>NC_089839.1:270810203-271128814 GCF_035609145.1 Eleutherodactylus coqui | reverse complement strand
GATGGCTACCAGTCAGAAATTGGATAGTGGTTCAAAAAAGATCAAAATTGATGAAACCTCAAAATGTCCAACGTTGCCAGATAAATGACACAATGGATATAGAGGGATCAATTAGCGTAGAACTGTCATTTCAAATAACAACGATCATTCTGTTACATAAATCGTAGTCACCCGATAGAATGCCATGTTTGGGCACTTTGATTTCTTCCTGTGTAATACCATCTTTTTGCACCCACAGCATGGGCAAGCCCAAGGAAATCCAAGATTTCCCATTGCGGTGTTGAGCTATCTGACACCTACACAGAATGAAGTGTGTGGGGACCCATGGATTTACCATAGCTATTTAACTCACGGCACCTTGGGTTACACAAGGTGGAGGCTGGGACAGAGCCTGACCCAGGGCCTGCTCCCATACTTCCCACACAGAGTATTGCGGGTCCTACCTCGGTCATGGTTCCTCGGCCTTATTATGCCACCTCCGCCTCCTGCTTGGAGTCTGGGGATCAGCGCTGGGCAACATGTATTTTCTCTCGTTTTACCACAGTTATCTGAGACAGTGGTTTGAGCGAAACAAAAGGAGCGCTACTGCATTAATAGAAAGTTCACAGCTGCAAAAGCATCCGAGTCTGCTTTATGCCTACGATTAATGAGGGTGTGAGCCGAGGTCCTTGGCAGGGTGAAACTGCCATGTTTGTGTGCTCTGATTTCTTTATGTGTAATACCCTCTTTAAGTTCCTTGGGCTCGCCTATGCTGTGGGTGTACAAAGACTTCCCATAGCAGTGTTTTACCTGTCTGGCACAAATACACTGGCTGACAAGGGTAGAAATGTAGGCCAAGGTCCTTGGCGGGGTGAAACTCTGCCATAGGCGAGCCCAAGGAACTCAAAGACTTCCCATTGCGGTGTTGAGCTATCTGACACCTACACAGAATGAATTGTGTGGGGACACATGGATTTCCCATTGCTATGTAACTCACGGCACCTTGGGTCACACAAGGTGGAGGCTGGGACTGAGCCTGACCCTGGGCCCGCTCACGTGCTTCCCATACAGAGTATTGCTGCATTGTGGAGATGTGTAGAAATGCTGGCACCTGAGTACCCTTTATGCCCACGTTTGCGGCTCCTGACAATTTTGTGCCGGAGGTGGCAAGGGATTGGAATGATGATCGTACGTCCATTCATCATCAATTCTCAACAGCATTGTGGGCTATCACCCACAGTTTCAAAGAGGGTCGCTGCCTGGCCATGCCAACCCTCTGCAGTGTGTGCCTCCGGTTCCTCCTCATCCAGTACGCACTTATAAATAGACATGAGGGTGGTGTGGCTATGAAGCGAGCGTGTGGCATGAGGGCAGCTGAAGGCTGCGCAGGGAAACTTTTGTGTGCGCTGTGGACGCAGGGTCATGTGGAGGGATGGAGGGGGGTTGGACAGCAATGCCAGCATGTAACCCAAGAGAAGAGGCAGCGGTGTCACCCGCAGGCAGTGATTGTCCTTGGTTGCAGGTAGTGTGGTGCTTGGCTAAGATGTGCCAGCGCGTGTGCCTTGCTAATGAGGGTTTGTCCTAGGTAAATTGTTAGGAGGGTGACGCCAGACTCTTGCCCCCATTTTGGCTTAATAGTGGGACCTGGGAGCCTCAGATGCAGCCATGCATGCTGCCCCTGCCCTTCTCTATCCTGACTGTGGTGTTTCCATGACTTTCTGATGTTTTCTGGTGTTTGACAAGTCATCAGCTATGCGGAGCATCGGTCCCATACAAAAATGCTTGAATTCCCCATTGACTTCAATAGGGTTCGTTACTCGAAACAAACTCTCGAGCATTACGAAAAGGTCAACTCGAGCAACGAGCACCCGAGCATTTTGGTGCTCGCTCATCTCTAAATGTGATGACTGTGATTGGTTCATTGAGTGCTTGATTGATTGGTTCTCAAGCACTGCTTAGCTAATCAGAGCCATCGCTTCCTGGAGGTGGGATTTATGAATCTCGTAACCAAGAAGTGATCTTCTGTGGGTGGTCGAGAACTGCAAGAAGCAGTATAATAAGAAATCCCCTGCAAATAAGACCTAGTGTCTCTTTTGGGGCAAAAATTATTATGACAGAGTCCTATTTTCAGGGAAACACGGTATAGTGGCTCTGCTTCTATGTATTTTCTGTTTGTGGCTACCACCATTCATTATTGTGACATATTTTGTCATTATGTGGGGAGGTTACGGTATTTGCATGTATTGGGACATTACTAGAGATGAGCGAGCACCAAAATGCTCGGGTGCTCATTGCTCGAGTCGAACTTTTCGCGATGCTCGAGAGTTCGTTTCGAGTAACGAACCCCATTGAAGTCAGAGCATTTTTGTATATGATCCATGCTCTGCTAAGGTTTTCATTTGTGAAAATCTGGAAAACCCAAGAAAGTGATGGAAACGACACAGAAACTGATAGGGCAGGCGAGGGGCAACATGCTGGGCTGCATCTCAGGTTCCCAGGTCCCACTATTAAGCCACAATAGCGGCAAGAGTGCCCCCCCCCTAACAATTTTTACTTTGAACAAACCCTCATTAGCAAGGCACACCTTAGCTAAGCACCACACTACCTCCAACCAAGCACAATCACTGCCTGCGGGACACACCGCTGCCTCTTCTCTTGGGTTACATGCTGCCCAACCCCCCCTCCCCCCGCAATATCCTGTGTCCGCAGCGCACACAAAAGTGTCCCTGCGCAGCCTTCAGCTTCCCTCATGCCACACGGTCACTTCATTGCCACACCAGCCTCATGTCTATTTATAAGTGCGTCTGCGATGAGAAGGAACAGAGGGTTAGCAGGGCCAGGCAGCGACCCTCTTTAAAAGGGGAGGGGTGATAGCCCACAATGCAGTTGAGAATCAATGAGAAATTGACGTTTGATCTTCATTCCAATAAAGTGCCAACCTCCGTCAGGAGCTGCAAATGTGGGCATGAGTTACATAGCTATGGGGAATCCGTGTGCCCACACAGTATTCATTCTGTCTAGGTGTCAGATAGCTCAATCAACACCGCAAGGGGAAAGCCATCTGCACTCTGCCCCCTACCCAAGTCAGTTAGTGTCTTTGTGCCAGACAGGTCAAACATTGCGATGGGAGGTCTGTGTGCACCAACACCATAGGTGGGTCCAACGCAACCCCAGACATGAACAATAAAGAAATCAGAGTGGCCAAACATGGTAGACTTACACTGCACCGATGACATAGGCATCGGGCCACAGCTTCAGCAATCGTAGGCATGAAGCAGACTTCAATGCTAGTACACCTGTGAAGGTCTCATTAAATCACTTACATTTTCTTTCACCGCTCCAAAGACTGCATTAGCCAGGAAAAAGTTCCACAGGCCCAACCTGGCCCTGTTGCAGTTCCCCCAGGACATAGGCCTTGGCCAACAGCTTCAGCAATCGTAGGCAGGAAGCGGACTTCGATGCTAGTACACCTGTGATGGTCTCAGTAAATCCGTTACGTTTTCTTTCACCGCTTTCAAAGACTGGATTAGCTATGGTTGGGCCTGTTTTTTTAGAATGAATGGCAGGCATGGTAGTGGGGCTGTCTATTCCACCCACCCCACTCTAGGTCTTATTAGGGGAGGCAAACTCCCCAGGTGTAGAGGCTGGGTAGTTAACCCAGTCCATAAAGTCTGCAGCTATGCAGACAGGGAAAAGGCTGGGTGCAGCTAGATGCTGGAAGCTGCTGGTCTCACAGGACGCTCTATTCCTGTGCTATTGTGTGGTTTTTCTTGTGGCTGCAGCAAGTCGTACGTATAGTCAGAGAAGAACTCTGCAGAGTAAGTGCATAAGCAGGATTTTGTTTATGCCTGAAGTTAAGGCTCAGTTTTGTTAATTTTTGTGCTTTTTAAATAAACGCAGGCCAAGCCTGCATGGACTCTGTCATCTAGGTCTCTGACTGTCGTAACACTGCAACCCCGCACTCTACCTGAGCTAACTCTCCAACAATATATATATATATATATATATATATATATATATATATATATATCTTCTCACCATCATATAATCAGATAGCCATACATAATAAAAAATGTGAAGATAGAAAAAATGCATCTCCACAGTAAAGCTTCTTTCCCTATTTGCGTGCTAAAGGTCCCCATTCAGGCCAATAGGCATGCATGAATGCGCGCACACTTTGCAAAGCCTGCGTGTGAGGACGCTCTAAAGCCTGCAGGAAATTGCACAGCAGTAACGGCAGACATTTTCATTGGGATTTTAGCTCTTTTTAGACTAAATTCCCAGAGCAGTGGATATGGAGCTCCTGATCTCCATGGTGGAGAACAGACCAGCGATGTAAAATAAAGGGCCAGCTGGCATGATTGTCAACAGATCGGACACTGACAGCGCAAGAAATTGAGTATTTTTTTTATTAATTTCCATTGCCATGTAATGTCTCTGAAGCATCTTTAGGAAGTGATGAGTCTCAGGACTATTTCAGACGACCGTATATCGGCCGCGTATTCACGCCAGCCGATATACGGCGTCTCTCTCTGCACGGGGAGGAGGCTGGAAGAGCCAGGAGCAGTGCTCTGAGCTCCCACCCCTCTCTGCCTCCTCTCCACGCCCTCTCTTCCCCTCTGCACTATTTGCAATGAGGGGAGGCGGGGCGGAGCTAATTCACGGAACTTAGCCCCGCCACCATCCCGCCTCCTCTGATTGCAAATAGTGCAGAAGGGTGGGGAGGGGGTGGAGAGGAGGCAGAGAGGGGGCGGGAGATCAGAGCACTGCTCCCGGCTCTTCCAGCCTCCTCCCCCTGCAAAGAGAGATGCCGTATATCGGATGGCGTGAATACCCGGCCGATATACGGTCGTCTGAAATAGCCCATAGCAAGAACTTGCACATTGGAGACATTGTTTTATATAACTAGTCTGGCACTCTTTGTGACACTTGTGTTGGAGTTCGCTTTCATTTTGCAATGTTCTAGAAGTTGTGCGCATTTTTAAGTCAAACGAGCACCCGTATAATGCACCTGTATACAGATTATAGGGCTGATTATGGAAACGGTTGTAATAACGGAAAAACATTTTTTTCATAGCATTGCTTACAGGGATCATCTTGCCTGCACTCCTTTGTGATTTTGGTTGGTGAAGTAAATCAGATTCCTCCTTTTATTTAATTGTAGATACTGAGCAATCTTTTGCTTTTCAAACATATAATGACTGATGCCATGATTAATCGGGCTGCGGGACAAGTTCCACCATAAATATGGGCCCCAACCCTGCAGTGGTGCCAGGGGATTTACCAAAAGACCCTACCGATATAACTGCCTGCTGAAATGCCTCTGAAGGGAGGCCAACAAGCCCTTGTAAGTCTTTCAAATATTTGTATTACTTTTCTGTGTTTAGATTGGCATTTGGACGCTGTGCTCCAGAACCTTCCCTATAGCAAAACCAGAGCTACGTGCCATATGGAACTAGCCATGGGTATCATTCTTCATTGAAATGAGCCCCAGCAAAAAATAACAGTGGAAGCGCATCTTATGGACTGATGAGCTATAATTTGACATCTTTGGTACATCACACAGGGCTTTACTATGCCATTGAGTAGTGGAAACAATGGTTCCTGAGTATGTGACACCAACTGTCAAATGTGGAGGAGGAAGTGTGATGGTGTGGGGCTGTTTTGCTGGATCGACCACAGCATTGTGATATGCTATGCAATACCCTCCAGTGTAAGAATGGAATGGGCTGCATAGTCTCCAGGCTTAAACCCTATTGAGCTTGTTTGGGATGAATTGGACAAAAGCAGAGGTGTAACTAAAGGCTCAGGGGCCTTGGGGCAAACGTTCAGCTCGGGCCCCCTTCCTTACCCATACCTAAATTGTGCTGCATACAGCTGCAAAACAAATTTCCATACATGATCTAGCACCTTGGTATAATCTTTCCAAACATTTGTCACAGAAAGGGTTTAGAGTGTCCCTCTTAAAACTTAGCTTTTATTAATAAAAATGTATATAAAAAGGATTTTTTGAGAATCCTAAAACAGACACAGATACAGACAACAAAAATTAGTATAATGTGACCGGCGTTATCTCCCGAAAAGATGTAAGCCAAAGTCAGGTATCTGGGGAGACGTTTTTAGGTTAAAACAAAAAAACTCCCTTAGCGGATAAGTGAATCCTGTTACACAGTACCTAAAAAGGTAGTTATTGGCTGGGGATATTTCAAGGGTCAATTTTGAAAAATCAAGTTCCTGACTTGTAAATAGTTATATCAGCTAGCGTACTGTTCAAGAAGACGGTTTGTGCTTAAATGAACAGTGCACGGTTATATCTTATAGAGGTCGCTGTTTGATAAAACACCTATCTTGGACACACATCAACGCATAGAGAACATGAATGTCCCAAATCAGGATGTATGTACCAAGAGAAAAAGGATGATGGATATAACCTGGTCAATGCCACGTAAGTCCCTATGTTTCTAGGCAACAAGAAGGGAAATTGAAAAAGACCCAACCAAATTTGATCAGGTAATAAATTTCGAAAGTACAGAGGTTCTACGCGTTTCCACAACATATCACGTAGTTTCATCAGGAACCAAAACAAACAGGTACCAATAATCAAATTGAAAAATTGGTGTGGTAGACTCCCAAAATGTAGAGAGTACCACCTAGATGAGGAGGTAGTCGATCCTATAACCAGGTCTAGCAAGTTCAAATAGCCCAGTAATCCCCCCCAAGACAATGCAGGAACGAAAATAAAAAACAGCAGCAGCACCAGCCTCTGTGGTAGGCTGGCGGCTATGAATGAGCTCTGTGTCAAGTTGAGCTTGATATAGCAGTAGAAATAGGAAAATCCCGCAGCACACCTAACACATGCACTTCAGTGCAGAGGTTCCAGTCTGTATATGCCAAGCCACCTGTGGGGTCATGAACCAAACCCCAAATAAATGCAATGGTATCCAAGGAGGCGGCAGCATCAACGGTGTAAAGATAGTAAAAAAAGGGTTTTATTGCTCCATAAAATGGTGACGTTTCGACTTAATCTAAGTCTTTTTCAAGCCTGGCTTGAAAAAGACTTAGATTAAGTCGAAACGTCGCCATTTTATCGAGCTTGATATAGCAGAGATGATCCTCCCCTTCTGGGGGTATGTGCCCTCCTGTCCAATGAAAGACAGGTGGAGAGAGTAGCTCCGCCCACCCGGGCGGGCTCACACTGAAGCTAGTGTTATTATCAACAATCTAGCTGATTTGTGTGCTGTGTAGACATCCTATGTGATGAAAGACAAAACTGCATACTTATTATGCCTTATGATTTGTTTCTCCCGGTGCGAGAAGTGTTTAAAAGAAGGTCCCAGGCATGGGGGCGTGGTTAGGTATCCTTCAGGGTTGTCACATGATCCGGGGTGATCATGTGACCAGCATGATGACGTCACAGCCCTGGCGTTAAGCGAGGAAGGCTTGTCACATGATCAATGCCGATCATGTGACCCGTGCGGTGATGTCACCGTTGAAAGGTCCTGTTCAGGATGAAGAATATATCATGTAAAAGGCATATTTAATGTGCTGATGTCGCTACTTATGCAATAGTAAATCCATAATTGTATATGACTACATGAAGCGTGGTGCCAGGTAACCGCATGTAATCATAAGCAGTCACACAAATGGCTGCAATAGTTACAGTTTGGAGGGCGTAATAAAGGATCTTTGAATGTCCACACCATATATTGATAAAGTATATTTTATATAGTGAGATCTTTATATATCAGGGCATCACCAAAGCATGAATGCAACCCTAGTCCCAAAGAAAGTTTTGACTTGGGTGACAAGGCGTAATTGTGCTGGATGTTGCAAGGCTGAAAAAAGTAAATGATTAACCCTTAAAGTATTGCATCTACTGCAGCAAAAAATAATAAATGGCACACGTCGTGTATTTTGTGCGACTTGATGCTTGATAAGTATGCCTTAATAAAAGAACGAATGTCACGATCTCAGTTTTAGTGTGTGATACTATGTTGCGTATTGGCGCAGATGAGCATGGGTATTGAGAATAAGCCCCTTTCCTTAAGGTAGGTGGAAAAGAATAATTCAGGTGAGACCATGGGAGCAAATCGTGTCTAAAGAGTGGAGTGTAGGAGTCCACACGAACGTTCAAAGGATGTCTATGCACAATTACGGTTGGTAAGGGAGGGGAGGAAGGGAGACAGGGAAAGGGGCTGGGAATTAGGTTGTTTAGGATGGGTCAAGAGGAGATGAATTAAGAGATAAAGGCAGTCCCTATGTTTATCCAGAAGAGGAATCATTAGAGGAAGCTATAGAAGGATATAAGTTTATTCAGACCCTTGGGCTGTACACAGTCTATTCGAAAAGTCCATTGTGCTTCTTTTTGTAATAGACGTTTGTCCACGTCCCCGCGGCATCCGTAGCTTTTAATGGTTTCTATGCCCTGAAATTTAAATACATCAGGGTTCCCATGATGGAATTCTCTCATGTGGTTAGAGATAGGGTTTTTTTTCGCCACGCCTGATATTCCCCAAATGAGCCAAGATACGTTGCCTAAATTCCTGTTTAGTTTTCCCGATGTAATTCTTCTTACGGGGACACGTGGCCATATACACCAAATTAGAAGATGTGCAGTTAATGAATTCTCTTACATCGTAGATTTTCTTGGTGCTAGCGCTAGTGATTTTTGCACATTTCTGGATGTTAGAACAGGCTTAACAATTGGAACAAGGAAACGTTCCAATTGGTTTGTACCTATTCAGCCAGGTGTCTGTTTGTTGGGTCTTGAGATGACTCTTAACTACCCTGTCTCCAATATTTCTTCCTCTTCTAAAGGTTAGCAACGGTGTAGGCGGTAGAATGGCTTTAAGATCTGGGTCATCTTGCAGGATTCCCCAGTGTTTCGTGAGAAGTTCCCTCATATAGGGGACTCCGGTGTCAAAAGTAGAGATGATGCGTACGTTCTCTTCTGGATTTTTATGTCTTGGGACGAGGAGGGCTAATCTATTTTGTTCCAAGGAATAATGGTAGGCTTTTTCGATGGAATTGTTAGGGTAGCCCCTATCTGTAAATCTCTTTTTAAGGTCTATGCTCTGTATTGTGAAATCTTTCAGTTCGGAGCAATTTCGTCGTAATCTTAGAAATTGGCCCTTGGGGATGCCATTCCTTAATGAAAAGGGATGCGCACTCTCCCATGCAAGAAGGCTATTCGAGGCAGTGGGCTTTCTGAACAAAGTAGACTGTAAGAATCCCTCGGAGGTCTTGGAAATCCGAATGTCCAGAAAAGTAATGGAATCAACCTGAATCTCCATGGTTAGTTTTAGGTTTATGGAGTTCATATTCAGGGTGTTGACAAATTCAGCGAAGGACTCTTTAGTACCTGACCATAGTACAAAGATGTCGTCTATGTATCTCAGCCACATTAGGACTTTGTCAGTCCATTGTGTATGATGGTCGGTGAAAACTAATTGAGCCTCCCACCAGCCCAGGAACAGATTTGCATAGGATGGGGCGCAGGGGCTCCCCATCGCGGTGCCCCTGAGCTGGTGGAAGAGATGACTGTTAAAGAGAAAATAGTTTTTTGTCAGGACGAATGTCAAAAGGTCTATGGTGAACAGGTTGTGGCGATTAAATTTGGTACCCCTTTGTTTCAGAAAGTAGCCCACTGCCTCGATGCCGATGTCGTGGGGGATGGAGCTATAGAGGCCCTCCACGTCAAGACTTGCAAGGAGAGTGTGTTGGTCAGTATGTATCCGATCGATTAATCTCAAAACGTCCGTTGTGTCACGGACATATGAGGGTAAAGCAGTGACAAAAGGACGTAGGATCTGGTCAATGTAGACCCCACAATATTGGGTCATGTTTTCAAGGCCAGATACAATGGGCCTGCCCTTCAGGGGGTCCAAACCTTTGGACCTTGGGCAGGCTGTAGAAGGTGGAGATCTTTGGGTGCTTAGGAGATATTCAAATTCTGCTGCATTATTACATCCCCATGCTCTAGCTTCCTGTAAGATTTTCATTAGATCTCTGTGGAACAGATCTGTGGGATCGGAAGTAAGTTTTCTGTACGTGACCCTATCATTCAGGATGTTTTCACACATAGAGATATATTGGTTCCTATCTAGTACAACAATATTACCCCCTTTGTCAGAGGGTTTTATTATTAAGTTGTGATTTTGTTCCAATGCTTCCAGGGCTCTCAGTTCCTCAGTGGTCAAGTTGTTACGTATCCGCTGAGGAACCAGAATGTCCCTAATTTCATTGAGGATAACTTTTTCGAATATATCAATGTGTGTGGAGGTGTTAGGAGGGGGATTTTTTACACTCTTATTTCTTAGTTCAGTGAAGGGTCCTGTTCCTTCTTCCCTATCTTGTTCCAATTCCAGAGCCATCAATGTCTCATGGCCTGGTATATCTTGAGGTTCTAGACCCAGCTCATTGGCTTTTGCCCGATTTTGCACCGCAAAAAACTTCCTCCATCTGACCTTGCGAAGAAATAAGGCTATGTCCTTCGACCAGGCAAACCGATCGAATCGGCTTGCCGGGACGAAGGACAGGCCGCTTTCTAACACAGACACCTGGGCGGAGGTCAGGACTTGTGTGAAAAGGTTCATCACCTTCATTTTGTCACATGGGATACTGTTACCCTTGTCATGTTGGATAGGCGGAGAGGTGTTAAGGATGCTCATTTGTTCCTCTGGCATGGTGGAGGATATGACTCTCGGGATCAATCTGGTGGGGGAAAGGGATTGTAGTTCATTAGGGGCGTGCTTAAATGTTCTTAGGTCAGAACTGACAGAGGTAACTACCTCTAATGTAATAGGGTCAGGCATAAAAGGAAGACGAGTAATGTGTAACGCGGCCCGGACTTGTATCAGATTTAGAAGAGGGCTCATTCACCAAAGGATTCTCAGAGTATAAATCCTGAGGAATTAATTGGTGTTCAGATCCCTTCGTTCGCGCATCAGATAGTGACTTATGGGTTGTGCTTGGATTAGATTTCAAAATACAGAGCATAGACCTTAAAAAGAGATTTACAGATAGGGGCTACCCTAACAATTCCATCGAAAAAGCCTACCATTATTCCTTGGAACAAAATAGATTAGCCCTCCTCGTCCCAAGACATAAAAATCCAGAAGAGAACGTACGCATCATCTCTACTTTTGACACCGGAGTCCCCAATATGAGGGAACTTCTCACGAAACACTGGGGAATCCTGCAAGATGACCCAGATCTTAAAGCCATTCTACCGCCTACACCGTTGCTAACCTTTAGAAGAGGAAGAAATATTGGAGACAGGGTAGTTAAGAGTCATCTCAAGACCCAACAAACAGACACCTGGCTGAATAGGTACAAACCAATTGGAACGTTTCCTTGTTCCAATTGTTAAGCCTGTTCTAACATCCAGAAAGGTGCAAAAATCACTAGCGCTAGCACCAAGAAAATCTACAATGTAAGAGAATTCATTAACTGCAGATCTTCTAATTTGGTGTATATGGCCACGTGTCCCTGTAAGAAGAATTACATCGGGAAAACTAAACAGGAATTTAGGCGACGTATCTTGGCTCATTTGGGGAATATCAGGCATGGCGAAAAAAACCCTATCTCTAACCACATGAGAGAATTCCATCATGGGAACCCTGATGTACTTAAATTTCAGGGCATAGAAACTATCAAAAGCTATGGACGCCGCGGGGACGTGGACAAACGTCTATTACAAAAAGAAGCACAATGGACTTTTCGCATAGACTGTGTACAGCCCAAGGGTCTGAATGAACTTATATCCTTCTCTAGCTTCCTCTAATGATTCCTCTTCTGGATAAACATAGGGACTGCCTTTATCTCCTAATTCATCTCCTCTTGGCCCATCCTAAATAACCTAATTCCCAGCCCCTTTCCCTGTCTCCCTTCCTCCCCTCCCTTACCAACCGTAATTGTGCATAGACATCCTTTGAACATTCGTGTGGACTCCTACACTCCACTCTTTAGACACGATTTGTTCCCATGGTCTCACCTGAATTATTCGTTTCCACCTACCTTAAGGAAAGGGGCTTATTCTCAATACCCATGCTCATCTGCGCCAATACGCAACATAGTATCACACACTAAAACTGAGATCGTGACATTCGTTCTTTTATTAAGCATACTTATCAAGCATCAAGACGCACAAAATACACGACGTGTGCCATTCATTATTTTTTGCTGCAGTAGATGCAATACTTTAAGGGTTAATTATTTACTTTTTTCAGCCTTGCAACATCCATTACAATTACGCCCTGTCACCCAAGTCAAAACTTTCTTTGGGACTAGGGTTGCATTCATGCTTTGGTGATGCCCTGATATATAAAGATCTCACTATATAAAATATACTTTATCAATATATGGTGTGGACATTCAAAGATCCTTTATTACGCCCTCCAAACTGTAACTATTGCAGCCATTTGTGTGACTGCTTATGATTACATGCGGTTACCTGGCACCACGCTTCATGTAGTCATATACAATTATGGATTTACTATTGCATAAGTAGCGACATCAGCACATTAAATATGCCTTTTACATGATATATTCTTCATCCTGAACAGGACCTTTCAACGGTGACATCAACGCACGGGTCACATGATCGGCATTGATCATGTGACAAGCCTTCCTCGCTTAACGCCAGGGCTGTGACGTCATCATGCTGGTCATATGATCACCCCGGATCATGTGACAACCCTGAAGGATACCTAACCACGCCCCCATGCCTGGGACCTTCTTTTAAACACTTCTCGCACCGAGAGAAACAAATCATAAGGCATAATAAGTATGCAGTTTTCTCTTTCATCACATAGGATGTCTACACAGCACACAAATCAGCTAGATTGTTGATAATAACACTAGCTTCGGTGTGAGCCCGCCCGGGTGGGCGGAGCTACTCTCTCCACCTGTCTTTCATTGGACAGGAGGGCACATACCCCCAGAAGGGGAGGATCATCTCTGCTATATCAAGCTCAACTTGACACAGAGCTCATTCATAGCCGTCAGCCTACCACAGAGGCTGGTGCTGCTGCTGTTTTTTATTTTCGTTCCTGCATTGTCTTGGGGGGGATTAGTGGGCTATTTGAACTTGCTAGACCTGGTTATAGGATCGACTACCTCCTCATCTAGGTGGTACTCTCTACATTTTGGGAGTCTACCACACCAATTTTTCAATTTGATTATTGGTACCTGTTTGTTTTGGTTCCTGATGAAACTACGTGATATGTAGTGAAAACGCGTAGAACCTCTGTACTTTCGAAATTTATTACCTGATCAAATTTGGTTGGGTCTTTTTCAATTTCCCTTCTTGTTGCCTAGAAACATAGGGACTTACGTGGCATTGACCAGGTTATATCCATCATCCTTTTTCTCTTGGTACATACATCCTGATTTGGGACATTCATGTTCTCTATGCGTTGATGTGTGTCCAAGATAGGTGTTTTATCAGACAGCGACCTATATAAGATATAACCGTGCACTGTTCATTTAAGCACAAACTGTCTTCTTGAACAGTACGCTAGCTGATATCTGTGTCTGTTTTAGGATTCACAAAAAATCCTTTTTATATACATTTTTATTAATAAAAGCTAAGTTTTAAGAGGGACACTCTAAACCCTTTCTGTGACAAGTATTATCGACATCCAGGTGTTTATCCTGCTACTGTGAAATCTTTCCAAACATGACTCATTTCCTGCACTACATTTAAAATGTTTCTACCGCTATTAGAGCAACATCCCAAGCACCGTGCTAACCGCGGTACAACACTCCCATTGATTTCAAGATACTATTAAAATTCACGTTTTTGATGCATTTTTTTAATTTTAGGTATATAATTGTATACAATATACACCGGGATAAGTATAACCTATACCAGCCGTAGATAGATAGGTAGGTTGAAATGAAATAGATGGATGGATAGATAGATAGATTACAGTACTTACGACCTTCTCCGGTCCTCTTTGCTACCCAACACTGCTCCTGGATCAATCACACGGCCGGCAGTACACTGGTAGACTGCAATTGTGACCAATCACAGCTGTAGTCTCTCAATGAAAGGAAGTAGCACCAGAGAAGTCTGCAGCCTGTAATTGGCTGTTGGCTCCCCGTATAACAGCCCTGCCCTCCCCCAGCATCACCCACAGCCGGCTAACGGGCCGCAGTTGTGTGACTATATCTGGCTGCGGACTCATGGGCCCCCGTTTGCTTAGGACTCAGGTTGCAATTGTGAAACCCGCGGCCCCTAGTGGTACACCAGTGGACAGAAGGGCAAAAGTAAAGCAACTTACAAATGCTGCACATTTGTGGGAAATTCTGAACAATATGTGAATGCAGCTGTAGAAAGAACGCCTGGATTGTGTAAAGCTGTTCTATCAGCTCAGCCAGAAGTGGCTATTTGGAACAGTGAAAGATCTAAATTTAATTTGATGAAATAAAGTTATTCTATCATCTTTATTCATCTTAATGTGGATCCCTCACGCATCGGAATTTGCTGGTAAGCATGCCTCGGAGGGTGACTGCAGTCAAAAGTGTGAAAAGTGCCTGTCAGTGCAAAAACAACAGTAAAGTGTGCTAAAACATGTTCAAAAAAAGGCTGCTTCACAGCGCAAAAATGTTATCCGTCCCTTCACTCACAGAGACATGGTCACCAAGCGGCGTGTCTTTAATTACCAGCCCATACATGCCTGCCGTTTTGACAAATGTGCCTTTGGCATTCTCACCAGCAAGTGAAGAGATTTCCGGTAAGAATAGTGCGGATCACGCAGGCCCTAATTACCGTACACACCTTGTTCGGTTTCAGCTGAGAACTAACAACGTGTGTGCGGTAATTAGGGCCTGCAAGCCCCTTTTGTGAGAAGTGGTGGAAAGTGAGAGAGATGGCATGTATGTTGGCTCACCTTTATTCCCCACCGTGGGAGCTGTCCATGGTCCTGCTGAAGAGGTTGAGTGCAGAGGAGCCCTGTCTGCGCTGCTCTCAGAGGCTGGAGCGAGCAGCAAGAAGGCAGGCGGTATGGAGTGAGGCTTGTGTCTAGAAGTGCTACTGCCTGGAGAGACTGAGGATGGAGCCGGCAGAAGGACTCCCTGCTGTACGTAAAGAACAAAATATTTTCAGTGTCCGGGTCTTTATGTGCGTTTTAAAAATATTTTATTCATTTAAAAGAGCTTTTTTTGTGGGGAAAAAATGTGTATTTTTTAACTGGATTTTTTCTTTAAGTTAAAGTTTATTGAACTTTATTTGACTCTACTCTTTAGTCCCTCAAGAGGATTTGAACATGCAATTGTTCGATCGCAAGAATAGTACACTGCATTACTTATATAGTGCATTTTACTAAGACAATGACAGCAGCCTATTAGACTCTGCCAGACATCCAGTGTGCCTTAGACCTACTCTGGGGGGCTCTCAGCTGCCCTGTTCTTCTGACCTGTTGGGGGTCTGTTGTGCACCCGTAAGGGTAGGAGAATTCTAATTAGCAATGTTCGTATATTAGCGGATTACTGGGGGTGAGTCGAACCTGGGATTGCTGTTTGTTACTGTTACTGTTAAGGATCTTAGGGTCACGGGTCATATGCCATTCCTTTACAAGAGGGAAGAACCCTTTAATTTTTTTTTTGGACTGCAAATTTTGCTTAGGTTTCCAAACTAGAATTCATAACAATTTCTATAGTGTTGTACTGTCACTTTAAGAAGATAATTAGTAATGTTATAATGACATATGGCTGAGCTGTATGTACTTGTATGGATGTCTGGCTGATGCATGCTAATGGAAGTGTGTTAAACCTGCAATACTACACCCTCCTGGAAAGACTTTTTAAAAATGTACCTATTAGAGTAGGCAGCGGTCGCACATCTTTTACATGTATCCCACAAAGTGCTGTCACCCGGGGCCCCCAGTAGCCCAAAGCAAACTGCTCCTGCAAATAAATAGGAGGTATAGTTGGTCTCATGGCCAAAATACACAAGATTGTAGAAGTTGTATTATATGTGATGCGATATGTTAAATCATTCTGGCACCAACCAGTTCTGTAGGCACGGACATAATAGTAAAAACTAATGATGACCCCTGGGAGATTTATGTGTAGAAGAACTACATGTTGGTGTTGCCTCAGGCTAGTTTAACAAGGCCGAGCGCTATATCAGGCCGTGAAACCTCACCAACATGCGAGGTACCTAGGGGTGCAAGGAGTTTTTTGGTCAAAAAACCCTCCCTTCACTTCAGTACAGTTGCGATCCTCCGGCGCGGCTTTCAGTGTTTTCAATGGGAAACCTCGCATCGCACTCTTGCACACATCACACTCCTGTATTTCTCTGGACCCATTTAAAACAATGGGCGATGCGCATTTCGAAGGAACTCCCAAGGATAGGACATGCCACTATTATTTCCTGCATCCCGATGCAGGAAAAAATTCCTCCTGTACATAACTCCATTCTCGCAACACAGGAATCTTGCATGATTTTCTCAGCCATATAAAAGCAGTCTTAGTGTTCAGCATAAGGTCGGTCGGCTTTCTTCCTTCCTCCCATAACAACCAATCACAGCACAGCTTTTATTTTATTGGAGCAGCTTAAGGAATGATGATTGGTTGTTATTTGCAACAAACAGTTTTCTTCAATAAATGAGGCCATATTGTATAATCTACTGTAAAATACGATGCTTTGTGATTCAGAGCAGTGAATAATTTACATGTCTGGTGGATCCGGAATGCCTCAGAGAAAATGAGAGCAGGAAGAGGTGAGTATATCCTGATTTTCTTATGTTAATAGCTGGTTTATCTAGAGCACACAAATCAAACTGAAGACCCAGAGGCTGAATCCGGGACGCCAACTGATTCCACTTACCAGCGGTCCGGCAGCAGCAGTGCAGAATTAGTTTACCGCTGACATATTTCCCCAACATCCGTGCCTGCTGTCCTGTACGCAGCAGAGATGCCAAAAGGAAAGTTTAGCGGTCACAGACTCTGCAGCCACTAGTCCAGAGCTGCAGGGTGAGTGGAATGCCTCTAGGGGTGCTGCCCAGCCAAAGCCAAAAGGGGGGTCACTATTACTACTGGGGCTGCTATGAGGTCACATATTATTACTGGGAGCAATATAAGGAGCACTGTTACTACTGAAGCCACTATGGGTGGAGCTACTACTACTGGGGCCACCAATATAGAGGACACTTACTACTGGGACCTCTATGGGGGTCACTTTTACTATTGGAGTTACTATAGATGTCACTATTAGTACTGGGACTACTTCTGGGGGTCACTATTATTACTGAGATCACGATGGGGTATCTAATTAATAGTGCAGCTAGTTTATCACTACTAGATCCAGTATGGGGAGCAATATTACTACTGGGGTAATGTTTGGGGCCATTATTACCACTGGGGCCACTGTGGGAATCATTATTACTATACAGTCTTATAACTACAATCGGCTCTTTGAAGGCAACCATAAGGCTGATGTGACCCTCAGTGAAAATGAGTTTGACTCCCCCCCTGATGTAGACTATCATTGTGCGCTGCAATATGTCGGACGCACTACACAAGGATTGAGTAACCGTCTTAGTCAGCATAAATACAATATCAGAGGGAGATACACGGAACACAACGCATCGCGTCACGGTGCATTAGTTAATAAAACAAACAGTAAAACATTTTCCTTTTTACCTTCTTACTTTATTTCCAACCAGCAGAATCTGAAACATCATGTAAAAGGGAGAATTATTGGATTTGTATGTTGCAAACATTACAACCTGACAGACTTCGGTTGTATTCACACAGGTGAGCGCGATATCAGTCCAATCTCAGTGCGATGCGTTTTGTGAGAAAATCGCATGAAATCACTGAACATGCAGTTTTTAACGCACATGAAAATCCCAAAAATTGCATCACACTCACATGAAACTCCTATGTACATTCAAGGGCAATGCAAATTAAGAAAACATTTTTCTTTTGCTTTCCTCGCCCATTGAAAATCCCTGACCCCGGGAAAAGAAACTGTGCTATTGTGAGGTTTTTCGTCCCATTTAAAATGATATGCAAGATTTCTGCAGCTAAAAATTAGAGTTCTTGATCTCGCAGTATCGCTGTGGGAAAATAATCGCTTATGTAAATACGCCCATTGCCAATATTGGGCTGCAATTCATGGAACCTTTGTGCATCTCACTTCACACAAAACTCAAACAACTTTTTATACTCATGTAAATACGGCCTTAAGGTGTACTAACAAGGGCATTAGCACGGGCATTGCACAATGAACGTCCCGCTATCGTGTGCATGTCTACGGTTCTTACTGGACTTTTTGTGCTGACCAGGACATTTCTCATCGGCACAGGACAGACTCGCGCCAAGATGTTTCTAATTTCTTGCAAAATTGCGCAGTGTTTTGCTCGATCAAGTGGGTCTCAGGTGCGCAAATGACTCCTATGGGGCCTTTGGTGTTAAACTGTGCACAAGGATAGGGTATGTTGTGGGGTTTTTTTTTGCGTGCGCAAGATGCATGTGCAAAAGCGAGAGTGAACCCAGTGAAAACAATGGGCTCTATTCTCTGCCCACTGTGTGCGCAAAGACGCTGGTGTCAGTCCACCTAAGTGAGACGGCTGATGCTGCTTCTTAGTATATTTACTTCCCTTGTTTTTCATAAAAGTGATTGATACTTTTGCCATGAAGCCAACTTTACTATGGGAGGGAACAACAAACAAGAACTGCACACAATCATTGGCGCTTCCCTTCTGGTATGGCTGGTGCCTTCGGCAAGATAAATACCAAGTGCAATTAACCCTTTCCAATCCACTGTCTGACCTCTGAAGACATTATGATTTAAGGCTGTACAGCTCCGATGTTGGAAGACGTCCGTCGGGGTTCTCTTGCTGTATATTGCCAGCCTCTCTGCTGTTAGAGCCTATCCAATGTGTCACCTCATGCAGTACTGGCTTTAGCCAGCATATAGCGCTGTTGTATAACGGCAGAAAAAGAGTAAGCCCCCTAGGAAAACCAGGACAGAAATAGGATTGGAAAGGGTTAATATTTACTCCAATATAACTTCAAACACCTCGCTATTCCATGTACTGCGTCACACAATTCCTCACACAAACAGTGAATTTATCTCCTCCAAGTAAACACTCTTTTTGCACGCCGTAAGTGTCACCCCGTTATACCAGCCATTCAGTGTGCACTGCTACCCACCCATCTATACTAAACTAAGGTTTGAAGAACAAGTAGCCGAAGATTGTAGGAGGTGTAAAAAAAAAATAACAATAATATGCAGTTTTTTTGACCACAGGATCAAAGATGTTGTTAGACAGAGGAGTCTTTTTCTATTGCCACATCATCTCCTGTGTCAAAATCGCAGGATGCTAATGAGTTGCCATGTCCATCCACTTCAGCCCATTATCCTGCAGTGTTGATCCAGATGAAGGAAAAATCCCCATGAGGATAGAAGGCAATTATCCTCATTTTAGGGGAATAAAAAATAAATCTAGTGACCATAACTTGTAATACTGTTACAGCCAAGAAAGGCATCCAGGCTAGGGATGAGCGAGTGTACTCGCTAAGGCACCACTCGCTCGAGTAATGTGCCTTAGCCGAGTATCTCCCTGCTCGTCCCTAAAGATTCGGGGACCGCCGCAGCTGACAGGTGAGTTGCGGCGGGGAGCAGGGGAGAGAGGGCGGGAGAGAGAGATCTCCCCTCTGTTCCTCCCCGCTCTGCCCTGCAGCTCCCCGCCCCGCGCCGGCCCCCGAATCTTTAGGGACGAGCGGGGAGATACTCGGCTAAGGCACATTACTCGAGCGAGTAGTGCCTTAGCGAGTATACTCGCTCATCCCTAATCCTGGCCCCTCTTGAACTGTCTTTGGCTACATTCACATGAGCGTAAACCTCGCATTAGTTTTGTGCGTTGCGACACACGGGAATATGTACTCAATTCTTCTGAATGTATCATACACATGGGAGATTTTATCCTCACAGCGATGCTGCATGTCCTAATTTTTCATGTCCCTTGGAACACATCGCCCATTGTTTTCAATGAGACTGTGAAGCACATTGTATGTGTGCAATGTGATGTTTCCCATGGAAATCAAGGGGAAACACTTGCAGATCCTCTAATGCATGTGAACCAAACACTGGATGATCACAAAATCACAGAAGTGATACAAGGCATTTTTTCATGAAAGACCCCTGACATCTGCATGTAGAACGAATTTATTGGCCTGATATCGCGCTGGCCCATGTGAATGTAGCCTTAGTGAAATCACCATGAAAGCTTTAGTTTTCCTCAGGCAGAAGGTTTCCTAGTCTTACTGCTGCATGGAGGATGCCCTCCTCTTCACATGTACACACGGTAACACGATTGTTCGGCCCCCTACAGCAGGTATTTAATCATCCACACATTATGGAGATCTGCAGCCGACCAATAGGCATTTTTATTCTCACTTAAACAACACAATCAGCTGATGAAAGACTGTTTGTTCTTTTGCATGAACCCCGGACAGGTATGGCCACTGTCCCCACGTATGTGTTATGCCGAAATAATGCGGAGTTTCAGAATAAACAGACTTTGAAGACTGAGCTCTGAGTCACAGAGTTGGGTTGCATCGGCTTTTCCACGCCTGCAACGTTTCGACTGGCTCACCCAGTCTTTTTCAAGCCCATACAAGCCCCAGCACAAGCTGCGGCATATATAGTAAACATACACATAAAAGCACCAATCACCATCACCAACACAAATTAACATAAAAGAACAAGTGCCCTGGTAGGACGACTGACTTACACATCTGCCGTGGAGACCAATTGCCTCATCAATTCCAATTGATTAGTGGTTTACTCACCTGGAAGTACTCCGGTTTCAACTGCGCATGTGCGAGATTTGCATGGAAGGATCGCGGAATGTACAATACGTCACACCGCATTGATACCCCACATCTTGTCTATTCAAACTCATTGCGCAGGCGCGAGATCGCGCGGAATCAGCGCGAGACACACGGCCTGTCACTCACTTCAATCATACCACAGGACCGGTTCACCTGCGCATGCGCCGACCCGTCATCGCGAGAACCCCGACCAACACTCGCATAGAGCATATCAAAACATAATTGAAATGAGCCCCTTGACCTATTATGGCCCAGCCTCGGACCGCTCTCATATTCACTCCTCCTTCCCAGAACCTACACCCCAGCCTGCTCCCAGAAGACAAAGGTCTGAGCCATTAGAGCCACATGGAAATAATATCCAATGTCAAAAAAAACCAAAAAAAAAACAAAGCTGTTGAGAGTCAATAATTTATGTAATTGACACCTCACAGTGCAAAATCTTCAAGAACAGCTTAATACAGCAAAAAATAACAGTGGAAGCGCGTCTTAAGGACTGATGAGCTATATTTTGACATCTGTGGTACATCACACAGGGCTTTTCTATACCATTGAGTAGTGGAAACAATGGTTCCTGAGTATGTGACAACAACTGTCAAATGTGGAGGAGGAAGTGTGATGGTGTGGGGCTGTTTTGCTGGATCCAGAGCTGGCAACTTGCTCAGTGTGACTGGCACGCTGGACAAAAAGGGCGACCACAGCATTGTGATATGCAATGCAATACCCCTCTGGTATTCTATAGAAGTCTTTGGGGAGTTCGCAAATGTGCATCCAATCCCTGCATAATTATGCATTATGCAATTTCATGGAAAAACAAACACACCTGGTACTAATTACGCTGCACAGATTTTTCGATCATGGCACTGGTGTGTCCCATACATGTGTGAAAAGTGCCTGTCAGTGCAAAAACAGCAGTAAAGTGTGCTAAAACGTGTGCAAAAAAGGCTGCGTCCCTTCACTCACAGAGACATGGTCACCAGGTGGCGTGTCATTAATTACCAGCTCACACATGCCTGCCCTTTTGATGAATGTGCCTTTGGCATTCTCACCAGCAAGTGAAGAGATTTCCGGTAAGAATAGTGCGGATCACGCAGGCCCTAATTACTGTACACACTGTGTTCGGTTTCAGCTGAGAACTAACAATGTGTGTGCAGTAATTAGGGCCTGCAAGCCCCTTTTGTGAGAAATGGTGGAGGGTGAGAGAGATGGCATGTATGTTGGCTCACCTTTATTCCCCACCGTGGGAGCTGTCCATGGTCCTGCTGAAGAGGTTGAGTGCAGAGAAGCTCTGTCTGCGCTGCTCTCAGAAGCTGGAGCGAGCAGCAAGATGGCAGGCGGTATGGAGTGAGGCTTGTGACTAGAAGTGCCACTGCCTGGAGAGACTGAGGATGGAGGCAGCAGAAGGCCTCCCTGCTGTACCTCCTGAGGTGTCGGTGAAGCAGACCTGGGGTGAGAGGGTCTGTCAGCTGTTTCCCCGATGTCGTGTTCTAGGGGTCATGAGGAGGAGTCAGCAGAGTGGAGCTGCATATGTCGGGTGGTAAGTCCTGCACTCCACTGCAGGAAACTATAAAGAACAAAATATTTTCAGTGTCCGGGTCTTTATGTGCTTTTTAAAAATATTTGATCCATTTAAAAGAGTTTTTCTGTGGGGGAAAAAAAGGTGCATTTTTTAACTGAATTTTTTAAAAATTTTATTTGACTCTACTTTTTAGTCCCTTAATTGTTCAATCGCAAGGATACTACACTGCATTACTTATAATCTGTATTCTACTAAGACAATGACAGCAGCCTATTAGACTCTGCCAGACAGCCAGTGTGCCTTAGACCTTCTCTGAGGGGCTCTCAGCTGCCCTGTTGTTCTGACCTGTTGGGGGTCTGTTGTGGACCCATGAGGGGACTAGAATTGTAATTAGCAATGTTCCTATATTATCGGATTACTGGGGGTGAGCCAGACCCTGAGATTGCTGTTCTCTGGAAACTCTTTGTTACTGTTAAGGATCTTAGGATCACGGGTCATATGTCATCACTTTACAAGAGGGGAAGACCCCTTTTATTTTTTTTGGACTGCAAGATTTCCAAACTAGAGTTCATAACAATTTCTATAGTGTTGTACTGTCACTTTAAGAAGATGATTAGTAATGTTATAATGACATATGGCTGAGCTGTCTGTGCATGTTTGGAGGTCTGGCTGATGCATGCTGATGGAAGTGCATTAACTCTGCAATACTACACCCTCCTGGAAAGACTTTTTAAAAATGTACCTATTTTTACTTTATTTTCTTTTGAAGTAGTTGTTTAATAATTGTCAAGTATATCAGCCCAGACACAAGAGCTCAATATTAGTGTAATAAATTAATAGCTCTGGTTATACTAGTTTGAAATTTTGATAGGGGGAATTTTCAAACTGGGTAGTAATCCAGGGTTAAATAGGGGTTTACAACATTGTATATGTTCTGAATTACGAGCAGTGGGCGCATTGAAGCCGCTGATCTGAGCTCCTATGAGTGACATCATCAAGGGCGAAGTGTGTGCGGCCACAGCCAGCATAGTGGGTTTTCGGGGAATGAATTTGGTCCTTTTAGCCATTTATGGTGCCCCTTATATTTCTTTTCTTCCCCCGGTATGTTTCCTCAGTACGCTGTACGTGTGTTTGCACTGATTGTTAGGCCTCATGTCCACTAGGATATTCAGGCCCGTGCGGATTCTCCATGCAGAATTCTGCAGCGGGTCCCTCCTCTACCCCAGACATAAGGCCTGTAAATTGATAATACTCACCTGTCTGGACACAGCAAGTTCCCGATCGTCGCGGCCAGATCTTCCTTCCTTTTGCCCAGCGGATGTGCTTGGCACGCCTGCAGTGTGCCGCGCACATGCGCCGTGCACTCCTTTTTTTTTTTAAATCCCTGCTTTCCCGCGGCCCTGCGGTACAGCAGAAATTAAGCTGTGGGTGTGCCCTGAATATGGACAGCTTTCAAAGCATTCAGTGGAAGCCTGCGGGAGCCGTCCGTGCAGGAAAACCGCATAAAATGGAGCATGCAGTGGGTGATTTCCCGCACGTGCGATCCGCGCGGCAGGAAAAAAAATGACATCCGCAGGTACTTGCCTACCTGCGGGTGTCCAATGCATCACTATGAGCGTGGATTATGCATGCGGGACACCTGCGCGGATTTCGTAAATATAATTAGCCAGTGGACATGAGGCCTTACAGTTTTGCAATTCCGTTTGGCTGCTATGCTGGTTTTGGCCACTAAATGTCACAGTAATTGCAGAGTCGGTCATGGGGACTATTTCCAGGCCGGACTAGAAACTTTTGGCCGGGTGTTCCTGGAAGACGCTGGCGTAAGTGTATACAGCTGCAGATTTTGTGGTTGCTGAATTTTGAGAACACCCATAATGATGTTAGTGATGATTATGCAGCCGGGCGCTTCTTCTGCACTGATTCTGAGTCATTGGGCACTAAATTATTTATTGTTTATTGCATTTTCTGCAATTCTTTGCACTGATATGGTATATCGTACACCAAGACTTCTGCACTTTACTATCATACTCTTGTGTATACTGATTGCTACATATTATGTATTACCATCTTTATGCTGCTGTAAGGTCCTCATTTATAATATAGCGGCCCTGGTTTGTTGTTTGTGCTTCTAATTGTTTTTATTCATGTTTTTCCTAGTTGGAGAATAATTATATTTTTATGGGTGTACACTCGAAATAATGATTAATCCGCATATTTTTAGTTAAAATAGAATTGTGATGTCAGGGCGCAGGGTTTGGAATGCACACGCACCACATGGGATACTGGTGCATTCCAACATACATGATGACGTTTTCATCCCTCTGAACCCGGAAGTGATGACGCTCGTGTAGGTGTAACGCGACCAGACATGTGAGTGGATCCTATCTGTTATGTGAGGGAATAACTAACAGGTTGCCTTCACAAAGACTCTAGCAGAAGTATAAAATACTCAGTAAATACATTTGTATACGGCACTACCTACCTACCTATCTATCTATCTATCTATCTATCTATCTATCTATCTATCTATCTATCTATCTATCTATCTATCTATCTATCTATCTATCTATCTATCTATCTATCTATCTATCTATCTATCTACCTATCTATCTAGACACAGTACTGTGCAAAAGTTTTAGGCAGGTGTAGAAAAAGCTGCTAAGTAAGTTCACTCTCACACATACTACCAGCAAAACATTGCAATTTTTCTTGCAGCACTTTGCCGAAATTTTACTTTAGTGTTCGGCCACAGGAACCACATCCGACAGCGTGTTTTATGCACCCAATCGTTGTGATGGGTGATGAGGTGTGCTAAACACGGAAAAATAGAGCAGACAGCGTTTAAAAATCACAGTGCTGGAAAACGCTGTGCAGCGCCGCAATCGGGCGCATGTTTGCTGGGCCCCATTGAAATCAGTGGGAGCATTATACCACGATTACCACTGTGTTTTGAACGCCGCGGTAAAGAACGGATGTGTGAGAGTAGCCCAACAATGCTTTCAGAAATAGAAGTGTCAATAGTTTATTTTTGGCAATTAAGATACAAAGTGAACAAATGTGAAATGCAAATCCAATCAATATTTGGTGTGATCGCCCTTTACCTTCAAAATAGCTTTGGCTCTAGGTATACTTACACTGTTTTTGAAGGAACTCAGCATGGAGGTTGTTCCAAACATCCAGACCAGGTCCGGATCAAGACCCAAATAGACATCGACGAGCTTGATAAAGACCTTTGTATGTATGCCGAAACGTCGCCAGTTTTTTACTATGGAGAAATAAAGCTATTGATTTTTAAATTCATCTGATGCTGCCTTGACCTCATATTATTCTTCATGTAATCCCAGACAGACTCAATGGTGTTGAGATCAGGGCTCTGTGGGGGCCATAGCATCACTTCAAAGACTCCTTGTTCTTCTTTACACTGAAGATAGTTATTAATGACATTAGTTGTATGCTTAGGGTCATTCTGCTGCAGAATAAACTTGGAGCCAATCAGAAGCCTCCCTGATGTTATTACATGATGGCTAAGTATCTGCATGTATTTCTTAGCATTGAGGACACCATTAATCCTGACTAAATCCCCAACAACATTTGCTGACATGCAGCCCCGAAACAGCAAGGAAACTCCACCATGCATCACTGCTGCCTGCAGACACTCATTGTCCTGTTCTCCACCATGCTTCACTGCTGCCTGCAGACGCTCATTGTCCCGCTCTCTACCATGCTTCACTGTTGCCTGAACTCATTGTACTGCTCTCCACCATGCTTCACTGTAGCCTGCACTCATTGTACTGCTCTCCACCATGCTTCACTGTTGCCTGCACTCATTGTACTGCTCTCCAGCATGCTTCACTGTTGCCTGCATACACTCACTATTGTACCGCTCTCCACAATACTTCACTGCAGGCTGCAGACACTCACTATTGTACCGCACTCCAACCCTTCAGTGAACAAACTGCCTTCTGTTACAGCCAAACATTTCACATTTTGACTCATCAGTCCAGAACACCTGCTACCATTTTTATATATTTTTATACATTTTTATATGGGATCTGACACGAATAATGTTTTTATGCTTTAACAGCCCTTGTTCCCTGGTCTGCCTAATGGACACAGGGAACCCCCGATTTTTGGCTGTTAACGCATAAAAACATAATACTTACCTTGTGTTCTGTTGTTGTTGTCATCAGGGGGTCATCTCCCGTCAGGCAGTTTTCTTCCTCCGACGAGCCAAGGACGGGCCGCCCCCCTCTGGGATCGCGTGTATGCGCAGTGAAGAGGTGCCCTCTGACTGGAGTCAGGACGGGCCGCCTCTCCACTACGCACGCACAGCATCTCGGAGTTCAGCCATGAAGGACGGGCCGCCCACAGCAAGCACTGCTTGTGACATGTTTGCTGTGGGCGGCCCGTCCGTTCACCTCAGAAGTGGTGGACGGAGCAGAGCAGAAAGCGGTCATTTTGACAGCTCCTGCTCTGCTTCTAGAGGCCACGGAAGAATATGCGGGATGGAGGGGACATGCCTGTCGATCGGTCCTGGCCAGGCAAGGTGAGTAAAACTTTTTTTTTTCATGTCAGAACCCCTTTAAGGGCAGCATCACACATGAGTATAGCATGTTGGCGAGCGCGACATCAGACTGATTCATGGCCCAATATCACACTCACCCGTATGAAGTTAGCCTTAAGGCTACTTAAAATCATCAAGCTAAAACCCAACATTAAAGGGACATCACCGCCAACATTTATTGATTTATTTAAACCAGATAGAGAAACATTTTCCATTTTTTAATTCTGTTTTAACTTTCTGGCAGTAGAATTTTTTATTCTGTTACCTTTACATGACTATGGGGGCGGCCATCCCTCCTGAGCTGCATGTAACAGCATTAGAGCATTAGCTTAAACCTAAGGCTGGATTCACACGAATGTATATCGGCTCGGTTTTCACGCCGAGCCGATATATGTCATCCTCATCTGCAGGAGGGGGAGGATGGAAGAGCCAGGAGCAGGAACTGAGCTCCCGCCCCCTCTCTGCCTCCTCTCTGCCCCTCTGCACTATTTGCAATGGGGAGAGGTGGGATGGGGGCGGGGCTAATTCTCAGACCTTAACCCCGCCCCCGTCCTGCCTCCTGAATCCAGCCTAAGGGTGACTACCCACTACAGTCTTTTTTTAACTGCGAAATTCGCAGCATTTTTTTTTCTGCAGGGGTCTATGGGACTTGCAATGTTAAAATCGCGATCGCGCAAAATCTCACGGTAATTTGCGATTTTGCGCAATCACGATTTTAACATTACAAGTCCCATAGACCCGTGCAGAAAAAAAAATGCTGCTAATTTCGCAGGGTAAAAAAACTGTAGTGGGTAGTCACCCTAAAGGGTAAAAGCCTTCTTACGTTTTACTGATGCTTACATTTCATGCAGAATGTGAAATATTGGCAAAGGTTCAATGTTTTCTTAACTGCACTAATAAACCTGATTGGAAGAGTTCTCTCATTAAAGCTGCCGGCATCCAGGACACTTTCCAATGTCTACGTGTAGTGCTGTAAAGGACAGACGTTGGCGGCTGCTATTCATTCCTTCATCTCACAATCTGCACAATGAAGATCATCATATTCTTTATGCTGGCTGGTGTGAGCCTGGCTCAAGGTATGCAAATGTAATATGTTAGATTATAACATACTGTTGAAATATAATTGACATATATGTATACTGAGCTGACTTGTTGATTTTCTTCTTTGCTATGTGTGGAAAAACATCATAGACGACGTTATTGATTGCGTGAAGAAGGCAGCTAAGGTAAGATTCTTGGAGTGAAAAGTCAGTAATTCCATATTGAGATCTAAACACGTATCTACAGTAATACATAATAATGTGTTTTACTTAAGGAAGATTAGTTTCTGTGCAGTATGACTATGTGCTGCTTACTGTGTAACTAGTGATGATTATTATGTTCTCTAGGTGGCCACAATGCTTTAGTCACATATTATCAAAATGACTCCTCTGATTTGTATATCACACAGAAATATGTTTATTAGATCTGATCATATATTTAGGAACATTATTATGTCTACACTGACTGCTAATTGTAATTGTCTTTCCTTCATTAGCAAAGTCCAAGTTTAGCTGGGAACATGAAGGAACTTGTGTACAAATATAAAAGAGGACCGGTAAGTCTATCAGATTGTTTCAACTACTAAAATGTAATGATATTTTGTGCTCTCAAAACCTAAAAAAAACAAATGGCTAAAATCTCTGTTCTTGTTGGTGTTCAGAGCCTTTGTGGGGTTCTCATCATCCTCTATGGTAGTTTTCATGAGAATAGTACAATCTGCAGCTATTCTTGTGGTGAAGAACCCCAGATTTCCCACAGAACCCCAAAGATTAGTAAATGGCTCCAGCACAGTTGTGGTGGCCGTTATACACAGGAGCCTCGATGCTAATGTGAACAGAGCCTAATAAAAGCCACATAAACAACTGGTTCCTATATTGTACTTCTGTTCCAATATACACTTAGGACTACTTTCACATCGCAGTATTTTGGTCAGAATGTTGCTTCAGTATTTGTAAGCCAAACCCATCGGTGAGTCCAAATCATGGAGGAGGTACAAGTGCTTCCATGTTACTTTTCTCTGTAGGGTCCATTCTTGGGTCACAAATACTGAAGCACAAAACTGCCATAATACTGCTGTGTGAAGGAGGCCGAAGACAGGATGCCTCCTTCGCTTCTAACCAGCAGATAAATCACAGAGGAACATACAGATCTTATGCATTTTATACAAGAGATTTTCTGCTCACACAACTCTGACAAGAATTGGTTTTCTATGAGAATGCCTAAAAAAATGTCTCACCTGCAGCATCCTGTGTGCTGAAAAAAACACCACACATCAAAAAATGCACAAAAAATAAGGAAAAAAGACACAAAAAAATCCTATGTTTGTAATGTATTTCATGATTTTCTACTGACCCACAACTAATATGTTTTTCCATAGATTACAGATCAGGAGAAACAAAAAACTTATGACGAAACATTAGATAGCGTAATAGAGGCAATGGTAAGAAATATAAGTCTCTGCTTTTCTGTTTTCAAGTATAAATGTATGGCGCTCTTACACTAAGGACAAGGTATAGTCTTCGAGAGTTTAGGAACATATGTATATAAAAAGGTATGAACCCCCCACCATATGTGTGTGTGTGTTATATGTGACGTTATTCCTGCAGTCATATGTACAATCACATTGGATTACCTTGCTGTCTTATGACACTGACCGTGGTGAGGGCTGCTGTACTTTACCCTGAAGATATATTGGAAAACTGGAAATGAGTACAAAAACAAAATTTGGACAAATCCCTGTTTGTACATGTAATATATATGTAATATACAGAGTGATACGATCAGCGCTGAACTGCCTTCTCTCACAGATGAATAGCCCAATAAGGGCTTATTCAGACAGACGTATATCCGTCGGGTGTTCACGCCCGGCCAATATAGGCTGTCCCTCTCTGCAAGGGGAGGAGGTGGGCCGGGAGCTAATGCACTGAGATCCTGCCCCATCTCCGCCCCTCACCACTGTTTGCAATGGGAGGCGGTGGGACGGGGCAGAACTTAGTGTGAAAATTTGCTCAGGTATTTCTGCACATTAAAAAGTTGCACATAAACCGTGACTAGGTGTTGCATTGGATATCAATGGCTTCATTCAGACGAGCGTGTTTTTTTTCAGCGCAAATACGGTTTTAAATACGCCAATTAAGATCGTCAGTTAATCGTGGCAAAAAAACTCATTCATACAAATATACACTGCATACGGGCCAATGCATAAACGCACACGGTCGTGTAAAGGAGGCCTCATCTGATTGTGGTTCTGTTTTCCGATCGCTGCTTGCCATCGCTTCAACGTGTTTAAACATACATGCAGCAGCAGGCCCGTGTACACAGTTTTAAATATGCCAATTAAGATCGTCAGTCAATCGTAGCAAAAAACTAATTCATGCGAATATACACTGCATACGGGCGAATGCATAAATGCACACAGTCGTGTAAAGGAGGCCTCATCTGATTGTGGTTCTGTTAGTGGTAAGTGCATGCATCTGTGCAAACCCTGCTCAAATGAATGGAAGAGGCCATCTGCCGTGTGTGACTCTACAGTAACTCAGCTATATCAGTAATGGTGTCCATGACTTACCTGGGAATCTTCTCCATTTCTGTGATGTACTGGGCTTCTTATAATCTGGAGCCTGAATTGTATAAAATTGGGGAGATTTATTAACCAGAGATTTTTCATGACCCGGGTATAATAAATTCGTTCCCAGCTATAGCCTTCAACCTTTTTAAAACTCCACCAATCTCCCCTAAAATGCTCCAATAATGACATACACCAATTAATTTTGGATAATTTGGCCACAGCAGCCATTTTATTACAAACATAACTTTACATAAAAAAAACTACCTCCCTTCTCCGGCAGCTGTCATAGGCTCCCATAGGAGTCTATACCGCCACCGCCAGCATAAAAGCGCCCATCTGAAAGGCGCTATCTTGGCTGGCGGGGTGCTTTTATGCCTCGGGAACATGCCCATGTGAACTGATACGTTGTAAGCCAATGGATCAGGGGGCAACGTATATCAGCTGGGTGTGAAAGCGCGGCCAATATACTCCTGTGTGAATCCAGCCTAAGGCCACCTGCACACGGGCGAAAATCCCGCGGCGGGATTATCCGCGGGATTTCCGCAACTAAAAGTCTGCATAGGAGTGCATTACAATACGCACTCCTATGCAGACGGCCGCGGTTTGGCCGCGCGACAAACAAACCGCGGCATGTCCTATTTCTGTGCGGGGCTCGCAGAGCCTCGCACAGAAACGTCACTCACCCGGCCGCCGGCTCCGGTCTCCGGGTTGCCAGGCGCGGGTGAGTACGCGCTCCTCCCTGCAGGCGCTGGGGTCGGGTCCCGCGGCGAGAATTCTCGCCGCCGGATCCGACCTGCCCGTCTGCAGGCAGCCTTAGTCTTAAAAGTTGTATTAATTTTTTTTTTTTTACATTTTTAAGCTCCAAATGAAACTTGAACTTGTGATGACTTGACTGCTTCTGCTACATTCTGAAATACTGTAGTATATAGTAATTTGAAATGTTGCCTATTAAGCAGAATTTAATAGGCATTCATACATGGCAGCTCTGAGAACCTTTACTAGGTTTTGGCTGCCATGCTAACCTATCAGCATCCCACAATTGCATTCCAGGGTTGGGGGGAGTGGGCAGATGGGAGGGGGGGGGGGGGGCTCTCCCCTGACTGGCTGTTTAGAGACAATGGTCCATTTTGACTGTGGCATCAAAACAGTTAACTGCCACAATCCAGCGGTGGCTGTCAGCTGATAACTGATGTGTATGGGGCAGACTCTGCTCCCAAATCTGCTTCACCCACCCTTCGTGACCGTGATGTATATTTACCTTGTATATTTATATGATGCGTATCAAGTAATTTAACTAAATGCGCCAAAGTTCAAGCAGAATTTGCACAAAAAAACTGGGGTATATGCCTTGTGCTGGATTTTTTTTGCGTGTTTTGGCCTCTTTTTGTGTCTTACTGTACATTTCTACAAGGTATATACAAAAGGGGTGTGGCTTAGAGAAACTGCCAAAATTTTGTCAACCAAGAAATTGTGGGTACTGCTGCATCTTGTCTCCATCAGAACTATGGGTGGAGTCATAGGTTTGTCCTGGTGGAGTTATAGGGAACACCCACAGCTGCTGATTGGCTACCTTCACTGTGGCCGTGCCGGTCTACCATTTCTGATTCTGGCCCCGCTGTCATTCTTCACCCGTCGGCCTGCCATCTCTGCATCAGAGCCCAATGTCACTTTCCACGCTGTTCTACCGTGATCTCACCTCCCCAACACTTTTCCTTCAACCCTCCCGAGTCTGGTGCTGTCAGTCACCCCCCGTTCCCCCGCCTCCCTCTCATCTCCGCTGGAATCAGTGGTCCTCTACTCTTCTGCCGCTAAAGCTAGCACCCCTGTCACATGGGTGGATGGATGGAAGCTCTGCTGCTGAAGCCGGGACCAAAATAACCTGCATGGAGGTAAGCGTCGGATCAGCTCTGATCTCGTCCCTGCTGTCACTCTTCCCTCCAGACTCCCATCTGCATGGCAATCTCTCTTCCCATCCCCCTGCTGCTGTCTTTGCTGAAGCCAGACCCACTCTTTGTCTCCCCATCCCCCACCGGGTGTCAAGTGCTGTCTTCACCCGGCATCAAGGTAGGCAGTCCTTCCCCTGAAGCTGTCCTGGCTCTGTGTGTCCCCGTCCACCGCTGGGTGTCAGGTGCTGTCTTAAGACACCGTGAAGGTAGCCAATCGGCAGCTGTGTGCATTCCGTATACCTTCACCCATACTTGTGGTGGAAACAAGATGCACCAGTACCGAAATTGTGTACAAAAGAGAGAAGTGTCTAAGATGTCCAGCAAGATGCAACAAAAGGGCCTTTAGTCTCCCATCCCTCCAGCTTGTTGCAGCAGCTTGTTCCTCCCGGCTCACATTATGATATATTATACAGACTATATTAATAACTAAAATGTTTAGATTCTGGTCCGCTAATAAAGGTCTCTCTTCTATTTCCTTAACAGAGTGGTACTAGTTGCCCTGCTAAGGACATATTTGGCACAGATTCATATGTAAGTGACTGCAGATAAGAACGGTATAAGCTTGGGGACCTTTCAGACGGGATGGAATTACACCGCAGGATGCTGCCAAATCCTCAGGAATAACCTCAATGGGGTCTTTGGTGCGCAAATGTGCACAAAAATAGAGCATGCTGTGTTTTTCCATGCGTGTGGAAACGCGGGTAATGAGAATGAACCCAATTAAATCAATGGGCTCTATTCTCTGTGTATTGCATGCTCAGACTTTGCACGTGCAAACAAGTTTGTGTGAGTCCGCCCTTCACTATGTGAAAGCTGTTACTATCTACATCAGTGATAACATCAATATATCCAGCAGTTGCAGTTCATCAGCAGGTGAAAATTTCTTCCTCAGCTGCTCTCCACTGAGTTTCTCCACAGCTCTGGTTTGGGAGCCCGGTAGTCTCCTGATTATACACTTCAGCTTCATCACTTGTGCAATATACTGCAATTCTTCTTTATTGCAGTGTATTGTACTTTTCCATGTTAGCCTTTTATTATGGCAAGGCTAGTGATGGCCTAATAGGCTTAAAGGGTTATTTCAGTCTTTTTAAACTGATGACCTATCATCTGGATAGGTCATCAGTAGTTGATTGACAGGGGTCCGCTGCTCAGGACCCCCATCCATCAGCTAATCTTCTGGCCTGCTGGACTCTGCAGTGAGCCAAGCGTCATCATCAATGGTCAGAGGAAACAGTAGTAGCGATGGCTTCACTCCCATTGAAATCAATGGGAGCACCACGCTGCCCTCACTCTTCCTGCTCAGGGTAGGACATCCTAACCATAAGAAGAGCAGGAAGCAGAGCACTGCTCCCATTGATTGTAATGGGGCCTTGCAGACATGCGCTTGTAAGTGGCGCTTTCTAGCACTGCAATTTTGGACTGCTGTCTGCTCTATTTTACAGCGATTAATGTACCTCATTACCCATCACAATGATGGGGTGCATTAAAAACCACTATCGGACATAGTAACCTGCGTCCAAAAACAGCGGTAAACTTGTGGCAAAATGACAAGATTCAAATCGTGGCATTTTGCTGACCCTGCGTGTGAAAGTGGCCTTAGTGTGCATATCTTCAGACATGTACTAAGAATTGGTGAGGCTCCAAGCATTGTACACTAGAAGGAATTCAGTCTGTATTTGTAATTAAAGGGAACCTGTCAGGTCCTATAGCCCCATAACCTAAGGCAATGGTCTCACAGGACAGGGGTCCGGGGTCCAGGGATGGGACTCACATACTCACCTGCCTCAGTTTCCTCTGTGTTGGCCCATAAAGCCAGTACTCTCTCCATTGAGTGTACCCTCCACTTAATTGCCTGTGTATGCACCCACTGACCTCTAGTTATGGGCAGTATGCCGGCACACATGCACTAAAGTGCAAGAACCACTTCATGGCCCGGGCGCTGGCGTTACGGGCGGTCAATGAGGTAACAGAGAATCTAAACCCACAGAAAGCATTCCACACTCTATATTATTAATCTGAAACTCTGCATTTCATCTTGTATGCAGTCATGAAAGCCTTTATGTTTATGTTACTCTTTTTCTTTGTATCCTATTACAGGATGAGGCTTTAGCAAAAACTGGAAAAGAAGCAAAAGTGTTAGGTGACGAATTTTTCCTGAACAATATTGTAAGTTTTTTGCTGGACGAGCTGTAGTTTTTACTGGTGCTATTTACTGTACCATATAATGTACTAAAAAACCTTTAAGAAAATTGTAAGTGGAGTAAAATGAAAAAAAAAACGACACTCCGCCATCTTTCAGTGCGTCTTGTTTCTACGGCGCACAAACTGCAGCAAAAATGACATGATAACTTTATTCTGTGGGTCAGTACGATTGCTACGATACCAAGCTTGTAGAGTTTGTTTTTTTTACTATGCTCCTTTTTTTTTTTCAAAGACATTTAATTTTTCCGTCGATGTAGTTAAGCGATGGCTCATTTTTTGCGGGATGTCCTGAAGTTTCTGTTAGTACTGATTTGGAATACATACGACGTTTCGATCGCTTTTTATTGCGTTTTTTTCTGGGAGACAGGGTGACTGAAAAAGTAAATAATGGCTACTTTGATAGATCAGACTTTTATGGACACGGTGATACCAAATATGTATTTTTATTTTTTTATTTAGATTTTTTAATTATAGATATGGCAAAAGGGGGGGGGGATTAAACTTTTATTACTTTTTTTACAACTTAAAAAACTTTATTGATCTTTTTTTTTTAACTTTAAATTCTTTACACTTTACATGGGGGACTACAATATGCGATGCTTTGATCGCTCCTGCAGTATGATGTAATGCTATAGCATTATGTCATACTGCACTCTGACAGGCAGCCTATCAAGCCACCCCATGGGGATGGCTTGATAGGTAGTCTCTCAAGGTAGCCCTGGGGCCTTTCAGAAAGCCCCCGGCTGCCATGTCACCTGCACGGCTCCCCCAATCTCACAGCGGGGGGGGCATGCGGGACCCCCGAACGATTGAAATGCCGATGTCAGAACTGACAGCGGCATATTGCCCGCGGGTGTCAGCTGTAATAGACAGCTGACGCTCGCGCTGTATGAAGAGAAGTCTTCATACATACTCCGACGCTCCAGGATGTAAATGTACATCCTGGAGCGGGAAGAGGTTAATTCTATGGGGAACCTTTAGAGCTCATTCCCACGGGCGCATTTAGTTTCGGTTTGTGAATACACAGACTATTCACAGAAGAAACTGTTGCGTTTTGCTTTTTTATGCACTCGTGAGTACTGTGTGTTCTCACATGCGCAAAAAAATGCAATAATCTCCATTTATTTCCAGCGTAAATATGCTAGGAGTACGCATTTACCATTTATATTCCTGAGTGTATCCGCGGCCCGGTGACTTTAACGGCCAAAATAGGATATGCTGCGTTTTTTTACACGCTCGTAAATATGTCCTTGAAAAACGCAGGTCTGAATGTCCAAATGTAAATCAGTAGGGACTAAGTGCTTCGTATTACGCAGGTAAAAGATATGCCTGAAATACAGAGGATATTTACATCTGTGTTAATAGTTTAGTATAACCTTCAGTAAAGGCCCATTTAGACACAACGATTATCGCACAAAAATCGCTCAAAGCCGTCTTTTGAGCGATAATCGTTGTGTGTAACTGCGCTGACATCGTACAGTTTTCGTTAAGCCGTCGGTCATCATTGTGTTTCAGCATGCTAATGAGCCTTATCAGGGATCCACAGCGGGATACAGCTGATACTATTGTTTCAGCTGTATCTCGCTCCCTGATGACAGGCTGGGTATGAAGAACGCAGCTGTCCAGCTCTGTTCTCCATAACCCGCATGGAGCGCTCGGCTGTATAACAGATTTTCCACTCACAGGGGACAATCGCAGCATGTTCTATTGATCGGGGAAAATCAAACAGACGGCTTCCATTGCAGTCAATATAAGTCGTCCGTCCCTCGATACTCTGCACTGTGAGTACAGTGGAAGTATCATAGGAATCTGCGTCACAACTTAGCGCAGGCACGTCACGTCCCGCACTGTGCTGGCGCGCCGGTTTGCTAACCAAGGCTTCCGCCACGGATCCCGAGAGGTGAGTATGGCGTCTCTGGTGGGTACCAGGTCTGATTCTGCTGCGATATATCGTAGTCAGAATCTGACCCGGCCGTAGGCATGAGCCCATAGTCCGTCTTTGCAACCTTTTTATTCTTTTTTCCAACATTTCTTAAAATCCTTCCAATACGATAACAACCTGCATGTAATAACAGTTTTATTAGGGTTGTCAGCCATTTCTTTGGTAGCAGGCTGTAAAGTTACTTTTTATGCTATGAGTTTATTTGTCAGAGCAAATTGCTCATCATGAAATATAGTTTATATGAAAGAGGCCAAGAAAGAAGGAAGGAAGCTAGAAGAAGAAAGAAAGAGAGGGCAGGAGGAAAGGGCCTAAACAAATGTGTATATATATATTTATGGGTTCGGGAAGTGGGTGGATGTGCTTGCGTCAGTTGGGAGGCATATTGAGGAGATTCTGGAAGGTCCTGCTCAGTGCGTTGTTCTCACTCTAAACCGGACCTTTTTATGCAGGAAAAAAACTGATAAAAATTGCATGTGAAAATTGAAAAAATGCATTAAAAATGCATGAAATTGAACCCATTTTTCAGAACTGTTAATAAACGCCCGTATGCATGCAGCCTGAGGAGCGGGCCGCTGAGTTTGAAACCCCTCTTCACAAGGATTGTTATGATCTGTTTTAAACAAGATGCAATAAAGACTTTTGTTCTTACCCCAACCGGGAGCAGTGAGAGGTCATCTTGGTTTCCTGACAAGCACTCATGGCAGCGAAGCGCGTCACCGGCTCGCATTCTCCAACTTCCCTGAAGGTCTCCATACATCTAAGTATAGTTCTTAATAATACCAGAAAAAATGATCAGCGTCACCAGATATCATTATTTATGTAAATGTTCCCTATCGGTCATTATATGGAATGTACATTATATATTCATGCTTGTTACTGAGAGAAACTGCAATCATAACGTTCAAAAATAACCATCTTGGGTTTTGTGTTCCTGCAGGATGAGCTATTCTCATCTAGATTTCGGATATACGCAGGAAGTCTCTGGGTAAGGACACAACTACATGGTGAAGCTTTGTGTTTTTCTGATATTATAGATGTTCTTTGACTTTGTAGACAGAAGAGGTTGAGGTTTTATCTCCTTTGTAAAGGCAGTAATATAGAGTTCACTAGACTGGATTTCCTCTCCTGCTAGAAGCAACAGCATCAGATCACTGAATGGATACAATGATGCAAGAAACAAAAAATAAAAAAAAGTTTTACAATAAGCACAACCCCATCAGGGACTTGTTGCCATATAAAAGTGCAGGAAATGTGTTTTTTTTATTTCTTATCTAATTACAGTTTTTTAGTAATAATTACAGGTTTTCCAGGTTCTTTATCTTTGTTAAAACTGCTCTCCATACGGATGAATAATAAACTATCCTATACTCCTTCATCCCAGATCTCTGGGAGCCTTCAATAAGCCAAGTCTGCCGTGGCAACCCATCTTCAGCGATCATGGTGTTGTTGGGGGGCGATGGAGTGACAGAAGGAGCCCCTTATGACTTAGATGCTGCAAGCCACATTGACCGCGGCATAGAAGTGGTTGGCAGTCACAATCAGAGCCAGCTATTGTGGGCCGGTGTAAGCTGTTGAGCACAGCCCACTCCATCACGCTTGAGCTGGAGCCACAATGTACATTTACATTATGTCGGTCATGAAGGATTTACAGTCACTGATTCATTGGAGGGATTGAGAATTGACAAGAAATTCCCAGCTATGAGGAAGGGTTGTGCCAAAACTGATGCTTATCACCTCTCCACAGCCTCCATTCACAGTAAACAGGAGAAGTTCATACTTGAGTAACTGCTTGTTAACACGGCCCGAAAGTCATTGGTCCAAGTCACTAAAAAACAAGTGACTGACAAGTGAGCGATTTCTTGCTCAGTGCCATGTTGGCGGCTGCGTGTACACAGGGCGATTATTACCCAAATTCTTTATTTCCGCAGATAATTTAGGTAATAATTGCCCCATGTAAAGTTACCTTTAGGCCTCAGTCACACGGGCGATCTTTCGCGCGATTTGCGCATGCGATGCGATTTTTATAGAACCATTGCTTTGCAATGGTATCGGACACATGGGCGCTTTTTATGCGCTTGTCTGATAAATTATAGGACACAAGTAGAGATGAGCGAACGTACTCGTCCGAGCTTGATACTCGTTCGAGTATTAGCGTGTTCGAGATGCTCGTTACTCGTAACGAGCACCACGCGATGTTCGGGTTACTTTCACTTTCATCTCTGAGACGTTAGCGCGCTTTTCTGGCTAATTGAAAGACAGTGAAGGCATTACAACTTCCCCCTGCGACGTTCAAGTCCTATACCACCCCTCTGCAGTGAGTGGCTGGCGAGATCAGGTGTCACCCGAGTATAAAAATCGGCCCCTCCCGCGGCTCGCCTCAGATGCGTTGTGACATAGCTGAGGGACAGTGCTATCGTGTTGGAGCTGCTGTAGGGAGAGTGTTAGGAGTTAGTGTAGGCTTCAAGTACCCCAACGGTCCTTCTTAGGGCCACATCTAACCGTGTGCAGTAGTGTGGAGGCTGCTTTTTTGGTATATCAGCCGTGCAGAGCATTGCGCCCTGCAGTAATACTACAGGGACAGAATTATGGAGGCAGGAACAGAAGACATATATTATTGACTGAATATACGCAGTTGGCCTTTTCAAAAAAATATTGGGCAAAAAATCTATTTGGCCTGCCTGTCACTGTGCTCAGTGTTCTGGGTCCGTGTGTGCTGGGGGTAGTAGTTCTACAAATAAATACGCAGCCAGCTAAGTGTTACAGCAGGCGTGCGCCAAATTATTTCCTGGCTCAGAAATCACCGCTCTGTTGCAGTTAATAACAGTGCGACACTCTGCAGTTCTGTCACACACTCCAGGGACAGAATTGTGTAGGCAGGGCCAGAAGACATATATTATTGACTGAATATACGCAGTGGTCCTTTTTTGCCCAATATTTTTTTGAAAATCTATTTGGCCTGCCTGTCACTGTGCTCAGTGTTCTGGGTCCGTGTGTGCTAGGGGTAGTAGTTCTACAAATAAATACGCAGCCAGCTAAGTGTTACAGCAGGCGTGCGCCAAATTATTTCCTGGCGTTCCGTAAGCGAAGTCAGCCTCCAACCACAGGCCAATAAGCGGCACATTTAATTACAGCCTTCTGTTTCTGCATTACTGGTAATACAGCATGCTGAGGGGTAGGGGTAGGCCTAGAGGACGTGGGCGCGGCCGAGGACGCGGAGGCCCTAGTCCGGGTGTGGGCACAGGCCGAGCTCCTGATCCAGGTGTATCGCAGCCGACTGCTGCGGGATTAGGAGAGAGGCACGTTTCTGGCGTCCCAACATTCATAGCACATTTAATGGGTCCACGCGGTAGACCTTTATTAGAAAATGAGCAGTGTGAGCAGGTCCTGTCGTGGATGGCAGAAAGTGCTTCCAGCAACCTATCGTCCACCCACAGTTCTACGCCGTCCACTGTTGCAACTCAGAATCCTCTGGCTGCTGCTCCTCATTCCTCCCAGCCTCCTCACTCCATGAAAATGAGACATTCTGAGGAGCGGGCAGACTCCCAGGAACTGTTCTCGGGCCCCTGCTCAGATTGGGCAGCAGTGGTTCCTCTCCCACCAGAGGAGTTCATCGTGACTGATGCCCAACCATTGGAAAGTTCCCGGGGTCCGGCCTTTTTGCAGCCTAGCATATAATTTTTTGCGGACTACAGTGTGCATTACATAACCGCTGTCAGCCTCCAACTGCAGTCCAATAATTGCCTAATTGTTTTCACCGCTCTGTGTATCCTGTAAACTTTATGCACAGTGTGCGGCGACAGCCCCCGATAGAGGAAAAGACATATACACGCTATACAGGCGGTTTGTTTTTTCCAAATAATTTGAAAAAAGCTCCTCCTTAGGGCTAACTGTGACTGTGTGCATTTTACTGTGTGGCCTTTTGGAGTTGTAGTGGCTCACTATTACCTAGCTAGGCCTTTTTGATGAGGCTGGGTACTTCCGGCAACTGTCTCAAGACCTTTCAGTGGGTGAGGAGGCCGATGACGATGAGACACAGTTGTCTATCAGTGAGGTAGTAGTAAGGGCATTAAGTCCGAGGGAGGAGCGCACTGAGGATTCTGAGGAAGAGCAGCAGGACAATGAGGTGACTGACCCCATCTGGTTTGCTACGCCTACTGAGGACAGGTCTTCAGAGGGGGAGGCAAGGGCAGCAGCAGGGCAGGTTGCAAGAGGCAGTGCGGTGGCCAGGGGTAGAGGCAGGGCCAGACCGAATAATCCACCAACTGTTTCCCAAAGCGCCCCCTCGCGCCATGCCACCCTGCAGAGGCCGAGGTGCTCAAAGGTCTGGCAGTTTTTCACTGAGAGTGCAGACGACCGACGAACAGTGGTGTGCAACCTTTGTCGCGCCAAGATCAGCCGGGGAGCCACCACCACCAGCATGCGCAGACATATGATGGCCAAGCACCCCACAATGTGGGACGAAGGCCGTTCACCGCCTCCGGTTTGCACCGCTGCCTCTCCCCCTGTGCCCCAACCTGCCACTGAGATCCAACCCCGCTCTGAGGACACAGGCACTACCGTCTCCTGGCCTGCACCCACACCCTCACCTCCGCTGTCCTCAGCCCCATCCACCAATGTCTCTCAGCGCACCGTCCAGCCGTCGTGGCAGCACAGCGGTGGGCAAGCGTCAGCAGGCCGTGCTGAAACTACTCAGCTTAGGAGATAAGAGGCACACGGCCCACGAACTGCTGCAGGGTCTGACAGAGCAGACCGACCGCTGGCTTGCGCCACTGAGCCTCCAACCGGGCATGGTCGTGTGTGACAACGGCCGTAACCTGGTGGTGGCTCGGCAGCTCGGCAGCCTCACGCACGTGCCATGCTTGGCCCACGTCTTTAATTTGGTGGTTCAGCGCTTTCTGAAAAGCTACCCACGCTTGTCAGACCTGCTCGGAAAGGTGCGCCGCCTCTGCACACATTTCCGCAAGTCCCACACGGACGCTGCCACCCTGCGCACCCTGCAACATCGGTTTAATCTGCCAGTGCACCGACTGCTGTGCGACGTGCCCACACGGTGGAACTCTACGCTCCACATGTTGGCCAGGCTCTATGAGCAGCGTAGAGCTATAGTGGAATACCAAATCCAACATGGGTGGCGCAGTGGGAGTCAGCCTCCTCAATTATTTTCAGAAGAGTGGGCCTGGTTGGCAGACATCTGCCAGGTCCTTGGAAAGTTTGAGGAGTCTACCCAGGTGGTGAGCGGCGATGCTGCAATCATTAGCGTCACCATTCCTCTGCTATGCCTCTTGAGAAGTTCCCTGCAAAGCATAAAGGCAGACGCTTTGCGCTCGGAAACAGAGCCGGGGGAAGACAGTATGTCGCTGGATAGTCAGAGCACCCTCCTGTCTATATCTCAGCGCGGTGAGGAGGAGGAGGAGGAGGAAGATGAGGAGGAGGGGGAAGAGACAGCTTGGCCCACTGGTGAGGGTACACATGCTGCTGGCCTGTCATCCTTTCACCGTGTATGGCCTGAGGAGGAGGAGGAGGAGGATCCTGAAAGTGATCTTCCTAGTGAGGACAGTCATGTGTTGCGTACAGGTACCCTGGCACACATGGCTGACTTCATGTTAGGATGCCTTTCTCGTGACCCTCGCGTTACACGCATTCTGGCCACTACGGATTACTGGGTGTACACACTGCTCGACCCACGGTATAAGGACAACCTTTCCACTCTCATACCCGAAGAGGAAAGGGGTTCGAGAGTGTTGCTATACCACAGGACCCTGGCGGACAAACTGATGGTAAAATTTCCATACGACAGCGCTAGTGGGCGAAGGCGCAGTTCCGAGGGCCAGGTAGCAGGGGAGGCGCGGAGATCAGGCAGCATGTACAGCACAGGCAGGACAACACTCTTTAAGGCCCTTGACTGCTTTATGGCTCCCCAGCAAGACTGTGTCACCGCTCCCCAGTCACGGCTGAGTCGGCGGGAGCACTGTAAAAGGATGGTGAGGGAGTACGTACCCGATCGCACGACCGTCCTCCGTGACGCCTCTGCCCCCTACAACTACTGAGTGTCGAAGCTGGACACGTGGCCTGAACTCGCACTGTATGCCCTGGAGGTGCTTGCTTGTCCTGCGGCTAGCGTCTTGTCAGAGAGGGTGTTTAGTGCGGCTGGGGAAATCATCACAGATAAGCGTACCCGCCTGTCAACCGACAGTGCCGACAGGCTAACACTCATCAAAATGAACAAAGCCTGGATTTCCCAAGACTTCTCTTCTCCACCAGCGGACAGCAGCGATACCTAAGCAATACGTAGGCTGCACCCGCGGATGGAAGCATCGTTGTGTATCCCCATCAAAAACGGGGACCTTTTCACTTCATCAATCTGTGTATAATATTCCTCCTCCTCCTCCTGCTCCTCCTCCTGAAACCTCACATAGTCACGCCGAACGGGCAATTTTTCTTAGGCCCACAAGGCTCAGTCATATAATTTTTCTAAACAATTTTTATACGTTTCAATGCTCATTAAAGCGTTGAAACTTTCACCTCAACCAATTTTTATTTTAACTGGGCTGCCTCCTGGCCTAGTTACCAATTAAGCCACATTAACCAAAGCGATTAATGGGTTTCACCTGCCCTCTTGGTTGGACATGGGCAATTTTCCTGATGTACATTAGTACTGTTGATACAGCAATTTTTGTGGGCCCTCGCCTACAGTGTAATCAAATTAATTTTTAGCCCACCTGCATTACAGCTGACGTTACATCAGCTGTGTTGGGCACTGCAATGGGATATTTTTATGTACCGCCGGTGGCTTCCTGGCACCCACCCATGCTGTGGGTCCACAGGGAGTTGTAAATGCATCTGTTTCCACTTCTAAAGAACCCCAGTCTGACTGGGCATGCAGTGTGGGCCGAAGCCCACCTGCATTAAACATGACATTATTACCTCGGCTGTGATGGGCAATGCAATGGGATATTTTTATGTACCGCCAGTGGCTTCCTGGCACCCACCCATGCTGTGGGTCCACAGGGAGTTGTAAATGCATCTGTATCCACTTCTAAAGAACCCCAGTCTGACTGGGGCATGCAGTGTGGGCCGAAGCCCACCTGCATTAAACATGACATTACTACCTCAGCTGTGATGGGCAATGCAATGGGATATTGTTATGTACCGCCGGTGGCTTCCTGGCACCCACCCATGCTGTGGGTCCACAGGGAGTTGTAAATGCATCTGTGTCCACTTCTAAAGAACCCCAGTCTGACTGGGGCATGCAGTGTGGGCCGAAGCCCACCTGCATTAAACATGACATTATTACCTCAGCTGTGATGGGCAATGCAATGGGATATTGTTATGTACCGCCGGTGGGTTCCAGGGAGCCACCCATGCTGTGGGTCCACAGGGAGTTGTAAATGCATCTAGGTCCACTTCTAAAGAACCCCAGTCTGACTGGGGCATGCAGTGTGGGCCGAAGCCCACCTGCATTTCATCTGACGTTAGCTCTGCTGTCCAGGGCACTGCAATGGGATACATTTATGTACAGCGGGTGGGTTCCAGGGAGCCACCCATGCCGTGGGTGCACACGAAATTCCCATTGCGGAGTTGTACCTGCCTGTGACTATTTATAAAAAACCGTGGTCTGACTGGGGCATGCAGACACCTTGACAGAATGAATAGTGTGTGGCACATAGGTTCCCCATTGCTATGCCCACGTGTGCAGCTCCAGATGGAGGTGGCACAGGATTGGATTTCTCATTGCTTCTGTACAGCATTGTGGACTATCGCCCCGCCCCTTTTAAAGAACGTCGCTGCCTAGCCGTGCCAATCCTCTGCAGTGTGTGTCTGCGGTTCCTCTGGCAGACGCACTTATAAATAGACATGAGTGTGGCGTGGCATGAGGGCAGCTGAAGGCTGCGCAGGGACAATTTGGTGTGCGCTGTGGGGGGGGGGGGGGGGTTGGGCAGCATGTAACCCAGGAGAAGTGGCAGTGGAGTGTCATGCAGGCAGTGATTGTGCTTTGTTGGAGGTAGTGTGGTGCTTAGCTAAGGTATCCATTGCTAATGAGGGCTTTTCAGAAGTAAAAGTTGTTGGGGGGGGGGCACTCTTGCCGCTATTGTGGCTTAATAGTGGGACCTGTGAACTTGAGATGCAGCTCAACATGTAGCCCCTCGCCTGCCCTATCCGTTGCTGTGTCGTTCCCATCACTTTCTTGAATTGCCCAGATTTTCACAAATGAAAACCTTAGCGAGCATCGGCGATATACAGAAATGCTCGGGTCGCCCATTGACTTCAATGGGGTTCGTTACTCGAAACGAACCCTCGAGCATCGCGAAAAGTTCGTCTCGAGTAACGAGCACCCGAGCATTTTGGTGCTCGCTCATCTCTAGACACAAGAAATCGTAGATCGCGCCTATCTGCGATCTGCGATTCCTTGTGTTCTCTATATGCGCTCAAAGGGGCCGGCGGCAGCAGCGCCGACCCCATTGAGAACATATACTACACAAATCATTCTCCTCTGTTACAGCTGTGGCAGAGAAGAATGATGTTTGCCCATTCAATTCAATGGAGCCGGCAATACAGCTGGCTCCATTGAAAGCAATGGGCTGCCGGCGAGCGCGGGATGAATTTTCGGGAAGGGCTTAAAAATCTAAGCTCTTCCCTGAAAATCATCCAAAAATGTGTAAAAATAAAAAATATATATATACTCACCTTGTCCCTGCAGCCAGAGTTCAGCCGCGGCCGGCCGGCAGTTCTCCTGAACTGCTCTGAGTAGTATTCAGCAGGCGGGGATTTAAAATCCCCGCCTGCTGAATGGGTTGCCTCTGATTGGTCACAGCCCTCACCAATCAGAGGCAGCTCTCACTCACCCATTCATGAATTCCTGAATGGGTGAGTGAGTGCTGCCTTTGATTCGCTCAGCGCAGGGACCAATCAGGAGCAGCTCTAAGCTGTCATTTAATAGCTGAGAGCTGCCCCTGATTGGTCCCTGCGCTGAGCCAGAGGCAGCACTCACTAACCCATTCATGAATTCATGAATGGGTGAGTGAGAGTGTTACGTGTGCTGCTGGGATCTGTGGTACTATGTACCCCTAGCAGCACTCTCAGGGTTAATTGAGCTGGCTGGGTGTGGTACTTCCTGCTAGCCAATCTTCTGGATCTGTGCTCACATATAACCCTGCTCCTTGTCAGTCTCTGTGTGGGTTCCCTAGGGTGAGTACTCATGTTGGTTCTGTGTCCTGTAACTTGTTATCAGTCTTGTTCTGCTTGTCCCACTCTGATCTGTGTTTGCAAGTAAGTCTATTGTGTGGCTCTACTTCCCCAAGATTGTCTGGACACCTGTCGTCCTAGTCTGCAGTACATGCACCCCCTGCACACGTAACAGAGAGCTGCCTCTGATTGGTGAGGGCTGTGACCAATCAGAGGCAGCTCATTCAGCAGGCAGGGATTTTAAATCCCCGCCTGCTGAATACTACTCAGAGCAGTTCAGGAGAACTGCCGGTTGGCCACGGCTGAACTCCGTCTGCAGGGACAAGGTGAGTATATATATTTTTTTTATTTTTACACATTTTTGGATGATTTTCAGGGAACGGCATATATTTTTAAGCCCTTCCCGAAAATTCATGCCGCGCTCGCCGGCAGCCCATTGCTTTCAATGGAGCCGGCTGTATTACTGGCTCCATTGAATTCAATGGGCTGGACAGCGCTCCTGTGCTCGGGCCTGTTTCAAAGGAAACGCGGCTTGGAGCAGATTTTTCCGGCGATTTTTTTCAGCCCCGGTCACACGATTTGCGGATGCACATCCGTTGTGCGATCCGCAAACCGCGCAAAAAACGCCCATCTGACCGAGGCCTCAGAATGCAGCATGGCCGATCTTTTCCTCCACCAGGAGGCAATCTGTTGCCAGACATCTCTAATGGCATATCCATATTAATATTTTACCTAAAGGGGCTGCCAAGATATAAAGTTTTCTCTAAACCACAGAGAGGGGAAAAGCTTTATGCTTGGTCGGGTCTGACCATTACAACCGCTGCTGATTGGGAAAAAGGGGGTCCCGAAAGTCCCTGCATGAATAGGTCGGAGGTCGTTCATGAACATATAATATATAAGATTTTATACACTTGCTTTTCTCTATTGGCCAAATCTATCCATAAAACTGATCTAATAGGCAAATATCAGAGCGCAGCTGTCAATGTATTCCCTTACATGTAAGCTAATGTTCAGCCAATGTAACCGGCGCCTGAATGGCTATTTGTCCGTAGAACAAATGTAACACAAACTATCTGCCGACTCGGTTTTCCTGCCCTGAAATGTTCCTGTAGAGAATGTACCGCAGTATAAATGCCTCATGTAGTTCAGCTGTGGGACAAGTTACTAGTATTTACTCTTCATCATCTTTCAGTCACTTTGAGCAAATATTTAGTTCAGTCAGTTTTTCATTTCTATAATATGTCTTATTTTTATTCAGATAATTGGGGTTGAGGAAGAGGACTCGGAATAAGCCAAGAACGATTCTGAGCGATCAAAGAAACGGGGTAAATGGTGATAAAATGTGATTTAACACTAAAATAACCCTCAATGTGTCAGAAGAAAGTTCTTTCTGTAACAATTGTAAGGCCTCGTGTTCACGGACGTTTCAGAAAAAATGCTGCGTTTTTCCCCTGCAGCGTTTTACCAGTGCTTGGAAATACCCGGTCTGCCGGCAGAGACCGCGTACGGCTGCGAGTGCCGTGTGCATGCTGGGTATCCCACACACAGTTGCACAGTTTGACTCTTTTTTTTTTAATTGCCTGCTCTGTCTCATATCGGGGTTGTGTCTGAAAACGCCGCCCCTACACAGTCTACTGCATAGGGTCAGCATTGTATACACTGCCTATACAAATGTATAGGGCTCACGCTGCATGGTACGCAGAGAAATAGAGCATGGTGCCATCTATTTCTCCTGCGCATCAGCCTGCAGTGTCCACACACACATGTATAGCGATGAATGAAAGTCCATTCACTTTCATTGACTCCATTCATCGCATATCACGCGGCAGAAAGAGTCCGCTAAAGTACGCCAATTCACGCACAAAAAAGCATTGTTCATTCCACAGAAAGGTGGCTCTCAGTCTAGTACAAATACACATGCGCTCCTGTGGAGGGAGCCTTAACGAAACACTAAACTAAGGGTGTATTTACATGAGCGCTGGCAAACCCGCAAGTGTGATGCGTTTTGCAAGAAAAACTTGAAAAATTGCAGGTTATTCCAATAGTAAAAAAAGAAAATCGCATAAACTTGCACGTAGATGTGAGTACAGTGCAATAGTTTGTTGCTCCCATGGCGAGGAATGGGCGATTTATGAAGAAAGGCGCTTAAAAATAGGACATATTGCAGTTTCTATCTTGCAGCATGGCTCCGAAAGAAAAGTCACATATGTTAATAGACCCGTTTATTATAATGGATTCTCACAATGCTCAGAAATCATGCGAGTAATCCGTCCATGTAAATGTAGCCTTAGGAATGAATGATACAAGTACTAATACCCACCCTTATTTATATAACACCTGCTTATTATGCAGTACTAGATATTGGGTTCTGCCCCCATTGGGACTCACAATCTATATTCACCTACCTGTATGTTTTTGGAGGGGGGCAGGAAATTTGAGGAAACCCATGCAAACACAGAGTGAACATAAACTCCGTGCAGATGTTGTCGTTGGTAGGGTTTGAGCCCAGGACCCCAGTGCTGCAAGATAACAGTGCTAACCCCTGAGCCACCATGCTGACCACAAATCATTTAAAAAGGAGAAAACAGTGCATCTACAGTGTTTGTCCGTCTGCATGATTTTCAACATCTTCTGAAATAAATAGTGTTTAGTCAGTAAAAACCTTGCTGATTACACAGATGTTAAGGTGGGCATACATATTAGGTAAATGTTGTCTGAATCTGCTGATTTCACCAGGATCAGCCAACTACTGATATGTATTAGAGGCATCGGTCTCTCCTATTGGTAGATGGCAAAAAGAATGATTGGGTATGTTGAATGTCAGCATGCCCGATCCTTTATCCCCACAGGAGGTAAAGCACCTGCAGAGGGGCCTGGCAGTGACATTTCCCTTTCTCCCTATTGAACACACATACAGGTTCAGGGCTCAGTCAGACGAGCGAAGATCTGTGCGTTTTTGCGCTTGGAAAAAAAACGTAATACGTGTGCAGGAAAAAATCCGCATGACCACGTCCATTGCCACCCATGTGTTCTATCTTTGGTAGGTGCAGATTTTCGCCTGCACATGCGATGCGTTTTTTTCCGCGCGAAAAATTGCGCGTATACGCCACCTGCAGACAGCTGCAGAATTCTCGCACCGAGATGCAGACCCATGCCCCTGCAGAGGCCTGCGGCTCACCCGCTCCTGGCGTCCTTTGTCTCTGCTGTGCGCCGACTGCTGGCCAGCCGGCACATGCGCAGAGCGGAGCCGGACCATCACTACAGACATTTCAAATAGAACATGCTGCAATTTGTTTTCCGTGTGTGTTTTCACGCGGACAAATCGCGGCTGTGTGCATAGGATTGCGTTTTGTAATACAATCCTACGCAGGCTGGCACAGGTGGACATTCTGCGGGAAATCCGGCTGCAGACTTTCTGCCCGTGTGCAGGGGGTCATATCCGCTCATCTGACTGAGCCCTAAAGCCAAACCAAGTGTCCCTGTGTACGGGGGAATTGGGAAGGATGGCGGTCATACAAGCAGACACAAGTCTGATCTTTGATTTGCCAGAAGGAGGGAAGGGAAGATCACCTGAGACATATAGAAGAAGGCTTTACATACTTCTCACAGTTTTGAGTACATGATGGGATTGTATAGGATGAAAGTGGAGAAGGATCTAATTGAGGAATGGCTGGGATTTTTATTTTACTTTGTACATTTAGTGTTTCTTGATGAACCTTGTTTTTTACTCGGAGGAGTAACATTGTAAAAGTAATACATTTGTTGTGTCCATTGAGGATTACTCCCATCATCTGCATATAAGTATTACAAGTTCTGCCCCCAAACACTTTATTTTGGGCTTACGGTCAGTCAGACGCTCCAGGCAATGACCGTGTAAGGATTATGGGCTTGCATCAACATTGTTTGTTCTGCGAGCAAAAAATAAATAGAACTTGTCTGTTTTAATAATTTATATGTGAAATCTGTGTATTATGGTAAATCTACGTCTGATTCACCATTTTCTTATCTGTTTTCTTCTAGGATTGGACACAAATAGTAGAGTAGAAAGCATGCAAGAAAAAAGAAAAAAAAAACATATAATTAAATTTGTGATTTTCCTGCTGATTAACAGACCTGTTTCTTATAACTCCTGTATCTCATCCAATCAATAAATCATTCCTGAATCTAAGTATCCGTGTTCTGTTTATAAGCCGGTACTGACAGTGTGAGACTGAGGGTCCTTGGTGGCACCAGAGGAATGACTGAGGGTCCATCCTCCTTCTATACATACATGTTCAGGGCCTCTAAAAGGCATTGTGAGGGTCTTAAAAGGCATTGTACCTGGATGGATACTACCTATTAGTATGTATTGTAAAGCGCTATTAACCCCTTAAGGACTAGGGTGTTTCAGCACACTCTTAGGGATTTTACCCATGTGGTGGTTTTAAGGCCCTAGTCTTTTCTTCAGCTGCCAAAATTATTTTTGCAGTTTTTTTTTTCTTTTTTAAATGTAGAGCTATTTTTAAATATTTTTTACACAGATTTTTCATTCCTTTTTTGTTTTATTATGGTTAATAAAACAATTTCTATTTTTTTAAATTAAGGCCAAATGCCCCGGATGGATTTGCTGCAGAATTCCCGGTCAGACACCCACCGTGAATTCTGCAGCAATAGCCATCCATAGACATGCTATGTAAAACGATTCTCCCCTGCCGACGAGCGGAAATCAACTGCGATTTTCCGCTTGTAGGGATGGATCGCAGCATGTTCTATTCAGTGCGGAAAATCATACAGACTGCTTCCATTGCAGTCAATGGAAGCCATCCATCCCACGATACGTCTGCTGTGAGCACAGTGGAAGTACCGCGAGAATCCGCATCACAGCCCGGCGTCAGGGCATCATACACCGCAAGCCGTCAAGTCAGAAAACCGCACAGAAACGGAGCAAGCTGCGTTTTTTTGGCAGTGAGCGGAAATCACAGTTGATTTCCATTTGCTTGCAGGAAGCGGCAGTTCTCCATAAGAGGCTATGGACAGTATTTGCTGCGGAACCCAGGGGCAGCCGCTGGTCCTGGATTCTGCAAATCAAATCCGCCCGTGTGCAGGAACCCTTACAGCAGCCTCCTGGCCATTCACACAATGGACAGGCGGGGACTCATTGACTTGTATGGCAGTGGCGTAGGAAGGGGGATGCTATCACTGAAGATGGAGGGAGGGGGGGCAGCTCAGCAGTGGTGCTCAGCTGGCGCCCACTAGTGCCCCAGTCATATGACCAAAGACAACAAAGCTCTGCACTGTATATGGGACGCACGTCCCGGCTAGGACGGTGTGGGGCTGCTGTAGGCAGAGAAAGGGAAGAAAGTGCAGAGAAGGAGGCACTGAGAGTGGGGGAAAAGGAACGCCGAGAGCGGCCGACACCGCAGAGGGGGGCAGCCAGCCATTTATGGTGTATGTATGCTCCGTGACACATGCTCTCTCAAAAGACCGGAGCTGCCACTGAGCTGGCAACACGCTGCTGGCATCCTGCTCAGGAGACACGTCCTCCCCGCTGCCTGTCATAGGCTTCTATCGCCCGGACGTCAAGAAGACTCTGGGAGGTGAAGGATCACTACCAGGACCTGCTGCCTGTGGGCTCGGGAGTCTATGGCACCGCGTGGTGAGTGCTGTTACCTGCACACCTGCGGTGGAGTTGTGTCGGCTGCTAGTGGAGTGTCACTTGGGGCTGGAACACTGGTATCCCTGGGGGCTGGAACACTGGTGTCACTGGGGGCTGGAACACTGGGGTCACTGCATGCAGACCTGTCCCTGCTGGGACATAATGCACCTTTTGATCTCCATTAACTCCTATATAGAGAACGTTACTGTAAGTGAACTGACTGCGACAATCAATAGTCTCTCCAGATTCATTTGCCACCAAATTTTCTGACGAGTGACCGTCCGGACAAGTGACACCAGCAAACTAACTTCCAGATGAGTTCTATCAGTTCTGTATGGTTGGGTTCACACTTTGCCGTAGCGCGTATAACAGCCAAACCATATGTATTTTCTTGCTTCTGCTTTGTAAGCCCATTCACACCTGCTTTGGGGTTCCGTTAGGTTTTTTAATCTTTGTTCCATTTTGGAGCAGAGAAGGGGAATTAAGATGGGAAATAGACGGATCCATTTTTTCCTTTTCTCCATTGATTTCAATGGGTTTTCAAAAAACCAGGAAGCAAACAGAAAGCTTCTCCCCTTCTGTTTTTTTAGCTGAACAAATAGCGCAGTAGACAGCAATAAAAAAAAAAATGAAAGCGGAAAGGAAGCAAACGGACATCTTACCATTAGCTTTCTTGTTTGTTAAAAACTAGAGATGAGCGAACACCAAAATGTTCGGGTGTTCGTTATTCGGAACGAACTTCCCGTGATGCTCGAGGGTTCGTTTCGAACAACGAACCCCATTGAAGTCAATGGGCGACCAGAACATTTTTGTATTTCGCCGATGCTCGCTAAGGTTTTCATGTGTGAAAATCTGGGCAATTCAGGAAAGTGATGGGAATGACACAGTGACGGATAGGGCAGGCGAGGGGCTACATGGTGGGCTGCATCTCAAGTTCACAGGTCCCACTATTAAGCCACAATAGCGGCAAGAGTGCCCCCCCCCCCACTGTCAGCATAAAGATCGTCCTCCTCTGGCACAGCTGTAACAGCTGTAGCAGAGAAGAACGATGTTTGCCCATTGAATTCAATGGAGCGGCAATACAGCATGTTCCACTGAATGCAATGGGCTGCCGGCGATCGCAGGATGAATGGTCGGAAAGGGGTTAAATATATAACCCCTTTCCTGCAATTCATCCAGAAATGTGTTACACTAAAAATATATACCGGCGTATAAGGCGACGGGGCGTATAAGACGACCCCCCAACTGTCACCTTATACGCCGGTAATACAGTGGAGAAAAGAATAAAAATCATTACTTACGTTTTTAGATGATCTGCGGCGCTCCTGCAGGCTGTCACTCCCTCCTAATCCACGGCAGACAAGCTTTCTCTATGAAAGGCTTTAAATCCCTGCCTCCAGAAAGACACGTGCCTTCAGCCAATCACAGCCAATGACAATGATGTCATTGAATGGCTGTGATTGGCTGTGTTTCTGGAGGCGGGGATTTCAAGCCTTGAAATCCCCGCCTCCAGAAACACAGCCAATCACAGCCATTCAATGACATCATTGTCATTGGCTGTGATTGGCTGAAGGCACGTGTGCTTCTGGAGGCAGGGATTTAAAGTCTTTTGTGGAGAAAGCAATACTCTGCCGTGGACCAGGAGGGAGTGACAGCCTGCAGGAGCGCCGCAGATCATCTAAAAACGTAAGTAATGATTTTTATTCTTTTCTCCACTGTATTACCGGCGTATAAGGTGACAGTTGGGGGGTCGTCTTATACGCCCCGTCGCCTTATACGCCGGTATATATTTTTAGTGTAACACATTTCTGGATGAATTGCAGGAAAGGGGTTATATATTTAACCCCTTTCCGACCATTCATCCTGCGATCGCCGGCAGCCCATTGCATTCAGTGGAACATGCTGTATTGCCGCTCCATTGAATTCAATGGGCAAACATCGTTCTTCTCTGCTGCAGCTGTTACAGCTGTGCCAGAGAAGAAGGATTTGTCTTCTATATGTTCTCAATGGGGTCAGCGCTGCTGCCGCTGGCCCCATTGAGCGCATATAGAATGCATCCATAGCGAGCCGCGGGAGGGGCAGATTTCAATACTCGGGTGACACCTTATCTCCCCAGCCACTCACAGCAGGGGGGTGGTATAGGGCTTAAACGTTGCAGGGGGAAGTTGTAATGCCTTCCCTGTCTTTATATTGGCCAAAAAAAAGCGCTAACGTCTCAGGGAAGAAAGTTAAATTAACCAGAACACCGCATGGTGTTCGTTACGAATAACGAACATCCCGAACACCCTAATATTCGCACGAATATCAAGCTCGGACGAACGCGTTCGCTCATCTCTATTAAAAACCCATTGAAACCAATGGAGAAACAAAATCCGGATCCGTTTATCATGATTCTAATTCTGTTTCTCTGATGCTAAAACGAAACAGAGATAGAAAGCGAAACGCAGGAGTGAAGGGTTATTTATTTAGGGTTTGCCCTGTAAAAACTGCGCTGCCAATAACTAGATCCGAAGGGCTTGTTCACACGGGCCTAAGCACATTTCTGCCATGTAGACACTCTGTGTATTCACGCAAATGAAAATCGCCCGTGTTTTGTCATTGTGTGTAACCATGCAGCGAATACGCAGGTTTCCTGTATATTTTGCGTGACTATTCATGTCGGTTGACTTCTACAGTGTGTAACACGCACCAAGATAGGACATGCTGCATATTTTTTCCTGTAAATGAACATAATGAAATCCATGCGTTCTATTCACTGTGTATTACATGCGCAAAAACTGTGCACATAATACGCGACGCAAATAGGCTAATGTGAACAAGCCCCGGAAGTGTTGCAACTAAAACACATGCAGTTTTTAGCCCCCACCACAGAGTGAAGCCAGCGCAGGAGACCGGCTCATCATCATTGGCGCCATCACTGCGCCTCACGTATCACATGCAGTAGATTTGTTGTCTGTGAATGTCTTCTTCATGTGAATGGAGTTTTTAGAAATCCAAGCTCATGCGCAGAAATGGCGCCATTCACAGCTACCTGAGAGATTTCTCAATCATGTGCGCAAAACTTCAGGCTTCACTCCAGTCCTATCAGTGCAGGCGATCTGCTGCGGTGTAGTATGATTGTAGTCAGTCTAGAGTCATGTCTACCTCTCCACTGTGAGACGTGAACAGTACAAGAACGCTTCATTCACAGACAGCAAGCAGAGGGCATGAAAAGCACCAGAAAATTAATACACAACTTACAAAATAAAGCTTTATGTACAAAACGATGAAAATCCCTTTAAGCTCCAACTTTAGTTACTTCTAGAACCTCACACAGTTTTTAGAAAAAAACACCACATTACAAAAAAATGCATCGAGAGGTTAGCTGCAAGTCAGCAGGGAGACAGTGAACATGATACAAATAGCGTATTTTTCACTTGTGTGTTTTGGGTCAGCATCTATTATTTGGCTTTTTTTAGATGTTTTTTCTTAGACTTCTCCATGAATAATGGCAGAAAAAATGCATGCGAAACATAAGTAAGCAAATAGTCACCACCCAAAAAACACTCGTGAAAAACTCAGTTAAAATAATATTAACAATTTCTAAATTCATTTCTTGGGGGGGAAAAACAAAACAAAGCAAAAAAAAAAAAAAAGCCCCTTCTTTTAAGCATTTCAAAATGGGGGGGGAAAGGTGGTGGGGGGTTGACAAAAAATTTTTCCACCCCGGGTACCGCCTAGCCTTGCTATGCCACTGTTGTATGGAGACTGTTCTAGACATGTTCTGTGATGTGCGGAGGTCATTCTGCAGGGAGGGGAGTAGATAGTCACAGCTTATATAGATTGTGAATGGTGGATGCTGTGTTCTCTACATATGGGCTAATGCCCACGAACGGATTTTTACCGCGCTTCCCGCGGCATACCTCCGCGGCGGGTTCATGCTGCTATTAGGTTCTATTGAACCTAATAGCTTTTCTGGCAGCCAATGCTGACATGTGTTATGTTACCACGGATTTATGCGAGCGGTAAAAAAATGCGGCATGTTCTATTTTCCGTGGATGTACGCCGCGGGAGGTCTGCATCAATATAGCCTTGATGGAGACCGCGGAAAAACGTGTGATATTTCACAATCAGCAGCTGCGGTGGTCTGTTCACAATAGTGGTACCCCGCATCGTATCCCGCGATGGCCTTGGGCATGAGCCCTACAGATTTCACCTCTCAATGTAATCCTGCCTGTGATGTCAGTGAGATGACGGCTGCAGAGCTCTCCCTACAGATCAGGCAGGGACAGACTAGTATTGGGCTGCGTGGTCAGTGGGAGAAATGCAGGATGAAAGGATTAAAAAAGGAATGATTGCGACCAAAAATTCTTAATGCGTTTAACAAAAACGGTGTTTATATAACAGGTCATTTTCTGCTGACACATCCCCTCTAAGGTGGTGGAGACTCTAATGTGTTGGGGTAGCGAGTTCCGGAGTGTGGGGGACGCACGGGAGAATTCTTGGATATACTTGTGTGGGGAGCAGACTAGAGGAGGGCAGAAATGGAGGTCCTTTAAAAAACAGAGATTATGTATGGGGAGCTAACGGGATATTAGGGCAGAGATGCTACCAAACATACAGTATATGGCAATATAGCACTGATCAGGCAAAATACACGACTACATACAGGGACTCACCGGGGTCTCGTCTCTGATTATAGACTCTGTTTTCTCATCTTCATTCAGTTCAGACCACTAGCAATGCTTTTTTAGCCACATGCCAGGGGTGCTGCCGGGTGAAGAAGGATCCCTATGGGCTGCAAACCATCCCTCTTGATCTTAGGAAAAAACCTAGAAAAAAGCTGTAAAGCTCTCTTTCACCACTAGGAGGAGCTCACTGCAGATGTATATAGTAAGTACAATAGAAGTTGAACATTTCCTTTGCAGTGAGCTCCCTCTAGTGGCAGCTGCAGGAACACAGCATAATATCATGTTACACTACAGGAGGGAAACAGGATTTACATCTCTTTATTAAAAAATACAGCGCCCCAACAATTATAAGAATTCTGAACCTACAAAATCCATTAAATACATTATTAATAGCTACTGTCCACTTTTCTACTCCAGATAACATAAAAGCCCCGCACTATACTGAACAATATAATAATCATTTATTGCAATTATATGAAGTGTTAACCAGTAAAGAACCATAGACCTTCAAGCATATTACATATTAACCTGTAAGTACCATGTATAATGTATAGCAATGCTCCTTCACCTTAGACCACCAATCCACCATAAGGCTTTGACCTTTATACCACTCTTATACCACCAGAAGTACATCAAGAATTCTATCACTAACCCCTAAACCAACCCATATAACAGTGTATGATGTATTCTATGTACAGTAGTTGAGGGTCCTTAAAACTCGGATCCAAAAGGGAATCAGGGAGAACATCCAGAGTGAAATAAATGTGTGTAGGTGCTTGTTACTTTCTAAGTGCCTGGAATGCAGAAGCCGACATAGAGGGTGTAACAGTAGATGTAGGCCCCCTGTTCACGGCCGCGGCTGAATATCGCTAGTGATATTTCGCCATGGGGGAGAGCTGAAAGGTCTCAGTGGTGAGCCTATCGAACAAATAGGCTCATCGCAGAGAATCGCAGCAAATCGCATCATGCCGCAATTTAGATCCCACAAGCGGAGAATCGCTATAATTCTCCGCTAGTGGATGCTGACGCTGCGCTTTCCATAGCAACGCTATGGAAAGCTTCACACAGCATGATCTGCCGTCGATTTATCACCGGCGGATCATCGCCCGTGGACATGCTGCCTAAGGCATGCACGGATTCCAAGTGCAGAATCCCACAGCGGATTCTACCCGTGCCCGCAGCCATGGACATTTTCTCACCTGTTCAGATGCAGTGCGGGTCTTCTCAGTCCCAGACAGATTTTCTTTTCTTCTGCACTGCGGAGTGTGCGGGCGCTCTGGACGGCGTGCCACACGCATGTGGAGTGCATTTTTTTTTTCAAATCACCTGCTCACCTGCAGATCTGCGGCACATCCGCAGTGTCAGCTGTGGGTGTGCCGCGAATCGGACGGCTTCTATTGTCCTCAATGGAAACCTCCTGTGAGGGAATCTGCAGAAAATGGAGCATGCTGCATTTTCTTTTCCTGCACATGCGCTCCGCATGCCAGCAAACATGACATCTGCAGGTATTTAATTACCTGCAGATTCCCAATGATTGTCTATGGGCATATTGAACTGTGGATCATCTGTGCGGGTAACCCGTGTGGATTCCACAATTTAATTTTGCCTGTGGACATGAGGCCTAAAAGCCCCAGGAAATATGCCGACACTGAATTGTATCACTGCTAGAGTTATGTACCTGTAAACTTCAAATTATAAGGATTCTCATTAATAAACTTCAGGAATTCTTCTACTAACCCTGGAATATCTTCCCTCTTTTCTTTCTCACATCACCTGCATGATAACATGATGATGTCATCTAAATAACGACGGTACCATATTGTATGTTTAAGCATGGGATTGGTTTCCTGTAATATTTGTAAACTCCAATACATAGGATGTACAACTAGAAAGTGGAGGACAAGAATCACTGAACATATACGACACATAAAAACTGCAAATATCAACCATTCAGGGGTGACTAAACACTTTATAGAGCAACATTCTCAAAAACTGGAAGGATTTGCTTATTTTGGTATTAAAAGAGTTACGAATAGTCAAAAACAGAATATAGATCAAATGGAGATTTTGAAAAGAGAAGGGTATTGGATTTTGACTATAGAAACTCGTTACCTTAAAGGTCTCAATAAAAAAACAGATTTATTATATATCTATTGAAAAATATATTATGCATACATTTTTTTGCTATTAGGTTATTTATTAATTAAACAACAATTGTTAATACAAATGAATATAGAACCAAGAGATGTGGAAACACATTATATGTAGAGGATTAGAGTTGAGCGAACATGCTTGTCCGAGCATTAGCATACTCGATGGTGCTCGTTACTCGAGCGAGTACCACGCCGTGTTCGACCCTTCTCCGTATTACCACTTCCTGCTGTGACGAGAGAGAGAGAGAGAGATCCGGACCTCATGCACATTCTCTCTTATAATAAGGGGTTAATTGACAGGTATAATCCTAATAAAAAAGGTTTTTGAAGAAGGAAGCTGCATTGTGGGAGTGAGGTGATTAGGATCTGGAAGGAGATTGAAACGCATCCTCCAGGAGTTTGTAGTAGCCAGTTTGTATCGAGCACTATTTGAATAGAGCAGAAGATTTTTTACTTTCGTCATCCAAGCTCCTATTTTGTATTTGCCTATGAAATGGAAAACCTCCTGGACCGAGTGGTTTAGGATGGAAGGTATTCCCTGCTGTAAGAAGGATACAGAAATATGTCGCGAGCAAGCATGTCCTGCTGCAAAGGTGAGAAACAAAACTTTCTCTGCCCCCTTTGGGATGGTGAATGTGAACAATGTTCCTGTTATCACCCCATTACTAAGAGCACGAGGCAGCATGCCAACCACAACCTGGTCCACCACCCCTCTTATGGTAAAAACCCCACACTTGTCTTGGACAGCAATAAGCAAAGAGAAAGCTGGGCACTACTAGAAAATGTATCCAACAGGGTGCTGCCCGGTGGGCTAAAACTGAGCACACGCTAGGCAAAAGGCAAAACCCATCGAGAATAGGTGCAAATATGTGGCAAAGTATGACAATCTTTGGTAGACAACAAATGAAAAGACAATGACTAGAGGAACAGATAAATAGGCACATTAAAAACATGTACAAAGATAGAATCCATCCAATCGGTCACTATGAAGAAATTGCTGAAAAGTCGCTCCCCAATAAGTCTCAGTGACAAGGGGACTACCCACAGGGACAAAGGAATCCCCTGTCACAGCTGTCACAGGCAACCCCCACAGTGGCCTTCGGGGAAGGGCTTGAAACATAAGAATAAAGTCCAAATAAATGGGGAGCTTTGGTTAGCTTGAAAAAATGTCTTGCTTTATTGAAACATTCGTGCCATAGAATACAGGAATTCACTGAGTACGCGTTTCAAACCCTCAAGTGGGTTCTTGTTCACCACAAGCCCTTCCCTGAAAATCATCCCTTGCTGGAGTAAAAAATAAAATAAATATATACACCACCTTCCGCCACTGTCAGGGCTCCAGCACGTGTTCTTTGCTCCATGCCACCACTGCTGTGAAGCGATGGGCACGGAGCTTCGGTCACGCGCGTTTTCAACCATCCAGTCTAACTTTGCACTCTAACCTTTAGACGGTATTAGTAAATAAGCCCCGCTGTCTTGGAATTCAGTATATTTGTTTAATGAGGAGTCTAATTTTTGTTTATTGTGGTTCAGCGCAATTATTGCAATACCAAGTTTATCTAGATGTTTTTTTTTATTTTTTACTACTTTTGTACAATAAAAACACGTTTTAAAGGAAAACAATAGAATCTACATTGCAGCATTCTAAGATCCATAGCTTATTTTTTTTCAGCAACAGAGCTCTGTGAGGTCTTGTTTTTTTGTGGAAAGAATTGTAGTTTTTTGGCTCTATTTTGAAGCATATTTGACATTTGGATTGTTTTTCCAGTAATAAGAAAAGAAAAAGAGAGTAATTCTCGCAGGCTATTAGAAAGAGAGCTGCCTGTTGTTTGGACAAAACTGGTATGCATTGTAAGTCTGCACTTTATAACAACATCCCCATGTCATGATCTCCGCATTTACAAGTTATTAAACTAACAGCATTAAGATTCCTTGTGAATGATTAAATGGATTGAAATATTTTACATATATAGATTTTGATCTTTTAGAGGCTTTCATCATACTGCAAGAGCCAATTTAGTGCCAGCATCCTGAGACTTACTGCAATCTATATGCTATGTTTATGTATACTCCATTGATAACAAGGAATTACTAAACAACTTTGCTATAGATATAAGAACGTCAATCCATTTAGTATACATCTAATGGATTGACACCCTTATTTAAGACTAGCTGAAATACCCGGCTTCGCACGAGTTAGTTTGGTACTGGTGTTTATCTGGTGTTCACACGGAAAATCTTATGAAGTCATGGTTACTTTAGAGATACCGGAAAAACATATGATCACCATTTTGCATAGTTCTCTGCGTTACCGAGGAAACACCACGGGGAGCTAACCATGCGACGCTTCCTTTATATAAAATGACATCAGGAAGTGAGAGAATTAGATTCCATGCGTGAAATTTGGACGCTAATTATTTTGCACTTAGAATTAAATAATCGAGTTCGGACCCATTAGCTTTTCCTATTTATGACATAATCAATGCCCGTGCCAAATTTCAAGTTTCTATGACATCGGGAAGTGAGAGAATTAGATTTCGTACGTAAAATGTGGACGCTAATTATTTTGCACTTAGAATTAAATAATCGAGTTGCGACCCATTAACTTTTCCTATTTATGACATAATCAATGCCCTTTCCAAATTTCATGTTTCTATGACACCAAGAAGTGAGAGAATTAGATTCCGTACGTGAAATTTGGATGCTAGTTCTTTTGCACTAGAATTGAATAATCGAGTTGGGACCCATTAACTTTTCCTATTTATGACATTCGATGCTCCCGCCAAATTTCACGTTTCTATGACATCGGAAAGTGAGAAAATTACATTCCGCATGTAAAATTTGGACGCTAATTCTTTTGCGCATAGAATTAAATAATTGAGTTGGAAACCATTAGCTTTTCCTATTCATGACATTATCAATGCTCGTGCCAAATTTCACGTTTCTATGACACCGGAAAGTGAGAAAATTACATTCCGTACATAAAAATTTGGATGCTAATTCTTTGGCGCATAGAATTGAATAATCGAGTTGGGACCCATTAACTTTTCCTATTTATGACATAATCAATGCTCGTGCCAAATTTCACGTTTCTATGACATCGGAAAGTGAGAAAATTACATTCCGTACGTAAAATTTGGACGCTAATTCTTTTGTGCATAGAATCGAATAATCGAGTTGGGACCCATTAGCTTTTCCTATTAATCACACAATCAATGCTCATGCCAAATTTCACGTTTCTATGACACCGGAAAGTGAAAAAAATACATTCTGTACTTAAAATTTGGACGCTAATTCTTTTGCGCATAGAATTGAATAATCGAGTTGGGACCCATTAGCTTTTCCTGTTTATGACATAATCAATGCTCGTGCCAAATTTCATGTTTCTATGACACCGGAAAGTGAGAAAATTACATTCTGTACGTAAAATTTGGACGCTAATTCTTTTGCGTATAGAATTGAATAATCGAGTTGGGACCCATTAACTTTTCCTATTTATGACATATTCAATACCCATGCCAAATTTTAAGTTTCTTAAATGACATTGGGAAGTGAGAGATTTAGATTATGTACGTTAAATTTTGATGCTAATTCTTTTGCGCTATAAGGAAATAATCGAGTTGGGACCCAATTACTTTTCCTATTTTGGACATAATCTATGCTTGTGCCAAAATTCATGTTTCTATGACATCGGGAAGTTGGAGAACTTTTGGCGAGTCAGTCAGTGAGTCAGTCAGTGAGTGAGTCAGTGAGTGAGTCTGTGAGTGAGTCTGTGAGTGAGTCTGTGAGTGAGTCTTTGAGTGAGTCTGTGAGTGAGTCTGTGAGTGAGTCTGTGAGTGAGTCAGTGAGTGAGTCAGTGAGTGAGTCAGTGAGGGCTTTCGTCTTTATATATATAGATAAGATAAGAACTTCGAGCCACTTGGGTCCCTCAGCACTCTGTCAAGAGGTTATTCACTGCTGACTTGGAAGTTTCTGGAAGGATGAGAAACTAGCCAATAAACAATCATAGTTAATGCGACACACCTATGTTGGGGGGCTATAAATAAAATGCCCAACCTCCATTTTGTTGGGAATTCTTTGATGAATCCATAACTGTGTGGGCTCTGTCATTTAATTCCTCCGTCATATGACGTCATTCACAAGGTACACTCCGCTTTCCCTAGAAGGCCATATATTTTTGCCATAACACTGGTCTTGCCGCTGGGGGCGGGGGGGGGGGGGGTTGTCGGGCTGTCACTAGTCCTGTCATGGGAAGATGGGTCCTGGTGTGTCGGGCTGCCACTGGTCCTGGGGGTGGTTGGGGGTGTTGGGTTGTTGGGCTGTTACTTTTCCTGCTCGGGATCAATACAGTATCACTGCTAAGGAAATTACTGGCGGTCACTATCACTCTATCACTGCTAGGGCAATTACTTGGGGTCATTATTCCTGCTGGGGCAATTATTGGGGGAAACTGTCTCAGCAGTGATAGTGACCCTCAATAATTGCCCCAGCAGGAATAGTGACTCCAATAATTTCACCAGCAGCGACAGTAATGCCCAGTAATTGCCCCAGCAGTCATAATTACTGGGGGGCACTATTAGTGCTGGGGCAATTATTCAGGGTCACTATTTGAAGCGGAGAGCGGTTGGGCTGCAATCTGCAGTGCTGCTATGCGAGGGAGCGTTGACCGGTGGCCTGGCGAAGTTTAGAAAGCTGTGCTGTGGGCTGGAGTGGTGAACACTCGTGACTTCAGATGCATGGAATGGTGAGCACTGCAGAGCGCCGGCGGCGGGCACAGCGGGGGAAGACATCTATACTCACCTGTGTAGTTGCTGTCCTCCCGCGGCTCCCCCACACTCACAGTGTGGAAGGGTGGAGGAAGGGTCACCAGGGAAAGCCACAGCGGTATGCTGCAAGGCAGCAGAGGTGACAGCCCGACCAGCAGCAAATTCTGTAACGGCGAACAAAGGGGCGGCAGGGACAGTGAAAGCGTGGCTGCTGGCACGTCTGCTACAGTCAGTGTAGGGAAAAAAGCAGAACTTGTGAGCCCGAGAAAGGAGACAATGACCTGCAGCCAATCACGAACAGCGGGCGTCACCCCCCCTGTCAAACACCTTGTATCTTGGCTCCACCAGTACTTCCGGTGGCATCAAGATACACTAATACCCACTATTTTGTGGCGTAACTACTGGGGGTCACCATTACTGCTGAGGCAACTGTGGGATGGGGGTCCGAATTAGTGCTGGGGCAACTGGGGGGTCACTAATACTACTGGGGCAATTATCAAGTGTGATACTGTCTGCCAAACTGATGTATGTAACCCGATCCTGTGTGATACATCTGCTGAGCTGACGTACCACACAGCATCTTCTTAGATACAGCAGCTCAGGAGATGTATCACCCATGATCAGCTTAGGTACGTCTGCACAGCAAATGTATCTAAGCCTATCCAGCGTTATACATCTGCGCAGCAGAAGTATCACTCCAGATTGGCTTAGATATAGCAGCTCAGTATATGTATCTAAGCCTATCCGGTGTGATACATCTGCACCTCCTCGCTCTCCCCTGTCCCTCTCCATTCACTAACACAGTTTATGTTCAGTACCGAACGACTGCTGTTTACACTGAACTCTCATGAACCAGGATTTTATCCTGAACCATGAGTGTATAACAGACACTCTCTCCTGGCCACAACCCCTCTAAATTCACTCTACAGCAGGAGAACATGCCTTACTGTAGAGTGACTTAGAGGGGAGAGACTGTAGATTAGTTCAATGGAGGTGAGCGTGTCATGGGTGGGGCCAGGATGGGAGCTGAGCGAGGCCTGGAAACCCTGCTTTTTCATGTCTGTGTCCTGCTGTCATCGGGAGCGCGCACACAGGGGGGAGAGCGCAGGACATTGTGGGAAGGAAGCACAACAGCGCCATCTTTGAAAGCTGCATTCAACATCAGATTAAAAGTAAGGAACAGACATTATAGCTGATATTTCTGCCGTACATTGCTTAGTGAAAGGGAAGCATTGTTATTATAAAAAATGTCATCCTGCGGTGCGGGACAACCCCTTTAACTTCCTGCAACAGTAAATGTAAATAATAAGCTGTTAACATAGAATATTTATGAATATATGTGAACATGTCTGTTTGACCCGCCAGCCACACTAGTGATCTTCTGGAACAAAAGCCTTAAGCCCCATTTACACTGAGAGATGATTGCTCAAAAGTCACTCAAACGACAGTTTGAGTGACAGTTTTGAGGGCTGATCTTTGCATTCTTTATAGTAGCTAATTAGCTACTATACAATATGCAAGTGGAGCTGGACACTGCTGTGGCCCCTAACAGAGCAATACAGCTGCTTTGCATATGCAAACAGCTTTAGTGTTCTCCTCTCTGCCAGTGTCCCTGCTGTGAATTCACAGTGGGGCACAGGCAGAGAGAATGTTATCAGAGCAGCCAGCTGATAACAGCCTACACCGCTGATAACAGCTGATTGCTCAATTTTAGCAAGCTAAAATTCAGCGATCAGCGACTTGTGCATGAAAACTGCACGATGTCCCTGCATTTAGACAGAACGAAAATCGCTCAAAAGACAGGTTGTGGCGATTCTCGTAGTGTCTAAAAGGGCCTATTAGTGATTCACTCAGGGCTTATTAAATAATCATTTAATATCCATAAATTCTGGAGAAAGAGTAAAGTAAATACAGTGAAAAGAGACACAGAAGATGGCTACTTGCTTAGAAAATGGCTAAGATGGAACATGGAGTCATATTCATTTCACTAATAGAAGTGCCGTCCGGTACTGCAGCAGCGTACGAAAAAGGTACAGCACTCAGCAATATCAGATGAATGATCCTTGGCTTTATTACAGCAGTGGAATACATAGAATATCTACGGAGCAGGAGACAGAATAAGAGTCGGCAGCACACTCTTAGGAGAGGCTTAAGGACATTGTCTTTGTTGCCCATAGCAACCAATCACAGCGCATCTTTCATTTCTTAAACTGCTGAGGTAACACAAAAGCTGCATTGTGATTGGTTGCTATGGGCAGCAGAGACAGAATCTCTTTTAGACAGCTTTCACACGAGTACAGTGTCGGGTGCCTTTTCCTTCTTTGTATTATAAGGGGGTTAAATGACGGGCTAGATCACAGTCAGACAAGGGGATCTATATTGTGTATGAATAGCTCAATCCTGGGACATGGTGACTATTAGCTAAGTCTTTATACATATGTTATGGAAATTCAATGTTCCGTCAATATGCTGTGAGGCTCCAAATCAGAGGTGGTTATGGCGTCCGCCGTGAGAAAGCAATAGACACAGACATCATGACCGTGTCTTAAAGCAATCTACCTTTATTACAAAATATCTTTCTTTATATAGTATTTTAAATGAGAATGGTCTATTGTCAATATGTGTACATTTTAGTAAATCATATGCTTTACATAGATAGCAGTTAATCATTAAGGCCTTGTCTTTACTGGACACTATTCCACTGACCTTTGATCAGTGTAACAAAAGATAAAGAATAGAAATGAGCGAGCACCAAAATGCTCGGGTGCTCGTTACTCGGGACGAAATTATCGCGATGCTCGAGGGTTCGTTTCGAGTAACAAACCCCATTGAAGTCAATGGGCGACCCGAGCATTTTTGTATATCGCCGATGCTCGCTAAGGTTTTCATTTGTGAAAATCTGGGCAATTCAAGAAAGTGATGGGAACGACACAGCAACGGATAGGGCAGGCAAGGGGCTACATGTTGGGCTGCATCTCAAGTTCCCAGGTCCCACTATTAAGCCACAATAGCGGCAAGAGTGCCCCCCCCCTCCCAACAACTTTTACTTCTGAAAAGCCCTCATTAGCAATGCATACCTTAGCTAAGCACCACACTACCTCCAACAAAGCACAATCACTGCCTGCATGACACTCCGCTGCCACTTCTCCTGGGTTACATGCTGCCAAACCCCCCCGCACGACCCAGTGTCCACAGCGCACACCAAAGTGTCCCTATGCAGCCTTCAGCTGCACTCATGCCACACCACCCTCATGTCTATTTATAAGTGCGTCTGCCATGAGGAGGAACCGCAGGCACACACTGCAGAGGGTTGGCACAGCTAGGCAGCGACCCTCTTTAAAAGGGGCGGGGCGATAGCCAACAATGCTGTACAGAAGCAATGAGAAATATAATCCTGTGCCACCGCCATCAGGAGCTGCACACGTGGGCATAGCAATGGGGAACCTATGTGCCACACACTATTCATTCTGTCAAGGTGTCTGCATGCCCCAGTCAGACCGCGGTTTTTTATAAATAGTCACAGGCAGGTACAACTCCGCAATGGGAATTCCGTGTGCACCCACAGCATGGGTGGCTCCCTGGAACCCACCGGCTGTACATAAATGTATCCCATTGCAGTGCCCATCACAGCTGAGGTAACGTCTGATTAAATGCAGGTGGGCTTCGGCCCACACTGCATGCCCCAGTCAGACTGGGGTTCTTTAGAAGTGGACACATGCAGTTACAACTCCCTGTGGACCCACAGCATGGGTGGGTGCCAGAAAGCCACCGGCGGTACATAAATATATCCCATTGCATTGCCCATCACAGCTGAGGTAATGTCATGTTTAATGCAGGTGGGCTTCGGCCCACACTGCATGCCCCAGTCAGACTGGGGTTCTTTAGAAGTAGACACATGCAGTTACAACTCCCTGTGGACCCACAGCATGGGTGGCTCCCTGGAACCCACCGGCGGTACATAAATATATCTCATTGCAGTGCCCAGCACAGCTGAGGTAACGTCAGCTTTTATGCAGGTGGGCAAAAAATTAATTGGATTACACTGTAGGCGAGGGCCCCAAAAAATTGGTGTACCAACAGTACTAATGTACGTCAGAAAAATTGCCCGTGCCCAACCAAGAGGGCAGGTGAAACCCATTAATCGCTTTGGTTAATGTGGCTTAATTTGTAACTAGGCCTGGAGGCAGCCCAGTTAAAATAAAAATTGGTTCAGGTGAAAGTTTCAACGCTTTAATGAGCATTGAAACGTATAAAAATTGTTTACAAAAATTATATGACTGAGCCTTGTGGGCCTAAGAAAAATTGCCCATTCGGAGTGATTACGTCAGGTTTCAGGAGGAGGAGCAGGAGGAGGAGGATGAATATTATACACAGATTGATGAAGCTAAAAGGTCCACGTTTTTGATGGTGATAGAGAACAATGCTTCCATCCGGGGGTGCAGCCTACGTATTGTTCAGGTATCGCTGCTGTCCGCTGGTGGAGAAGAGAAGTCTGGGGAAATCCAGGCTTTGTTCATCTTGATGAGTGTAAGCCTGTCGGCACTGTCGGTTGACAGGCGGGTACGCTTATCTGTGATGATTCCCCCAGCCGCACTAAACACCCTCTCTGACAAGACACTAGCCGCAGGACAAGCAAGCACCTCCAGGGCATACAGCGCGAGTTCAGGCCACGTGTCCAGCTTCGACACCCAGTAGTTGTAGGTGGCAGAGGCGTCACGGAGGACGGTCGTGCGATCGGCTACGTACTCCCTCACCATCCTTTTACAGTGCTCCAGCCGACTCAGCCTTGACTGGGGAGCTGTGACACAGTCTTGCTGGGGAGCCAGAAAGCTGTCAAAGGCCTTAGAGAGAGTGTTCCCCTGCCTGTGCTGTACATGCTGCCTGATCTCTGTGCCTCCTCTGCTACCTGGCCCTTGGAACTGCGCCTTCGGCCACTAGCGCTGTCGGATGGGAATTTTACCATCAGTTTGTCCGCAAGGGTCCTGTGGTATAGCATCACTCTCGAACCACTTTCCCCTTCGGGTATGAGAGTGGAAAGGTTCTCCTTATACCGTGGGTCGAGCAGTGTGTACACCCAGTAATCCGTAGTGGCCAGAATGCGTGTAACGCAAGGGTCACGAGAAAGGCATCCTAACATGAAGTCAGCCATGTGTGCCAGGGTACCTGTACGCAACACATGGCTGTCCTCACTAGGAAGATCACTTTCAGGATCCTTCTCCTCCTCCTCCTCAGGCCATACACGCTGAAAGGATGACAGGCAAGCAGCATGGGTACCCTCAGCAGTGGGCCAAGCTGTCTCTTCACCCTCCTCCTCATCCTCCTCATGCTCCTCCTCCTCAACGCGCTGAGATATAGACAGGAGAGTGCTCTGACTATCCAGCGACATACTGTCTTCCCCCGCCTCTGTTTCCGAGCGCAAAGCATCTGCCTTTATGCTTTGCAGGGAACGTCTCAAGAGGCATAGCAGAGGAATGGTGACGCTAATGATTGCAGCATCGCTGCTCACCATCTGGGTAGACTCCTCAAAGTTTCCAAGGACCTGGCAGATGTCTGCCAACCAGGCCCACTCTTCTGTAAAATAATTGAGGAGGCTGACTCCCACTGCGCCGCCCATGTTGGAGTTGGTATTCCACTATAGCTCTATGCTGCTCATAGAACCTGGCCAACATGTGGAGTGTAGAGTTCCACCATGTGGGCACGTCGCACAGCAGTCGGTGCACTGGCAGATGAAACCGATGTTGCAGGGTGCGCAGGGTGGCAGCGTCCATGTGGGACTTGCGGAAATGTGCGCTGAGCCGGCGCACCTTTCTGAGCAGGTCTGACAAGCGTGGGTAGCTTTTCAGAAAGCGCTGAACCACCAAATTAAAGACGTGGGCCAGGCATGGCACGTGCGTGAGGCTGCCGAGCTGCAGAGCCACCACCAGGTTACGGCCGTTGTCACACACGACCATGCCCGGTTGGAGGCTCAGCGGCGAAAGCCAGCGGTCGGTCTGCTCTGTCAGACCCTGCAGCAGTTCGTGGGCCGTGTGCCTCTTATCTCCTAAGCTGAGTAGTTTCAGCACGGCCTGCTGACGCTTGCCCACCGCTGTGCTGCCGTGCCGCGCGACACCGACTGCTGGCGACGTGCTGCTGACACATCTTGATTGCGAGACAGAGGTTGCGTAGGAGGAGCAGGAGGGTGGTTTAGTGGAGGAAGCATACACCGCCGCAGATACCACCACCGAGCTGGGGCCCGCAATTCTGGGGGTGGGTAGGACGTGAGCGGTCCCAGGCTCTGACTCTGTCCCAGCCTCCACTAAATTCACCCAATGTGCCGTCAGGGAGATATAGTGGCCCTGCCCGCCTGTGCTTGTCCATGTGTCCGTTGTTAAGTTGACCTTGGCAGTAACCGCGTTGGTGAGGGCGCGTACAATGTTGCGGGAGACGTAGTCGTGCAGGGCTGGGACGGCACATTGGGAAAAGTAGTGGCGACTGGGAACTGAGTAGCGCGGGGCCGCCGCCGCCATCATACTTTTGAAAGCCTCCATTTCCACAACCCTATACGGCAGCATCTCCAGGCTGATAAATTTGGCTATGTGCACGTTTAACGCTTGAGCGTGCGGGTGCGTGGCGGCGTACTTGCGCTCGCGCTCCAACACTTGCGCTAGCGACGGCTGGATGGTGCGCTGACAGACATTGGTGGATGGGGCCGAGGACAGCAGAGGTGAGGGTGTGGGTGCAGGCCAGGAGACGGTAGTGCCTGTGCCCTGAAAGGGGGGTTGGATCTCAGTGGCAGGTTGGGGCACAAGGGGAGAGGCAGCAGTGCAAACCGGAGGCGGTGAGCCGCCTTCGTCCCACCTTGTGGGGTGCTTGGCCATCATATGTCTGCGCATGCTGGTGGTGGTGAGGCTGGTGGTGGTGGCACCCCGGCTGATCTTGGCGCGACAAAGGTTGCACACCACTGTTCGTCGGTCGTCTGCACTCTCAGTGAAAAACTGCCAGACCTTTGAGCACCTCGGCCTCTGCAGGGTGGCATGGCGCGAGGGGGCGCTTTGGGAAACAGTTGGTGGATTATTCGGTCTGGCCCTGCCTCTACCCCTGGACAGCGCACTGCCTCTTGCAACCTGCCCTGCTTCTGCCCTTGCATCCCCCTCTGAAGACCTGTCCTCAGTAGGCATAACAAACCAGGTGGGGTCAGTCACCTCATCGTCTTGCTGCTCTTCCTCCGAATCCTCTGTGTGCTCCTCCCTCGGACTTACTGCCCTTACTACTACCCCACTGATAGACAACTGTCTCTCATCGTCATTGCCCTCCTCACCCACTGAAAGGTCTTGAGACAGTTGCCGGAAGTCCCCAGCCTCATCCCCCGGACCCCGGGAACTTTCCAAAGGTTGGGCATCGGTCACAACAAACTCCTCCAGTGGGAAAGGATTCGGAACCCTTGCTGCCCATTCTGGGCAGGGGCCCGGGAACAATTCCTGGGAGTCTGCCTGCTCCTCAGAATGTGTCATTGTAATGGAGTGAGGAGGCTGGGAGGAAGGAGGAGCAGCAGCCAGAGGATTCAGAGTTGCAGCAGTGCACGGCGCAGAACTCTGGGTGTTCGATAAATTCCTGGATGCACTTTCTGCCATCCACGACAGGACCTGCTCACACTGCTCATTTTCTAATAAAGGTCTACCACGTGGACCCATTAATTGTGAGATGAATGTGGGGACGCCAGAAACGTGCCTCTCTCCTAATCCCGCAGCAGTCGGCTGCGATACACCTGGATCAGGAGCTCGGCCTGTGCCCACACCCTGACTTGGGCCTCCGCGTCCTCGCCCGCATCCACGTCCTCTAGGCCTACCCCTACCCCTCAGCATGGTGTATTACCAGTAGTGCAGAAACAGAACGCTGTAATTAAATGTGCCGCTTATTGTTCTGTGGTTGGAGGCTGACTTCGCTTACGGAACACCAGGAAATAATTTTGCGCAAGCCTGCTGTAACACTTAGCTGACTGCGTATGAATTAGGAGGACAACTACACCCAGCACAGACCCAGTACACTGAGGACAGTCACAGGCAGCCCAAATAGATTTTTTTTCCCAAATGTTTTTGGAAAGGCCCACTGCCTATATTCAATAAATATATGTCTTCTGTCCCTGCCTCACCGCTACTGGCCCTGGAGTATGTAAAATAACTGCAGCCTGTTGCACTGTGGACAGGAATACAGCGGTGATGTAACAGCAAACACAGAGCCAGGAAATAATTTTGCGCAAGCCTGCTGTAACACTTAGCTGGCTGCGTATGAATTAGGAGGACAACTACACCCAGCACAGACCCAGTACACTGAGGACAGTCACAGGCAGCCCAAATAGATTTTTTTTCCCAAATGTTTTTGGAAAGGCCCACTGCCTATATTCAATAAATATATGTCTTCTGTCCCTGCCTCACCACCACTACTGGCCCTGGAGTATGTATAATTACTGCAGGGCGCAATGCGCTGCACGGCCAATATACAAAACAAAAAAAAAGTGCAACACTGCAAAAAGCAGCCTCCACACTACTGCACACAGTTAGATGTGGCCCTAAGAAGGACCGTTGGGGTTCTTGAAGCCTAAAATACTCCTAACACTCTCCCTATAGCAGCTCCGGCACCAACAGCACTTTTCCTCCTCTATGTCAGAATGCATCTGTGGCGAGCCGCGGGAGGGGCCGATTTTTATACTCGGGTGACACCTGATCTCGCCAGCCACTCACTGCAGGGGGGTGGTATAGGGCTTGAACCTCGCAGGGGGAAGTTGTAATGCCTTCCCTGTCTTTCTATTGGCCAGAAAAGCGCGCTAACGTCTTAGAGATGAAAGTGAAAGTAACTCGAACATCGCGTGGTACTCGTCACGAGTAACGAGCATCTCGAACACGCTAATACTCGAACGAGTATCAAGCTCGGACGAGTACATTCGCTCATCTCTAATAAAGAAGAATGTAAGTTATATGTACGTTTGCTAAGTACTATTCTCTATTTCTAATTCCTGTAACAATGTAATCTTGCCGTGCAAACAACACATGAATGTACAAACGTATATCAAAGATGTTCATAGGTGACAGAATGAAATATGTATATGTTTTAGGCCCATAGCCTCTGGAAGCGTATATCAAAGATGTTCATAGGAGACAGGATGAAGTATATATATATGTTTTTTTGCTCATAGCCTTCACAATATCCCCCATTTGAAACAGTCCATCTTGAAAAGAGCCTCTGTAGTGGTACTATCAAGAGTTTTGAGCCACCACTGCCGGTCTTTCTTTATTGTTTTCTTTGCCGGATCCCCACTGTTGTTGCTCTTTTACGTATGACTGTTTCAACGATATTGTAGAGAGAGCGATTCCAGATAATTTGCTTGTCTCCGTATCCCACAGAATGTCCAGAAATTGCAAACACTCAAACGAATGAACAAAAGAAACAGTATTAGTAATGGGTGAAACATAAGATCCATCATCTTTCCTGCAGTAGGTGACCATCCAGTAAAAATATACCAGTGATACTCTGTGTCTACCTGGAACTTATTACCTATGCTGACCAACTTATCTCCTACCCATACAGTTTGTTTTTCTAATTCCATAAGGGAGAGGTTAGTATACATCCAAATGCTTTTGAAGGTGTTCAGTATGTTTCATTAGTCTTACAATTCTACCCAAGGATGCAGTCAGATTTGACATAGGGATAGCATCTGGGTACCAGTAGTACCTTAATGTAGCTTCAGCATCTGGCAAAAAGGTGTAAGTTTCTGTAAACCAATGTATCACCGATATGTTTTGTAAACATCCAGAAAATGGAGTGGTGTTAATTTGGTTGATAACAAAGCATATATATGGGGGGCCAACTTCTATCAGCATATGGAAAGAAGCAGGTAGCACCGTCCAATCACATATGCTGACTGAAGGCTGCAGGAAACATGGCTCATCCAGTGTTTCTTCACAGTTTTTCTATGCCATGGGTTTTATTTTCACTATCAATCATAGTACCTGTGAACTTGGGCAACCAATATTGGAAAGCATATAGAGTCGGTCCAAACACCACAGGTAGTCCTGCAAACTTACACATCAGGCTTGTGTCATTTACCTTCAGACAAGCACCAAAAGACATAACAGTCAGTTAGCACACCATACTGGGCCTGCAACTGCTGTAGAAAATACAGGCCCAGTCTGGGTGCACACCCAAACAAAATTTCATATGGTGATAATCACGTCTTTTTGCTAGGTATCTTACTGAGAAAAGGGCTAATGGAAGGCACTCAGTCTATGGTTTGCCCGTTTCCTGCATTGCTTTTTGTATTTTTAATTTTTAGGGTACCGTTCATCCTTTCCACTTTTCTACTACTTTGTGGATGATAAGGGGTGTAAAATGCCAGGGAGATACCCAGGGCAGACATGATGTGTTGCATTATTTCACCTGTGAAATGTGTACCTCTATCTGACTCGATTACCTCTGGTACCCCATACCTGCAGATTACCTCATTCATGAGCTTCTTTGCAGTTGCCCGAGCAGTTGCCTTTGTGACGGCATAGGCCTCAACGCAACCTGAGAAGATATCAACAACAACAAGCACATATTCATACTTCCCAACTCGTGGGAACTGAATGTAGTCAATTTGCAATCTCTGAAATGGGTAGAGTGGCCTAGGCAGTGTTTTTGCAGGACCTTTACCTTCTGTCCTGGATTGCTTATGGCATAGATCATGCAAGATTGGACAAATGATGTGGCAGCTACAGAGAACCCAGGGGCCACCCATTCTCTCTCAAGCGTCAGTAGCATAACTGCCTTCGATAGGTCAGTCTTTCCATGGATCAGCTAGGCCATCATGGAGTACAGGGATCGTGGTAGGCAAGTTCTACTGACTGTTCACCATACGTCATCCAATTCTACTGCTCCCATATTAGTCCATTTATCTTTTTCTTCTTTGCTGGCTTGTGACGGTAATGTCTTTAGTATATCAATGTCCACATTTTTATCAATGTTTAAATCATAGTCTCTGACTTGTGTGGTCAGTATCCTCTTTTCTTCTTTCTTCCACAGCTTGAGGGCTGCTGCCTTTGCTGTGAATTCTGCGAAGGCGTTGCCTTTTGCTTCTGCAGTGTCGGCTTTGGTATGAGCTTTCGCCTTTAGGATTGCTACTTTGGTAGGAGTAGGGCTTGCATGAGGTTCTGTACTGCTACACCATTCTTAATGAGTTGTCCTACAGAAGTTAAAAATTGTCTGGCCTTCCATATTGGGCCGTAATCATGAGCTATGCCAAATGCATACCGGGAATCAGTGAACATGTTTGCCGTCTTACCTTCTGCCACCCTACACACCTCTGGTACCCCATACCTGAAGATTATCTCATTCATGAGCTTCTTTGCAGTTGCCTGAGCAGTTGCCTTGGTGACGGCATAGGCCTCAACCCAACTTGAGAAGATATCAAAAACAACAAGCACATATTCATACATCCCAACACGTGGGAGCTGAATGTAGTCAATTTGCAATCTCTAAAATGGGTAGAGTGGCCTAGGCAAGTGTTTTGCGGGACCTTTATCTTCTGTCCTGGATTGCTTATGGCACAGATCATGCAAGATTGGACAAATGATTTAGCAGCTACAGAGAACCCAGGGGCCACCCATTCTCTCTCAAGCGTCAGTAGCATAGCTGCCTTCGATAGGTGAGTCTTTCCATGGATCAGCTGGGCCATCATGGGGTACAGGGATCGTGGTAGGCAAGTTTTACTGACTGTTCGCCATACGTCATCCTGTTCTACTGCTCCCATATTAGTCCATTTATCTTTTTCTTCTTTGCTGGCTTGTGACGGTAATGTCTTTAATACATCAATGTACAAATTTTTATCAATGTTTAAATCATAGTCTCTGACTTGTTTGGTCAGTATCCTCTTTTCTTCTTTCTTCCACAGCTTAAGGGCTGCTGCCTTTGCTGTGAAGTCTGTGAAGGCGTTGCCTTTTGCTTCTGCAGTGTCGGCCTTGGTATGAGCTTTCGCCTTTAGGATTGCTACTTTGTCTGGTAGAAGTAGGGCTTGCATGAGGTTCTGTACTGCTACACTATTCTTAATGAGTTGTCCTACAGAAGTTAAAAATTGTCTGGCCTTTCATATTGGGCCGTAATCATGAGCTATGCCAAATGCATACCGGGAATCAGTGTAAATGTTTGCCGTCTTACCTTCTGCCACTCTACACACCTCTGGTACCCCATACCTGCAGATTAACTCATTCATGAGCTTCTTTGCAGTTGCCTGAGCAGTTGCCTTGGTGACAGCGTAGGCCTCAACCCAACCTGAGAAGATATCAACAACAACAAGCACATATTCATACATCTCAACACGTGGGAGCTGAATGTAGTCAATTTGCAATCTCTGAAATGGGTAGCGTGGCCTAGGCTAGTGTTTTTGCAGGACCTTTACCTTCTGTCCTGGATTGCTTATGGCACAGATCATGCAAGATTGGTCAAATGTTGTAGCAGCTACAGAGAACCGAGGGGCCACCCATTCTCTCTCAAGCGTCAGTAGCATAGCTGCCTTCGATAGGTGAGTCTTTCCATGGATCAGCTGGGCCATCATGGGGTACAGGGATCGTGGTAGGCAAGTTCTACTGACTGTTCGCCATATGTCATCCTGTTCTACTGCTCCCATTTTAGTTCATTTATCTTTTTCTTCTTTGCTGGCTTGTGACTGTAATGTCTTTAATACATCAATGTCCACATTTTTATCAATATTTAAATCATAGTCTCTGACTTGTGCGGTCAGTATCCTCTTTTCTTCTTTCTTCCTTGGCGTGAGGGCCTGCGAGGGTGTTGCCTTTTGCTTCTGCAGTGTCGGCTTTGGTATGAGCTTTCGCCTTTAGGATTGCTATTTTGTCTGGTAGGTGTAGGGCTTGCATGAGGTTCTGTACTGCATACCGGAAATCAGTGTAAATGTTTGCCGTCTTACCTTCTGCCACTCTACACGCCTCAGTGAGGGCCTTTAGTTCACCTTCTTGTGCTGAGACATGCGGAGGGAGAGCTTCTGCTTGTGGAATTGGCCATCCTCACCTTGGTACCGTGAACCAACTACGAAAAACTCAAAATGTGCATTGTCAATAGGCGTTTCAGTAACTGATTCAAAACCTGCAGTTTCTTGCTGCATCAATTCTAGACAATCATGCTGGTGTTCTGCAACAAATAAATCAGAATCATGCTGTAAAGAATTTAAAAATAGCTGATCTGCAGTACCCAGATCTCCCACTCCCCCATTTGAATCGGGATACTCGATTGGAAGAAGAGTAGCCGGGTTCAAGGTAGTGCACCGTTGGAAAGAGATCATAGGGGGCATGAGCAAGGCACATTGTAATGTTATTTGACGAGCTAGAGACAGGTGTTTAGGTTTTACTTGAGTGAGTATACTCTGGATGTCATGAGGGGTGAAAACCATTAGGGGGTAGTCCAGGACGAACTCAGAAGACTTGTCAACCATTATTTGTACTGCTGCCACCGCACATACACAGGAGGGGGCTCCTCGGGCCACCGGATCCAATCTCATGGAGGAATACCCAAGTGGCCATGGACGTCCTCCATGTTTTTGCGTCAATACTGCCGTCGCATGAACAGAAAGTTCAGTGCAGAAGAGAGTGAAAGGTAAATTGTAGTTAGATATTCCCAGTGCTGGAGAACTGAGAATAGAGAGTTTTAGTGTATGGAAGTTGTCAGTTGCTTCAGGAGTGAGAGAGAAAGGAACACTTGGAAGACAGTCATAGAGTGGTTGCATCAGGGATGAGGCAGAACGGATCCAAGGACGGCAGTATGAGACAAGTCTCAAAAAGGTGTGGAGTTTGGCAGCAGAAGAAGGTACAGAAATGGCTTGAACTGCAGCTTTTCGTTCTTCTGTGAGATGTTTGGTCCCTTGAGCTAGGCAATGGCCTAGAAATACAACCTTTTGTTTACAAAGTTGTAATTTTTCCTTTGAAGCCTTGCAGCCATTTTTTGCAAAAAATTTTAGAAGATAAATGCATGCAGATTGACATGTTTTCAGATCCTCAGCACAAAGCAGAAGGTCAGCAACATATTGCAACAGCACAGTTCCATCAGGCGGCAAGACAGACTGGAGTGCCTGGGTGTACATGTTTGGAGAATTCTGTGCACCTTGTGGCATGACGGTCCAAGCATATTGTTTACCCTTGAAGGTAAAAGCAAATAGGTATTGGCAATCCGGATGGATCGGTATACTGAAAAACGCATTTGCAAGATCTATCACTGTGAAAAATGTCGCAGTGGGCAGGACTTGTGCTAAAAGCGTATGTGGATTTGGCACTACTGGGGTGTCGAGTACAGTTACTTTATTAATTTCCCGAAGATCATGTACCATGCGATAAACATCCGGTTGTCCCGTTTGTGTTTTCTTTTTAACTGGAAAGAGGGGAGTATTGGCTGGTGATGTTATTTCCCGTAATGCCCCCATTTGAAGTAAGTCTGTAATTTGTGGGCCTATAGAATCCTCTTGGGCCCTACCCAATGGATATTGTTTTACTTGGGAGGGCTACGCATCCTGGTTTTAGTGTGACTACCATGGGTGTCACATTCGTATGACTTGATAAAGACCCGAGCACAGGGTCGATATGTGGCTGCTTGCTTTCTCATGCTATTCTAATAAAGAAGAGGATTTTTAATGAATGCTGCCTAGTTCTTCTCCTTTTCTGCATTGATGATCAACGGTGGACCCGGGGAGTCGGGACCCTAACTGGGCTATTGCATAGTGCCTTGCACCAGCAGTGTGACTGAACTTTTGGAGTGCTGCTGTAACTCTTTTTCTTCTTGTGGACATTCATATGACCAATATCTGTTTTGGACTTCGCCCAGAGTTCCTGTGGAACTTCCTGTAATATTATTTCCTCTTCTGGAGTTAAGAGAAAAATTGGCTGTGGATCATCTAGAGAAGCCACCATCTGGCAAAATTGTTCTGCACTTGTTTTTGCAAAATCAATCTACACTGTTCCTTCTTTTGTAAACTGAATGGAAGCTAACAGGGCAGAGAGTATGTCTGTACCCATAACTGACAGTGGAATATCATCACTCATCAATAGTTTTGTTAAAACTGTCTGGTCTCTGAATTTTATGGGGAGAGTGTCTGTTTCCTGAAGTTTCTTAGGAACTCCTTCAAGACCTACAACATTTTGAGCTGCATATTGCCGGTATTCTGAAGGAATTAGATGGCTTTGGATGACTGAAGTTGCTGCCCCTGTATCAACAAGGAAAGGGATTTCCTTATTGAGTACTTCCCCTTTTAGAAAAATGGCCACACCCTCTTTTGCATTGCTCATGGGGAAGAAGGGCAGAGGGTCGCCGGCTATTCAATCTTGCTTTTCTATTGCTCCCCTGGCGACTCGTGCTTTTGTGGGTTGCTCACTACCCTTCTGCTGGAGGAATTTTCTACACTCCCGTTTAAAGTGCTCAGGCTTACCACAGAAATGGCACTTAAGGTTATGTTTGGGATGGGTGCCCCGTTTAGCTTTGTTCTCTCCTGTGCTGTATTGTGCTTTTGTCAGGGAAATTCTGCGTACAGCACCAATCAGGCCCACCCCAATGCCCCGCTGCCGGCGGTAAAGAAGAGACACCACACACGGAGGTCTGGTATAGTTCCTCACACGGGGACATAACTGCGCACTTTATTACAGATTACATGGGCTCCTATACCCTTTGGTCACATTACTAGGAATGGGTAATGGTCTCATTGGCTCAAATTCACTGCATAACCATATATGTGAAGTCCGTATTTCCGTCTGAGGCAGTGATAGTGATATACGTAGTTGAACAGTCGTTATCTAGATACGGCACTTCTGGGAAAACAGCCAAGCACACGGCCTTCGTATCTGGTTCTGTATCATCTCTGAATTTCTGGACACATCTCTCTCAGCCTTGCAAACCATTGGAATATCTGATGTAAGGCGACATATTACGTTTTTCTCATTTTAGCATTGAATAGAACTTGCATACAGGTCTAAAAGTATAAAAAACATATGGCAATATATACATATACCCTCACACTATCATAACAGAGCTTTGTCCTTTTTTCAATTTTAAATTTAGTTCAATGCCCTTGGCTGCCTGCACCAGGCCTGCTGCTTCATATTGTCTCCACTCAGGCTTGTTATCCATGAGTTTAGACCTCAAGGGTTCTCGCAACCCCCCCCAAAAAAGGCTATGCTAAGCACATGGTCACCCAATTCTTGTATGCCCCTATACCCCAGATCTGACCAACGTTGTTGAAGGCGGGCATAGAATTGTTCTACACTTTCATCCTTCTCTTGTGTGATATTAGAAAGAGACAAGGAGGATTCTTTAAATTTTTCTTTTGACCAACATTCTAGATCAATTAAAAAATATCTTACCACTTCTTAATTCTCTATATTTAATTTTATCCCAATCTGTGCCACAATAGTCTTTCACATAATTTAAGATTATCATTTCCACTGCCTCTCCTGTTTTCAACATAATCAGAGGACTCAGATCAGCTGATGTTGCAGAGTATGTGTTTTGTATTTATGCAATCTGTCTAAAGAAAGGCATAGGTCTGGTCATGGGGTCTGGTAATTGCTGTATGAGTGACATATGCTCTTGTGGGGTCCATGGTCTATATTTAACTTTTTGTGAGGTCACATTATATTGGCTCCTTCTGCCTTCCCCCTGTGTAATATCTGCTCCTGTACCACCCTCTGCTCCCTGCATATCCTCCTTGTCCTCTTCCCCATGCTTTCACTCACTAGCCTTGGATCTAGTGAGCATAGGCATAACCGGTTTGAGCCAAGGAGCTCCGCAAGCAGGGCAGCTTTGTCTCCAATCTGGGATTTGTTGTCCACAATGCCAGCAGGTCCATCCCTCCAGTCCAGTGTTTGACTTTGGAGTGGATGGCTTGGCATAGGGTGGAGGAGACTGTTGGAATTGAGGTGAGGGAGGGGGTGGAGGTGGAAGAGGGAACTGACCTGGCAATGGGGGAGCATAATATACCTGTCCTTTGAATTCTTTTCTCTGATACCCTGCATCTTCTATATCTCTACTTGCCTTTTTCCAACTATTCAACATTTCCTGTAGTCCATTTTTTTTGCCCACCTAGCATGACTGTCTGAAAACCTTTCCCACTGCTGGAGATCTAATACTCCTGTCCCTTTATATCCTACGTGCTTCAACAATTTATCACATCCTCAACCCACTGCAGCTCTGCCTTCTGTTTCTTGTACAATTTCTTTAGCTGTCTTCCACACTTTATCCTGTTTACCAGCAGTATTGCCCATGGCTGGCGACTTATGTACACCAAGAGGCTTATTGTTTTTATTCTATCACACACATAAAACAATCCCCTGGCCATTGAAATATACAAACGGAACCGCAGAGGACCCTGTCCAGAATTGTTGCCTTGTTAGGGACTCCTTCCAGTGTCACTGATTGGGTTCCTGTTAACACGGGACACAGAGTTTTATATTTGCACACCGGAGGTCAGGTTCCGTCGATCAGGTCAGCTCATCTCAATAACTCACTCATGCATAAACAGGCACACATAAAGACAAAAACATTTGCATGTCAATTCCTTCTTTTAAGTGTCAGTACTTCCTCACTGTCTGTAAGTGTCAGTACTTCCCCACACTGCTTATTTCCCCCCCGTCTCTACTACTTCTCTTATACCTATAAGAGGCTCCAATCAGGGATTTTATCACCTGAAAACTTTAGGCTTCCCTGGTACAACTTATACCATGCCTTCCAGAGATCGGCAAGAGAGTTTCATATTCAGTAAACTGACCAAGCAAAGTAACAAATAAAAGCAATAACAGTTAAAGAACACCCACACAGCATATTCAGCCCACCATATGGATTCTTAAAAGCTTGAAGATTTATAAGAGGCATGCACTTCTTACCCCTCGGACAGGAAAGGAGCAGCCAAGAAGCACGGATAGATTGTGGCAAGATAAAGCCTTAGCTTACTGCGCAGTTTTTGTCAATCCATGGTTCCGAGTGTCTCCTTATCCCATCTGTGTCCGGGAGGGGGGGGGGGGGGGTTCGAGGTGTAGGTGATCCTCTTGTTCCTTCAAGCCCCACGTTTCTTAGGCTCCAATTAACGTTATGGAAATTCAATGTTCTGTCAATATGCTGTGAGGCTCCAAATCAGAGGTGGTTATGGCGGCTGCCGTGAGAAAGCAATAGACACAGACATAATGACCGTGTCTTAAAGCAATCTACCTTTATTACAAAACATCTTCTTTTTTTTATATAGTATTTTAACCCCTTAATGACATGGCCTATTTTGGCGTTAAGGACCAAGCGATTTATGGTATTTTTCCATCTCCATTTTTCAAAAGCCATAACTTTTTTATTTTTTCTTCGACCCAGCCTTATAAGGGCTTGTTTTTTGCGTGGCAAGCTGTAGTTTTTATCGGTGACACTTTTGGGTACATAGACCATATCGTAAAACCTTTATAATTTTTTTATGATAACAGGGAGAGAAAATGCATCAATTCTGCCATAGATTTTTTTTTTACAGCGTTAATCATGTAGCATAAATTACACACTAATTTTTTTCTGCGGGTCGGTACGGTTACAACGATACCAAAATTCTTATATTTTTTTTTAGGTTTTTACTAGAGATGAGCGAACGTACTCGTCCGAGCTTGATATTCGTGCGAATATTACGGTGTTCGGGATGCTCGTTACTCGTAACGAGTACCACGCGGTGTTCCGGTTACTTTCAGTTTCCTCTCTGAGACGTTTGCGCGCTTTTCTGGCCAATTGAAAGACAGGAAAGGCATTACAACTTCCCCCTGTGACGTTCAAGCCCTATACCACCCCCCTGCTGTGAGTGGCTGGGGCGATCAGATGTCACCTGAGTATAAAAATCGGCCCCTCCCGCGGCTCGCCACACATGCCTTGTGACTTAGCTGAGGGAAAGTGCTGCTGCTGGTGCTGCTGTAGGGAGAGCGTTAGGAGTCAGTGTAGGCTTCAAGAACCCCAACGGCCCTTCTCAGGGCCACATCTACTAGTGTGCAGTACTTTGTTAGCACAGTATTTTATTTTTTTTTTTGTCCAAAATTGGATCTGCAGAGCATTGCGCCCAGCAATAGGGACAGAAGTGGGGGTTAGGCAGGGAGAGTGTTAGGAGTTAGTGTAGGCTTCAAGAACCCCAACGGTCCTTTCTAGGGCCACTTCTATCCTTGTGCAGTACTGTCCAGGCTGCTGTTAGCAGTGTTGCATATTTTTTTTTTTTCTCAAAACCGGCTGTGCAGAGCATTGCAACCGGCATTAATACTACAGGGATAGAATTGTGTAGGCAGGGCCAGAAGACATACATTATTCATTGAATATATGCAGTGGGTGCTTCCCTAAGCTAAAAAGGAAAAGAAATTATATTTGGCCAGCCTGTGTCAGTCCTAAGGTCTGCGTGTACGTGTGTGCTGCGTGTACAACGTACAAAAATCAGACGCAACCAGCTACGCTTTACTGCAGCCTAGCGCCATTGTCTTTCCTGACTGGCAAATACCTGCTCTGCTAGAGTTAATAACTCTGCTACACTATAGTTGTGTGACACTTTTTGAGGGCCACACCACAGATATTAAACGTATTGTTCATTGAATATATGCAGTGGGTGCTTCCCTAAGCTAAAAAGGAAAAGAAATTATATTTGGCCAGCCTGTATCAGTCCTAAGGTCTGCGTGTACGTGTGTGCTGCGTGTACAACGTACAAAAATCAGACGCAACCAGCTACGCTTTACTGCAGCCTAGCGCCATTGTCTTTCCTGACTGGCAAATACCTGCTCTGCTAGAGTTAATAACTCTGCTACACTATACTTGTGTGACACTTTTTGAGGGCCACACCACAGATATTAAACTTCTTGTTCATTGAATATACGCAGTGGGTGCTTCCCTAAGCTAAAAAGGAAAAGAAATTATATTTGGCCAGCCTGTGTCAGTCCTAAGGTCTGCGTGTACGTGTGTGCTGCGTGTACAACGTACAAAAATCAGACGCAACCAGCTACGCTTTACTGCAGCCTAGCGCCATTGTCTTTCCTGACTGGCAAATACCTGCTCTGCTAGAGTTAATAACTCTGCTACACTATACTTGTGTGACACTTTTTGAGGGCCACACCACAGATATTAAACTTCTTGTTCATTGAATATACGCAATGGGTGCTTCCCTAAGCTAAAAAGGAAAAGAAATTATATTTGGCCAGCCTGTGTCAGTCCTAAGGTCTGCGTGTACGTGTGTGCTGCGTGTACAACGTACAAAAATCAGACGCAACCAGCTACGCTTTACTGCAGCCTAGCGCCATTGTCTTTCCTGACTGGCAAATACCTGCTCTGCTAGAGTTAATAACTCTGCTACACTATACTTGTGTGACACTTTTTGAGGGCCACACCACAGATATTAAACTTCTTGTTCATTGAATATACGCAGTGGGTGCTTCCCTAAGCTAAAAAGGAAAAGAAATTATATTTGGCCAGCCTGTGTCAGTCCTAAGGTCTGCGTGTACGTGTGTGCTGCGTGTACAACGTACAAAAATCAGACGCAACCAGCTACGCTTTACTGCAGCCTAGCGCCATTGTCTTTCCTGACTGGCAAATACCTGCTCTGCTAGAGTTAATAACTCTGCTACACTATACTTGTGTGACACTTTTTGAGGGCCACACCACAGATATTAAACTTCTTGTTCATTGAATATACGCAGTGGGTGCTTCCCTAAGCTAAAAAGGAAAAGAAATTATATTTGGCCAGCCTGTGTCAGTCCTAAGGTCTCCGTGTACGTGTGTGCTGCGTGTACAACGTACAAAAATCAGACGCAACCAGCTACGCTTTACTGAAGCCTAGCGCCATTGTCTTTCCTGACTGGCAAATACCTGCTCTGCTAGAGTTAATAACTCTGCTACACTATACTTGTGTGACACTTTTTGAGGGCCACACCACAGATATTAAACTTCTTGTTCATTGAATATACGCAGTGGGTGCTTCCCTAAGCTAAAAAGGAAAAGAAATTATATTTGGCCAGCCTGTGTCAGTCCTAAGGTCTGCGTGTACGTGTGTGCTGCGTGTACAACGTACAAAAATCAGACGCAACCAGCTACGCTTTACTGCAGCCTAGCGCCATTGTCTTTCCTGACTGGCAAATACCTGCTCTGCTAGAGTTAATAACTCTGCTACACTATACTTGTGTGACACTTTTTGAGGGCCACACCACAGATATTAAACTTCTTGTTCATTGAATATACGCAGTGGGTGCTTCCCTAAGCTAAAAAGGAAAAGAAATTATATTTGGCCAGCCTGTGTCAGTCCTAAGGTCTCCGTGTACGTGTGTGCTGCGTGTACAACGTACAAAAATCAGACGCAACCAGCTACGCTTTACTGAAGCCTAGCGCCATTGTCTTTCCTGACTGGCAAATACCTGCTCTGCTAGAGTTAATAACTCTGCTACACTATACTTGTGTGACACTTTTTGAGGGCCACACCACAGATATTAAACTTCTTGTTCATTGAATATACGCAGTGGGTGCTTCCCTAAGCTAAAAAGGAAAAGAAATTATATTTGGCCAGCCTGTGTCAGTCCTAAGGTCTGCGTGTACGTGTGTGCTGCGTGTACAACGTACAAAAATCAGACGCAACCAGCTACGCTTTACTGCAGCCTAGCGCCATTGTCTTTCCTGACTGGCAAATACCTGCTCTGCTAGAGTTAATAACTCTGCTACACTATACTTGTGTGACACTTTTTGAGGGCCACACCACAGATATTAAACTTCTTGTTCATTGAATATACGCAGTGGGGTCTTCCCTAAGCTAAAAAGGAAAAGAAATTATATTTGGCCAGCCTGTGTCAGTCCTAAGGTCTGCGTGTACGTGTGTGCTGCGTGTACAACGTACAAAAATCAGACGCAACCAGCTACGCTTTACTGCAGCCTAGCGCCATTGTCTTTCCTGACTGGCAAATACCTGCTCTGCTAGAGTTAATAACTCTGCTACACTATACTTGTGTGACACTTTTTGAGGGCCACACCACAGATATTAAACGTATTGTTTTTCATTGAATACACGCAGTGGGGTCTTCCCTTTGCAAAAAAGCGAAAACATTATATTTGGCCTGCAGGCTTGCGCCAATTTATTTCCTGCCTGGGAAATCAAATCACTGGTAATACAGCATGCTGAGGGGTAGGGGTAAGCCTAGAGGACGTGGACGTGGCCGAGGAAGCGTAGGCCCAAGTGAGGGTGTGGGCACAGGCCGAGCTCCTGATCCAGGTGTGTCGCAGCCGACTGCTGCGCGATTAGGAGAGAGGCACGTTTCTGGCGTCCCCACATTCATCGCCCAATTAATGGGTCCACGCAGGAGACCTTTATTAGAAAATGAGCAGTGTGAGCAGGTCCTGTCATGGATGGCAGAAAGTGCTTCGAGCAACCTATCGTCCAGCCACAGTTCTGCGCCGTCCACTGCTGCAAATCCGAATCCTCTGTCTGCTGCTCCTCCTTCCTCCCAGCCTCCTCACTCCACTACAATGACACATGCTCAGGAGCGGGAACACTCCCAGGAACTGTTCTCGGGCCCCTGCTCAGATTGGGCAGTAGCGGTTCCTCTCCCACCAGAGGAGTTTATCGTCACTGATGCCCAACCATTCGAAAGTTCCCGGGGTCCGGGGGAAGAGGCTGGGGACTTCCACCAACTGTCTCAAGAACTTTCTGTGGGTGAGGAGGACGATGACGATGAGACACAGTTGTCTTGCAGTGAGGTAGTAGTAAGGGCAGTAAGTCCAAGGGAGCAGCGCACAGAGGATTCGGAGGAAGAGCAGCAGGACGATGAGGTGACTGACCCCACCTGGTGTGCAACGCCTACTCAGGACAGGTCTTCAGAGGGGGAGGCAAGGGCATCAGCAGGGCAGGTTGCAAGAGGCAGTGCGGTGGCCAGGGGTAGAGGCAGGGCCAGACCGAATAATCCACCAAGTGTTTCCCAAAGCACACCCTCGCGCCATGCCACCCTGCAGAGGCCGAGGTGCTCAAAGGTCTGGCAGTTTTTCACTGAGAGTGCAGACGACCGACGAACAGTGGTGTGCAACCTTTGTCGCGCCAAGATCAGCCGGGGAGCCACCACCAACAGCCTCACCACCACCAGCATGCGCAGACATATGATGGCCAAGCACCCCACAAGGTGGGACGAAGGCCGTTCACCGCCTCCGGTTTGCACCGCTGCCTCTCCCCCTACGCCCCAACCTGCCACTGAGATCCAACCTCCCTCTCAGGACACAGGCACAACCGTCTCATGGCCTGCACCCACACCCTCACCTCCGCTGTCCTCGGCCCCATCCAGCAATGTCTCGCACCGCACAGTCCAGCCGTCGCTAGCGCAAGTGTTGGAGCGCAAGCGCAAGTACGCCACCACGCACCCGCACGCTCAATCGTTAAACGTCCACATAGCCAAATTTATCAGCCTTGAGATGCTGCCGTATAGGGTTGTGGAAACGGAGTCCTTCAAAGCTATGATGGCGGCGGCGGCCCCGCGCTACTCAGTTCCCAGTCGCCACTACTTTTCCCGATGTGCCGTCCCAGCCCTGCACGACCACGTCTCCCGCAACATTGTACGCGCCCTCACCAATGCGGTTAGTGGCAAGGTCCACTTAACTACGGACACGTGGACAAGCACAGGCGGGCAGGGCCACTACATCTCCCTGACGGCACATTGGGTGAATTTAGTGGAGGCTGGGACAGAGTCAGAGCCTGGGACCGCTCACGTCCTACCCACCCCCAGAATTGCGGGCCCCAGCTCGGTGGTGGTATCTGCGGCGGTGTATGCTTCTTCCACTAAAGCACCCTCCTCCTCCTCCTCAACCTCTGTCTCGCAATCTAGATGTGTCAGCAGCAGCAGGACGTCGCCAGCAGTCGGTGTCGCGCGGCGTGGCAGCACAGCGGTGGGCAAGCGTCAGCAGGCCGTGCTGAAACTACTCAGCTTAGGAGATAGGAGGCACACGGCCCACGAACTGCTGCAGGGTCTGACAGAGCAGACGGACCGTTGGCTTGCGCCGCTGAGCCTCCAACCGGGCATGGTCGTGTGTGACAACGGGCGTAACCTGGTGGCGGCTCTGCAGCTCGGCAGCCTCACGCACGTGCCATGCCTGGCCCACGTCTTTAATTTGGTGGTTCAGCGCTTTCTGAAAAGCTACCCACGCTTGTCAGACCTGCTCGTAAAGGTGCGCCGGTTCTGCGCACATTTCCGCAAGTCCCACACGGACGCTGCCACCCTGCGCACCCTGCAACATCGCTTTAATCTGCCAGTGCACCGACTGCTGTGCGACGTGCCCACACGGTGGAACTCTACGCTCCACATGTTGGCTAGGCTCTATGAGCAGCGTAGAGCTATAGTGGAATACCAACTCCAACATGGGCGGCGCAGTGGGAGTCAGCCTCCTCAATTCTTTTCAGAAGAGTGGCCCTGGTTGGCAGACATCTGCCAGGTCCTTCGAAACTTTGATCAGTCTACCCAGGTGGTGAGCGGCGATGCTGCAATCATTAGCGTCACCATTCCTCTGCTATGCATCTTGAGAACTTCCCTGCTAACCATAAAGGCAGCCGCTTTGCGCTCGGAAACAGAGCCGGGGGAAGACAGTATGTCGCTGGATAGTCAGAGCACCCTCCTGTCTATATCTCAGCGCGTTCAGGAGGAGGAGGAGGAGGATGAGGAGGAGGGGGAAGAGACAGCTTGGCCCACTGCTGACGGTACCCATGCTGGTTGCCTGTCATCATTTCAGCGTGTATGGCCTGAGGAGGAGGAGGAGGAGGAGGATCCTGAAAGTGATCTTCCTAGTGCGGACAGCCATGTGTTGCGTACAGGTACCCTGGCACACATGGCTGACTTCATGTTAGGATGCCTTTCTCGTGACCCTCGCATTCAACGCATTCTGGCCACTACGGATTACTGGGTGTACACACTGCTCGACCCACGCTATAAGGAGAACCTTCCCAGTCTCATTCCCGAAGAGGAAAGGGGTTCGAGAGTGTTGCTATACCACAGGACCCTGGCGGACAAGCTGATGGTAAAATTCCCATCCGACAGCGCTAGTGGCAGAAGGCGCAGTTCCGAGGGCCATGTAGCAGGGGAGGTGCGTAGATCGAGTAGCATGTACAGCCCAGACAGTGCAACAGTCTTTAAGGGCCTGGCCAGCTTTATAGCTCCCCAGCAAGACTGTGTCACCGCTCCCCAGTCAAGGCTGAGTCGGCGGGAGCACTGTAAAAGGATGGTGAGGGAGTACGTAGCCGATCGCACGACCATCCTCGGTGACGCCTCTGCCCCCTACAACTACTGGGTGTCGAAGTTGGACACGTGGCCTGAACTAGCGCTGTATGCCCTGGAGGTGCTTGCTTCTCCTGCGGCTAGCGTCTTGTCGGAGAGGGTGTTTAGTGCGGCTGGGGGAATCATCACAGATAAGCGTACCCGCCTGTCAACCGACAGTGCCGACAGGCTAACACTCATCAAGATGAACAAAGCCTGAATTTCCCCAGACTTCTCTTCTCCACCAGCGGACAGCAGCGATACGTAAGCAATACGTAGGCTGCACCCGCGGATGGAAGCTACGTTCTCTCTCACCATCCAAAACGGGGACATTTCTGCTTCATCAATCTGTGTCTAATATTCCTCCTCCTCCTCCTGCTCCTCCTCCTGAAACCTCAGGTAATCACGCTGAACGGGCAATTTTTCTTAGGGCCACAAGGCTCACTCATCTAATTTTTCAATACAATTTTTATATGTTTCAATGCTCTTAAAAGCGTTGAAACTTTAACTTGAACCAATTTTTCGTTAAACTGGGCTGCCTCCAGGCCTAGTTACCACTTAAGCCACATTAATCAAAGCGATTAATGGGTTTCACCTGCCATCTTGGTTGGGCATGGCCAATTTTTACTGAGGTACATTAGTACTGTTGGTACACCAATTTTTTGGGGCCCTCACCTACAGTGTAATCATAGCAATTTGTATGTTCTTCACCTGCACTCATGGTACAGAAGTGTGTGTGGGGTTGGCCTACACTTTAGCTACATAAATGTAACTTGGGCCTTGGCTATACTGCAGCTACTGAAATGGAACGAAGACTGCGCTCCCACTATACTGCTGCTTCGGAATTGTTACTGGGGCCTGTCTTGAGTGCTACTATTGCTGACATGGAACGAAGACTGCGCTCCCGCTATAATGCTGCTAGTGATATGTTAGTGGGGCCTGTCCTAATGCTACGGCTGAAATGTTACGAATTCTGGGCTCTGCCTATACCGCTGCTAATGCTATGTCTCTGGGGTGTGGAAACAGAGGCTTCCCAAAGACATGATGGCGGCGAGGCCATTTCCCACCAACGCGGTTACTGTAAAGGTGCATATAATCACGGACACGTGTAGAAGACACATAGTGCCTCAAAAACATCCCCCTCCTCCTCCAACAGGGAAAACAAACATTCTTGGCAAATGCCTTTGCATTGGTTCGTCTGGTGGCATTCCAAGAATTTCACCTTTATCGACACTATAAGAGAGACCCCCCACCATCCCCCCGCCACGGCCCACTTAATCCTGGCCACATTCCGAAAACCAACAAAATAAAACCACGCTACTAGGTCCGCAGTCACCACCACATTACCACCAACGCGGTTACTGTAAAGGTGCATATAACCACGGACACGTGTAGAGGACACGTAGTGCCTCAAAAACATCCCCCTCCTCCTCCAACAGGGAAAACAAACATTCTTGGCAAATGCCTTTGCATTGGTTCGTCTGGTGGCAGTCCAAGAATTTCACCTTTACCGACACTACAAGAGAGACCCCCCACCATCCCCCCGCCACGGCCCACTTAATCCTGGCCACATTCCGAAAACCAACAAAATAAAACCGCGCTACTAGGTCCGCAGTCACCACCACATTACCACCAACGCGGTTACTGTTAAGGTACATATTACCAGTCTGACTGGGGCATGCAGAGACACCTTGACAGAATGAATAGTGTGTGACACATAGGTTCCCCATTGCTATGCCCACGTGTGCAGCGGCACAGGATTCTATTTCTCATTGCTTCTGTACAGCATTGTGGGCTATCGCCCCGCCACTTTTAAAGAGGGTCGCTGCCTAGCCGTGCCAACCTCTGCAGTGTGTGCCTGCGGTTCCTCCTCATGGCAGACGCACTTCTAAATAGACATGAGGGTGGTGAGGCATTAGGGCAGCTGAAGGCTGCGCAGGGACAGTTTGGTGTGCGCTGTGGGGGGGAGGGGGGGCGGTTGGGCAGCATGTAAGCCAGGAGAAGTGGCAGTGGAGTGTCATGCAGGCAGTGATTGTGCTTTATTGGAGGTAGTGTGGTGCTTAGCTAAGGTATGCCATGCTAATGAGGGCTTTTCAGAAGTAAAAGTTTTTGGGAGGGGGGGGGGGCTCCACTCTTGCCGCTATTGTGGCTTAATAGTGGGACCTGTGAACTTGAGATGCAGCCCAACATGTAGCCCCTCGCCTGCCCTATCCGTTGCTGTGTCGTTCCCATCACTTTCTTGAATTGCCCAGATTTTCACACAAGGAAACCTTAGCGAGCATCGGCGAAATACAAAAATGCTCGGGTCGCCCATTGACTTCAATGGGGTTCGTTACTCGAAACGAACCCTCGAGCATCGCGAAAAGTTCGTCCCGAATAACGAGCACCCGAGCATTTTGGTGCTCGCTCATCTCTAGTTTTTACGCTTTTTTGCAATAAAACCCCTTTTTTTTGGAAATCTTTTTTTTTTCTCTATAGCTTCATTCAAAGTCCTGTAACTTTTTTTATTTTTCTATGTACGTAGCTCTATAAGGGCTTATTTTTTGCGAGACGAGCTGTACTTTTCATTGGTACCATTTTAGGGAATGTACGGCTTTTCTGATCACTTTTATTGCATTTTTTTGGGAGTCAAAAGGCTAAAAATTAGCATTTTGCCTCTGTTTTTTAGCGTTTCTTTTTATGCTTTTTGACATACCAAATAAAAAGCATGTTCAATTTTTTGTACACGTCATTTCGGACGTGTTAATACCAAACATGTGGGGTTTTAATTTTTTTTTTAACCTTTTTTTATGCTAACAATAGAAAAAGCCCAAAAAAGGCGTTTTTTTTTAATTTTTTTAAACATTCTTCTTTTTTTGACATTTTTCTTTCTTTTTTTTTTACATTATTTGAGTCCCTCTGAGGGATTTACATCACTGCACTTATGATCGCTGTGATAAGGCATGGCAGAGCTACTGCCCTGCCATGCCTTATCGCTTATACAGCTATCATAGGCATTGGCACTACAGGACGCCAGTGTCTGGTGTCTTGTTGCTATGGTGACAGACCGGGCTCTTGCGATAACATCGGCATCCTTTGACTGACAGCCGACTCCCGCTGCGGGATAGCGTGAGGTCAGTCATGATCTCGCGCTATCCCGATGACGGAAGGGTACGTCATTTTGCGCAAAGTACCAGCCTGCCATGACGTACCCTTACGTCATTGGGCGGGAAGGGGTTAAAGGAGAATGGTCTATTGTCAATATGTGTACATTTTAGTCAATCATGCTTTACATAGATAACAGTTAATCATTAAGGCCTTGTCTTTACTGGACACTATTCCACTGACCTTTGATCAGTGTAACAAAAGATAAAGAAGAATGTAAGTTATATGTACGTTTGCTAAGTACTATTCTCTGTTTCTAACTCCTGTAACAATGTAATCTTGCCATGCAAACAACACATGAATGTACAAGCATATATCAAAGATGTTCATAGGAGACAGAATGAAATATGTATATGTTTTAGGCCCATAGCCTCTGGAAGCGTATATCAAAGATGTTCATAGGAGACAGGATAAAGTATATATATATGTTTTTTTGCTCATAGCCTTCACACATATATATGGGACTGGCGGCACTTTAGTCTGACAAGTCAGTAAATATTCATTACTGTATTCCCATATTATGGGGGTCAGCACCTTGTTCACACTTATATGAACTCAGTGTTAGGCCTCGGTCACACGGGCGTTTTTTCCCGCGATTTGCAGATCGCATGACGGATGCGCATCCGCAAATCGCATAATCGGGGCCGAAAAATCGCCCGAAAAATCTGCTCCTAGCCGCGTTTCATTAGAAACGGGCAGGAGCAGTGCAGCGCTGTCCAGCGCATTGAATTCAATGGAGCCGGCAATACAGCCGGCTCCATTGAAAGCAATGGGCTGCGGGCGATCTCACGATGAATTTTCGGGAAGGGCTTAAAAATATAAGCCCTTCCCTGAAATTCATCCAGAAATGTGTAAAAAGTATAGATGAGCGAGCATACTCGTCCGAGCTTCATGCTCGTTCGAGTATTAGGGTGCTCGAGATGCTCGTTACTCGAGACGAGCACCACGCGGTACTCGTCTCGATTAAACGAGCACTGACCATTGAATTCAATGGAGCCGGCAATACAGCCGGCTCCATTAAAAGCAATGGGCTGCCGGCGATCACGGGATGAATTGTCGGGAAGGGCTTAAATATATAAGCCCTTCCCTGCAATTCATCCAGAAATGTGTAAAAATAAAAAAAATATATACTCACCTTGTCCCGGCAGAACGATGTTAGCCCATTGAATTCAATGGAGTCGGCAATGAATTCATGAATGGGTGTTAGTGAGAGCTGCCTCTGATTGGTCAGGCTGTGACTAATCAGAGGCAGCTCATTCAGCAGGCAGGGATTTTAAATCCCCGGTTGCTGAATACTACAGAGAGCAGTTCAGGAGAACTGCAGCCAGCCGCGGCTGAACTCCGTCAGCCGGAACAAGGAGAGTATATTTTTTATTTTTATTTTTACACATTTCTGGATGAATTGCAGGGAAGGGCTTATATATTTAAGCCCTTCCCGACAATTCATCCCGCGATCGCCGCCGGCCCATTGCTTTCAATGGAGCCGGCTGTATTGCTGGCTCCATTGAATTCAATGGGCTAACATCGTTCTGCCGGGACAAGGTGAGTATATATATTTTTTATTTTTACACATTTCTGGATGAATTGCAGGGAAGGGCTTATATATTTAAGCCCTTCCCGACAATTCATCCCGCGATCGCCGCCGGCCCATTGCTTTCAATGGAGCCGGCTGTATTGCCGGCTACATTGAATTCAATGGGCTAACATCGTTCTTCTCTGGGGGGGGGGGGGTCTCACTCTTGCCACTATTGTGGCTTAATAGTGGGACCTGGGAACTTGAGATGCGGCCCAACATGTAGCTCCTCGTCTGCCCTATCCGTTTCTGTGTCGTTCCCATCACTTTCTTGAATTTCCCAGATTTTCACAAATGAAAACCTTAGCGAACATCGGCGATATACAAAAATGCTCGAGTCGCCCATTGACTTCAATAGGGTTCGTTACTCGAAACGAACTCTCGAGCATCACTGAAAGTTCGACTCGAGTAACGAGCACTCGAGCATTTTGGTGCTCAATCATCTCTAGTAAAAAGTTAAAAAAATATACTCACCTTGTCCCGGCAGACGGAGTTCAGCCGTGGCCGGCCGGCAGTTCTCCTGAACTGCTGAGAGTAGTATTTAGCAGCCGGGGATTTAAAATCCCCGCCTGCTGAATGAGCTGCCTCTGATTGGTCACAGCCCTCACCAATCAGAGGCAGCTCTCACTCACCCATTCATGAATGGGTGAGTGAGTGCTGCCTCTGATTGGCTCATTGTCATTCAGCTGAGAGCTGCCCCTGATTGGTCCCTGCGCTGAGCCAATCAGAGGCAGCACTCACTCACCCATTCATGAATCCATAAATGGGTGAGTGAGAGCTGCCTCTGATTGGTGAGGGCTGTGACCAATCAGAGGCAGCTCATGCAGCAGGCGGGGATTTTAAATCCCCGGCTGCTGAATACTACTCACAGCAGTTCAGGAGAACTGCCGGCCGGCCGCGGCTGAACTCCGTCTGCCGGGGCAAGGTGAGTATTTTTTTTTTTACTTTTTACATATTTCTGGATGAATTTCAGGGAATGGCTTATATTTTTAAGCCCTTCCCGAAAATTTATTGTGCGATCGCCGGCAGCCGATTGCTTTCAATGGAGTCGGCTGTATTGTCGGCTCCATTGAATTCAATGGGCAAACATCATTCTTCTCTGCCACAGCTGCTACAGCTGTGGCAGAGGAGAATGATTTGTCTAGTATATGTTCTCAATGGGGTCGGCGCTGCTGCTGCTGGCCCCATTGAGCGCATATAGAGAAGAGAACAGGAAACGCAGATAGGTGCGATCTGCGATTTCTGTTCTATAATTTATCGGACAAGCGCATAAAAAGCTCATGTGTCCGATACCATTACAAAGCAATGGTTCTATAAAATCGCCGGACGCATGCGCATGCGCAAATTGCGCGGAAAAACGCCTGTCTGACCGAGGCCTTAGAGAGCTGCTGCTCCATTACAGTGTGCACTATTCATGTATGCATATATGCATAAAGCCCTTTAAAAAAAATCATAAATTCTAATAAATTAAAGTATATATTTTAATCTAGATAAGGTGACCAGACATCCCGATATAAGCGGGAGTGTTCCGCTTTGGAACCCTGTGTCCCACTTTCTGCCAGGACCTTGGTTGAAAAGCCATTTGTCCTACTTTCTGGTGATGTCTGGCCACCATTAGAGTGATTACTGGCCAGGGTGCTGCAGCTCCCCGGCCGGTAATCACTCTGCAGCTCTGCAAGCCAGATGCACAAACTGACGGCAGTGTATGCATCTGTGATCCTCCTCCCCTAATCTATCCTCTTTGGTTCCTTGAGAGAGGAGAGGTGGTGCTGCTGCGGGTGCACACACACTTCCGGCAGCAGCGCATGTAATCTTGTATGTTTAGGTGGTATACATTAAACCAGCTGTACATATAATTATGTACAGAACATATCCAGGTGACATCAGCATCACTATATACAGGTATATTTATCTGCTATATATAGTTATATTTAGCATGGTGTTACAACCTGTATATAATAATATATGTACTACTGGTATAAGCTAGACATGCCATGTATATTGTGATATAGATCATTCTGGTATAACCTGGTATATCACTATATACAGCAGCTGTACATACATAATATACCGGAGATACCCAGGTTAGGTCTCCTTCATAAGGGCGAGCGCGGTATGTGAATCACGGCCCATTATTATGCTCCCCACCATGTGAAACCAGTGGATGCGAGCAGTTTTCATGTGAAAATAGCCTTGCATCACTGCAGGAATGGAGGGAAACCCCGCTGCGGCTGCCACAGAGGATTGGGAGCTTAGCTGCAAGTCAGCTGGGAAACAGTAAACATGATACAAATAGCACATGTTTCACTTGCATTTTTTGGGTCAATGTCTATTTTTTGGCTTTTTTTTAGATGTTTTTGCTCAGACTTCTCCATGAATAATGGTAGAAAAAAAGTGCATGCTTCACATTAGTAAACAAATAATCACAAATAAACAAATAATCACCACCTAAAAAAGACATTTGAAAAACTCTTGTGTTGCTTAAAAAAAATATTTAACATTTTTTTTTTTTGGGGGGGGGGGGGGGATGGGAGGGGAGGGGGGTGGATAACCAAATATTGATGGTTTGGGGAAGCCTTAAAGGAAATGTATCATCTGTATTCTTTTCACTAAGGCAAACCAGATAGTGAAACATATTCCATTTTCTTTTTTTTTCTATTTTTATTTTCTCATTATAGATTTTCTTTTTATTCTATTGTCTGTACATGACTACAGGGCGGCCATCTTGTCTCTACTGCAGTTCACAGCATTTAGAGAGATGCTCTATTGCAGAACTCATGGGCCTTTCATACAGTGGACAGAAACTGACTTAATAATTTCTATGGGAGACTATTCCAGCATGCACTGTGACCTGTGCAGGGAGGGGGAGGAGGTAAGCTGTGACCATCACTTTAGCCTTAAGATTCTTGTTAACATTTTGTGTTTCAGTAGCGTTGTGTGAGAGGCATTTTTCAATACTAAAATTAATCAAAAGCTCTCTTAGGTCCACTATGAGTCAGGCTCGCCTCTCTGGCTTAGCCGTCTTGTCAATTTCAAAACAAAGTAGCGAAAGGAATTGATTTTGATGATGCGATTTCAACATTTTCAGAGAACAAAGTTAGGAGACAAAAGATTTAAGTGTTTATGCCCACAATGTTAGTATATAAACCAGAAAATTACACTTGTAACAGTAAGTATCTTGTCTTTCCTTCTTTTAATAATTTCAAAATTGGGGAGGGGAAGGGGGTGACAAAAAAATTTTCCGCATCGGGTACCACCTGACCTTGCTACACCACTGACTGGCACACTTGACAAAGAGGGCAACCGCAGCAGTATGATACGCAATGCAATACCCTCTGGTTTATGTCTAGTAGGTTAGAGGTCCATATTACAGCAAGAATATGATCCAAAACCTAATTCTAAGTTATAGCAGAATTACTTTTTAATACAAGAAGAAACTGCTATGCTTCCAAGAATGGAACGGCCTGCCCAATCTCCAGGCTTAGACCCCATTGAGTTTGTCTGGAATGAAATGGACAGAAGGGTGAAAGCAAAGTAACCTACAAGTGCCGCACATTTGTGGCAACTATCGCAGCAATGTTAGGAAGAAAATTCTAAACAATATCTGAGTGAAAGTGTAGAAAGAACGCCTGGATTGTGTAAAGCTGTTGGAGGTGGCTACTGTGAAGAGTCAAAAATGTTGTGGGTTTTTTTGTTGAAATAAAGTTAATCCATTATTTTAATTCATCTCCATGTGGATCCCTCAACACATCTATCAGAATTTGCTGGTAAGCAAACACGGGATTTGTGTATATTATTTCCACTGAGTATTAATAGGGAGATTCAAGGAGCAGTCAATGTAACTTCGTTGCACTCTTAGGCCTTAGTCAGACGGGCGTTTTTTTCGCGCGATTTGCAGATCGCATGACGGATGCGCCTCCGCAAATCGCGTGACTGGTGCGCGCAAGTCACCCGCAAATCGCCCGAAAATCTGCTCCTAGCCGCGTTTCATTAGAAACGGGCCGGAGCTGTCCAGCGCATTGCATTCAATGGAGACGGCAATAGAGCCGCCTCCATTTAAAGCAATGCGCTGCGGGCGAGCCCGGGATGAATTGTCGGTAAGGGCTTAAATATATAAGCCCTTCCCTGCAATTCATCCTAAAATGTGTTAAAATAAAAAAAGATTGTATACTCACCTTCTCCCGGCAGCCGGCACTCCGCACGGCCGTCCTGCAGTGGATGTGAAGGGGGTGTGAGTCAGACCTGCCCCCTGATTGGCTCAGCGCTGAGCCAATCAGAGGCATGCCTCACTCACACCCATTCATGAATTCATGAATGGATGTTAGTCAGACCTGCCCCTGATTGGCTCAGCGCTGAGAGGCAGCAGTCACTCACCCATTCATGAATTCATGAATGGGTGTGTGAGTGAAACCGGCCCTGACCAATCAGAGGCAGATCATTCAGCAGGCGGGGATTTTAAAGCCCCGCCGGCTGAATAGTGCCGAGAAGCAGTTCAGGAGAACTGACAGCGGCCGCGGCTGGACTCCGGCTGCAGCGGAAAGGTGAGTATACAGTTTTTTTTTAATTTTAACACATTTTAGGATGAATTGCAGGGAAGGGCTTATATATTTAACCCCTTCCCGACAATTCACCCTGCGCACGCTGGCAGCCCATTGCTTTCAATGGAGCGGCTGTATTGCCGCTCCATTGAATTCAATGGGCAAACATCGTTCTTCTCTGCCACAGCTGTTACAGCTGTGGCAGAGAAGAATGATTTGTCTTCTATATGTTCTCAATGGGGTCGGCGCTGCTGCCGCCGGCCCCATTGAGCGCATATACAGAAGAGAACAGGAATCGCAGATCGCAGATAGGTGCGATCTGCGATTTTTGGTTCTATAATTTATCGGACGAGCGCATAAAAAGCGCTCATGTGTCCGATACCATTGCAAAGCAATGGTTTTATAAAAAACGCCGGACGCATGCGCAAATCGCGGCTAAAAACGCCCGTCTGACTAAGGCCTTATGTAAAATGTGTTCCTATGCAAAATTTCCAATAAAAAATGATTAAAAAAAAAAAGAATTTGCTGGTTAGCATGCCCAGGAGGGTGACTGCAGTTATTGAGGCCAGCGAAATATTGGACAATGTGAAGAAAATCAAATGTCCTCACTTTCTATTTGAGTCCCAATACTTTTGTCAATATAATAACATAGTAACATAGTATGTTAAGCTGAATAAAGACAACGTCCATCTAGTTCAGCCTGCAATAGTTCCTACCTGTCTGTAAGAGCAAAATCAACAATCCGCTGGTCACCTAATATTTATATCTTGCAATATCCTTCCACTCTAGAAAGACATCTAGTCCCCTCTTGAATTCTTCTACGGATTTTGCCATCAACATGTCCTCAGGCAGAGAGTCTTACAGTAAAGAATAGAGATGAGCGAACGTACTCGTCCGAGCTTGATACTCGTTCGAGTATTAGGGCGCCCACCCACTGGCGATTTTTTTTTCCCTGCGAAATTCGCAGCATTTTTTTCTCTGCAGGGGTCTATGGGACTTGTAATGTTAAAATCGCGATCGCGCAAAATCGCGATTTCGTGGTAAATTGCGATTTTGCGCGATCGCGATTTTAACATTACAAGTCCCATAGACCCCTGCAGAGAAAAAAATGCTGCGAATTTCGCAGGGAAAAAAATCGCCAGTGGGTGGGCGCCCTTAGTGTGTTCGAGATGCTCGTTACTCGTAACGAGTACCACGCGATGTTCGGGTTACTTTCACTTTCATCTCTGAGACGTAAGCGCGCTTTTCTGGCAAATTGAAAGACAGGGAAGGCATTACAACTTCCCCCTGCGACGTTCAAGCCCTATACCACCCCCCTGCAGTGAGTGGCTGGGGAGATCAGGTGTCACCCGAGTATAAAAATCGGCCCCTCCCGCGGCTCACCACAGATGCATTCTGACATAGCTGAGGGAAAGTGCTATCGTGTTGGAGCTGCTATAGGGAGAGTGTTAGGAGTTATTGTAGGCTTCAAGAACCTCAACGGTCCTTCTTAGGGCCACATCTAACCATGTGCAGTACTGTGGAGGCTGCTTTTTGCAGTGTTGCCCTTTTTTTTTTTTTGGTATATCGGCCGTGCAGAGCATTGCGCCCTGCAGTAATACTCCAGGGACAGAAGTGCGTAGGCAGGGACAGAAGTGCTTAGGCAGGGAGAGCGTTAGGAGTATTTTAGGCTTCAAGAACCTCAACGGTCCATCTTAGGGCCACATCTAACCGTGTGCAGTACTGTGGAGGCTGCTTTTTGCAGTGTTGCACTTTTTTTTTTTTTTGTATATCGGGCGTGCAGAGCATTGCGCCCTGCAGTAATACTCCAGGGACAGAAGTGTGGAGGCAGGGACAGAAGACATATTGATTGAATATAGGCAGTGGGCCTTTGCAAAAAAATTTGTGGGGTCCGTGTGTGCTGGGTGTAGTAGTTCTACAAAATCATACGCAGCCAGCTAAGTGTTACAGCAGGCTTGCGCCAAATTATTTCCTGGCTCTGTCTGCGCTCTGAAATCACCGCTGTGTTGCAGTTGACAGTGCAACACTCTGCAGTTCTGTGACATACTCCAGGGACAGAAGTGTGGAGGCAGGGACAGAAGACATATTATTGATTGAATATAGGCAGTGGGCCTTTGCTAAAAAAATTTGGGCAAAAAATCTATTTGGCCTGCCTGTCACTGTGCTCAGTGTTCTGGGTCCGTGTGTGCTGGGTGTAGTAGTTCTACAAAATCATACGCAGCCAGCTAAGTGTTACAGCAGGCTTGCGCCAAATTATTTCCTGGCTCTGTCTGCGCTCTGAAATCACCGCTGTGTTGCAGTTGACAGTGCAACACTGTGCAGTTCTGTGACATACTCCAGGGACAGAAGTGTGGAGGCACGGACAGAAGACATATTATTGATTGAATATAGGCAGTGGGCCTTTGTAAAAAAATGTGTGGGAAAAAATCTATTTGGCCTGCCTGTCACTGTGCTCAGTGTTCTGGGTCTGTGTGTGCTGGGTGTAGTAGTTCTACAAAATCATACGCAGCCAGCTAAGTGTTACAGCAGGCTTGTGCCAAATTATTTCCTGGCTCTGTCTGCGCTCTGAAATCACCGCTGTGTTGCAGTTGACAGTGCAACACTCTGCAGTTCTGTGACATACTCCAGGGACAGAAGTGTGGAGGCAGGGACAGAAGACATATTATTGATTGAATATAGGCAGCGGGCCTTTGCTAAAAAAATTTGGGCAAAAAATCTATTTGGCCTGCCTGTCACTGTGCTCAGTGTTCTGGGTCTCTGTGTGCTGGGTGTAGTAGTTCTACAAAATCATATGCAGCCAGCTAAGTGTTACAGCAGGCTTGCGCCAAATTATTTCCTGGCGTTTCGTAAGCGAAGTCAGCCTCCAACCACAGGCCAATAAGCGGCACATTTAATTACAGCGTTCTGTTTCTGCATTACTGGTAATACAGCATGCTGAGGGGTAGGGGTAGGCCTAGAGGACGTGGGCGCGGGCGAGGACGCGGAGGCCCTAGTCCGGGTGTGGGTACAGTCCGAGCTCCTGATCCAGGTGTATCGCAGCCGACTGCTGCGGGATTAGGAGAGAGGCACGTTTCTGGCGTCCCCACATTCATCGCACATTTAATGGGTCCACGAGGTACACCTTTATTAGAAAATGAGCAGTGTGAGCAGGTTCTGTCGTGGATGGCAGAAAGTGCTTCCAGCAATCTATCGTCCACCCAGAGTTCTGCACCGTCCACTGCTGCAACTCTGAATCCTCTGGCTGCTGCTCCTGCTTCCTCCCAGCCTCCTCACTCCATGAAAATGACACATTCTGCGGAGCGAGCAGACTCCCAGGAACTGTTCTCGGGCCCCTGCTCAGATTGGGCAGCAGTGGTTCCTCTCCCACCAGAGGAGTTTATCGTGACTGATGCCCAACCATTGGAAAGCTCCCGGGGTCCGGGGGATGAGGCTGGGGACTTCCGGCAACTGTCTCAAGACCTTTCAGTGGGTGAGGAGGCCGATGACGATGAGATACAGTTGTCTATCAGTGAGGTAGTAGTAAGGGCAGTAAGTCCGAGGGAGGAGCGCACAGAGGATTCAGAGGAAGAGCAGCAGGACAATGAGGTGACTGACCCCACCTAGTTTGCTACGCCTACTGAGGACAGGTCTTCAGAGGGGGAGGCAAGGGCAGCAGCAGGGCAGGTTGCAAGAGGCAGTGCAGTGTCCAGGGGTAGAGGCAGGGCCAGACCGAATAATCCACCAACTGTTTCCCAAAGCGCCCCCTCGCGCCATGCCACCCTGCAGAGGCCGAGGTGCTCAAAGGTCTGGCAGTTTTTCATTGAGAGTGCAGACGACCGGCGAACAGTGGTGTGCAACCTTTGTCGCGCCAAGATCAGCCAGGGAGCCACCACCACCAGCCTCACCACCACCAGCATGCGCAGACATATGATGGCCAAGTACCCAACAAGGTGGGAAGAAGGCCGTTCACCGCCTCCGGTTTGCACCGCTGCCTCTCCCCCTGTGCCCCAACCTGCCACTGAGATCCAACCCCGCTCTGAGGACACAGGCACTACCGTCTCCTGGCCTGCACCCACACCCTCACCTCCGCTGTCCTCGGCCCCATCCAGCAATGTCTGTCAGCGCAGCGTCCAGCCGTCGCTAGCGCAAGTGTTTGAGCGCAAGCGCAAGTACGCCGCCACGCACCCGCACACTCAAGCGTTAAACGTGCACGTAGCCAAATTTATCAGCCTGGAGATGCTGCCGTATAGGGTTGTGGAAACGGAGTCCTTCAAAAGTATGATGGCGGCGGCGGCCCCGCGCTACTCAGTTCCCAGTCGCCACTACTTTTCCCGATGTGCCGTCCCAGCCCTGCACGACTACGTGTCCCGCAACATTGTACGCGCCCTCACCAACGCGGTTACTGCCAAGGTCCACTTAACAACGGACACGTGGACAAGCACAGGCGGGCAGGGCCACTATATCTCCCTGACGGCACATTGGGTGAATTTAGTGGAGGCTGGGACAGAGTCAGAGCCTGGGACCGCTCACGTCCTACCCACCCCCAGAATTGCGGGCCCCAGCTCGGTGGTGGTATCTGCGGCGGTGTATGCTTCCTCCACTAAAGCACCCTTCTCCTCCTCCTCCTCCAACGCAACCTCTGTTTCGCAATCAAGATGTGTCAGCAGCAGCACGTCGCAAGCAGTCGGTGTCGCGCGGCGTGGCAGCACAGCGGTGGGCAAGCGGCAGCAGGCCGTGCTGAAACTACTCAGCTTAGGAGATAAGAGGCACACGGCCCACAAACTGCTGCAGGGTCTGACAGAGCAGACCGAACGCTGGCTTGCGCCACTGAGCCTCCAACCGGGCATGGTCGTGTGTGACAACGGCCGTAACCTGGTGGCGGCTCTGCAGCTCGGCAGCCTCACGCACGTGCCATGCCTGGCCCACGTCTTTAATTTGGTGGTTCAGCACTTTCTGAAAAGCTACCCACGCTTGTCAGACCTGCTCGGAAAGGTGCGCCGGCTCTGCGCACATTTCCGCAAGTCCCACACGGACGCTGCCACCCTGCGCACCCTGCAACATCGGTTTAATCTGCCAGTGCACCGACTGCTGTGCGACGTGCCCACACGGTGGAACTCTACTCTCCACATGTTGGCCAGGCTCTATGAGCAGCGTAGAGCTATAGTAGAATACCAACTCCAACATGGGCGGCGTAGTGGGAGTCAGCCTCCTCAATACTTTTCAGAAGAGTGGGCCGGGTTGGCAGACATCTGCCAGGTCCTTGGAAAGTTTGAGGATTCTACCCAGGTGGTGAGCGGCGATGCTGCAATCATTAGCGTCACCATTCCTCTGCTATGCCTCTTGAGAAGTTCCCTGCTAAGCATTAAGGCAGACGCTTTGCGCTCGGAAACAGAGGCGGGGGAAGACAGTATGTCGCTGGATAGTCAGAGCACCCTCCTGTCTATATCTCAGCGCGTTGAGGAGGAGGAGGAGGTGGAGAAGCATGAGGAGGAGGGCGAAGAGACAGCTTGGCCCACTGCTGAGGGTACCCATGCTGCTTGCCTGTCATCCTTTCCGCGTGTATGGCCTGAGGAGGAGGAGGAGGATCCTGAAAGTGATCTTACTAGTGAGGACAGCCATGTGTTGCGTACAGGTACCCTGGCACACATGGCTTACTTCATGTTAGGATGCCTTACTCGTGACCCTCGCGTTACACGCATTCTGGCCACTACGGATTACTGGGTGTACACACTGCTCGACCCACGGTATAAGGAGAACCTTTCCACTCTCATACCCGAAGAGGAAAGGGGTTCGAGAGTGATGCTATACCACAGGACCCTGGTGGACAAGCTGATGGTAGAATTCCCATACGACAGCGCTAGTGGCCGAAGGCGCAGTTCCGAGGGCCAGGTAGCAGGGGAGGCGCGGAGATCAGGCAGCATGTACAGCACAGGCAGGGCAACACTCTCTAAGGCCTTTGACAGCTTTATGGCTCCCCAGCAAGCCTGTGTCACTGCTCCCCAGTCACGGCTGAGTCGGCGGGAGCACTGTAAAAGGATGGTGAGGGAGTACGTAGCCGATTGCAGCACCGTCGTTATACGTTTCAATGCTCATTAAAGCGTTGAAACTTTCACCTCAACCAATTTTTCTTTTAACTGGGCTGCCTCCTGGCCTAGTTACCAATTAAGCCACATTAACCAAAGCGATTAATGGGTTTCACCTGCCCTCTTGGTTGGGCATGGTCAATTTTTCTCAGGTACATTAGTACTGTTGGTACACCAATTTTTGGGGGCCCTCGCCTACAGTGTAATCAAATAAATTTTTAGCCCACCTGCATTACAGCTGACGTTACATCAGCTGTGTTGGGCACTGCAATGGGATGTATTTATGTACCGCCAGTGGCTTCCTGGCACCCACCCATGCTGTGGGTCCACAGGGAGTTGTAACTGCATGTGTCCACTTCTAAAGAACCCCAGTCTGACTGGGGCATGCAGTGTGGGCCGAAGCAATGGGATACATTTATGTACAGCCGGTGGGTTCTAGGGAGCCACCCATGCTGTGGGTGCACACGGAATTCCCATTGCGGAGTTGTACCTGCCTGTGACTATTTATATAAAACCGCGGTCTGACTGGGGCATGCAGACACCTTGACAGAATGAATAGTGTGTGGCACATAGGTTCCCCATTGCTATGCCCACGTGTGCAGCTCCAGATGGAGGTGGCACAGGATTGGATTTCTTATTGCTTCTGTACAGCATTGTGGACTATCGCCCCACCCCTTTTAAAGAGGGTCGCTGCCTAGCCGTGCCAACCCTCTGCAGTGTGTGCCTGCGGTTCCTCTGGCAGACGCACTTATAAATAGACATGAGTGTGGCGTGGCATGAGGGCAGCTGAAGGCTGGGCAGGGACAATTTTGTGTGCACTGTGGACACTGGGTCGTGAGGGGGGGGGGGTTTGGGCAGCATGTAACCCAGGAGAAGTGGCAGCGGAGTGTCATGCAGGCAGTGATTGTGCTTTGTTGGAGGTAGTGTGGTGCTTAGCTAAGGTATGCATTGCTAATGAGGGCTTTTCAGAAGTAAAAGTTGTTGGGGGGGGCACTCTTGCCGCTATTGTGGCTTAATAGTGGGACCTGTGAACTTGAGATGCAGCCCAACATGTAGCCCCTCGCCTGCCCTATTCGTTACTGTGTCGTTCCCATCACTTTCTTGAATTGCCCAGATTTTCACAAACGAAAACCTTAGCGAGCATCGGCGATATACAAAAATGCTCGGGTCGCCCATTGACTTCAAGGGGGTTCGTTATTCGAAACGAACCCTCGAGCATCGCGAAAAGTTCGTCTCGAGTAACGAGCACCCGAACATTTTGGTGCTCGCTCATGCCTAGTAAAGAACCCTTTCCTGTGCTGGTTATGAAACCTGCTTTCTTCTAGACATAGAGGATGCCCTCTTGTTACCGTTGCAGTCCTGGGTATAAACAGATCATGGGAGATCTCCTTGTATTGTCCCCTAATGTATTTATTAGAGATGAGCGAACGTACTCGTCCGAGCTTGATGCTCAATCGAGTATTAGGGTGCTCGAGATGCTAATTACGCGAGACGAGCAACACGCGTTACTCGAGTCAATTACATTTCCTTCTCTGCATGTTTAGCGCCAACTTCTGAGCAATAGACGTGCAGGGAAGGCATTACAACTTCCTCCTGTGACATTCCAGCCCTATCCCACCCCCCTGCAGTGAGTGGCTGGTGAGATCAAGTGACCACCGAGTATTTAAAGCGGTCCCGCCCGCGGCTCGCCTCAGACAAATGCTGGCAGAGATTAGGGAGAGTGCTGTTCCTGCTGTAGGGAGAGTGTTAGGCTACTGTTTGCGTCTTCAAGAACCTCAACGGTCCTTCTTAGGGCCACATCTGACCGTGTGCATTACTGTTGTGGCTGCTGGGAGCAGTTTTGCACAAATTTTTTTTTATCTTGGTCTCTGCAGGCTATAGCGTTCTCAGTCTGCAGTCAATTATACAGAGTATAGGGGTAGTACTGGTGAGGCAGGGACAGTGGTAGTGTATAATTCTGTCAACAAGTACCCCAAAAAAGCTCCTTCTTAGGGCTACCTGTGACCATGTGCATTACTGTTGGGCTGCTGGGAGCAGTTTTGCACACATTTTTTTTTCATCTTGGGCTGTGCAGGCTATAGCGTTCTCAGTCTGCAGGCAATTATAAAGAGTATAGGGGCAGTACTGGTGAGGCAGGGACAGTGGTAGTGTAGAATCCTGTCAACAATTACCCCAACGGTCCTTCTTTGGGCCACCTGCGACCGTGTGCATTTTACTGCGTGGCTGCTGGGAGTTGTAGTGGCTAACTATTACCCAGCTAGGCATTTTTGCAGCCTTGCGTATAATGTTTTTCGTACTGAAGTGTGCGTTACATAACCAATGTGATCCTCCAACTGCAAGCCAATAATTGCAAAATGTTTTACACCGCTCTGTGCGTCCCGTCAACTTCACGCATAGCGTGCGGTGACAGCCCCTAATAGAGGGAAAGACATATACACGCAATCTAGGCTGTTTGCTTTTTCAAACAAAATTTGAAAAAAAACTCCTTTTTAGGGCTACCTGTGACCGTGTGCATTTTACTGCGTGGCCGCTGGGAGTTGTAGTGGCTCACTATAACCCAGCTAGGCCTTTTTGCAGCCTAGCATATAATTTTTTGCGGACTACAGTGTGCATTACATAACCGCTGTCAGCCTCCAACTGCAGTCCAATAATTGCCTAATTGTTTTCACCGCTCTGTGTATCCTGTAAACTTTATGCACAGTGTGCGGCAACAGCCCCCGATAGAGGAAAAGACATATACACGCTATACAGGCGGTTTGTTTTTTCCAAATAATTTGAAAAAAGCTCCTCCTTAGGGCTAACTGTGACCGTGTGCATTTTACTGTGTGGCCTTTTGGAGTTGTAGTGGCTCACTATTACCTAGCTAGGCCTTTTTGATGAGGCTGGGGACTTCCGGCAACTGTCTCAAGGGCTTTCAGTGGGTGAGGAGGTCGATGATGATGAGACACAGTTGTCTATCTGTGAGGTTGTAGTAAGGGCAGTAAGTCCGAGGGAGAAGAGCACAGAGGATTCGGAGGAAGAACCGCTGGACGATGAGGTGACTGACCCCACCTGGTTCGCTAAGCCAACTGAGGAGAGGTCTTCAGAGGGGGAGGCAAGTGCAGCAGCAGAACAGGTTGGAAGAGGCAGTGGGGTGGGCAGGGGTAGAGGCAGGGCCAGAGCGAAGACTCCCCCAACCGTTTCCCAAAGCACCCCCTCATGCCAAGCCACCCTGCAGAGGCCTAGGTCTTCAAAGGTGTGGATATTTTTCAGTAAGAGCGCGGACGACCGACGAACAGTGGTGTGCAACCTGTGTCGCGCCAAGATCAGCTGGGGAGCCACCAGTACCAGCCTCACCACCACCAGCATGCGCAGGCATATGATGGCCAAGCATCCCACAAGGTGGGACAAAGGACGTTCACCGCCTCTGGGTCGCACCACTGCCTCTCTGCCTGTGCCCCAACCTGCCACTCAGATCCAACCCCCCTCTCAGGACACAGGCACGATCGCCTCCTGGCCTGCACCCACACCCTCCCCTCCGCTGTCCTCAGCCCCATCCAGCAATGTCTCTCAGCGCAGCATCCAGCTGTCACTAGCGCAAGGAGAATCTGGAAAGTGATCTTCCTAGTAAGGACAGCGATGTGTTGCATACTGGTACCCTGGCACACATGGCTGACTTCATGTTAGGCTGCCTTTCTCGTGACCCTCGCGTTAGATGCATTCTGGCCTCTACGGATTACTGGGTGTACACCCTTCTTGACCCCCAGTATAAGGAGAACCTTTCCATTCTCATTCCCAAAGAGGAAAGGGGTTCGAGAGTGATGCAATACCACAGGGCCCTGCTGGACAAACTGATCGTAAACTTCCCATCTGACAGCGCTAGCGGCAGAAGGCGCAGTTCCAAGGGCCAAGTAGCAGGGGAGGCGCGAAGATCAGGCAGCATGTTCAGCGCAGGCAGGGGAACACTCTCCAAGGCCTTTGCCAGCTTTATGGCTCCCCAGCAAGACTGCGTCACCACTCCCCAGTCAAGGCTGAGTCGGAGGGAGCACTGTAAAAAGATGGTGAGGGAGTACGTAGCTGATCATACCACCGTTCTCCGTGATGCCTCTGCTCCATACAACTATTGGGTGTCAAAGCTGGACACATGGCACGAACTTGCGCTGTATGCCCTGGAGGTGCTGGCTTGCCCTGCCGCTAGCGTCTTGTCAGAGAGGGTGTTTAGTGCAGCTGGGGGAATTATCACGGACAAGTGTACCCGCCTGTCAACTGTCAGTGCCACCATGCTTACACTCATAAAGATGAACAACGCCTGGATTTCCCCAGACTTCTCTTCTCCACTGGCGGAGAGCAGCGGAACCTAAAGATTCTTTTCACTGCAACCGCAGATAAAAGCACTCTTCTCTATCACCGATAAAATGGGGCATTTAGCTTTGTCAATCTGTCTCTGACATTAGTCCTCCTCCAGAAGCAACATGTCATCTCGCTGAACGGCCAATCTTTCTGCGGCCCAAAAGGCTCATCAATATCTAGCAATGTTTTTACAATTTTTCTAAGTTTCAAAAGTATTGAGACTGTGAAATGAACCAATTTTTTCAACAGGACTGCCTCCAGGCACTGTTGCAAATTAAGCAACAGTGAGCTGTATCTTTAAAAAAATGTTTTTGGGTTTCACCTACCCTCTCGGTTGATAAATTTTTGCCAAATTGATCAGCCTGGAGATGCTGCTGTACAGGCTTGTGGAAATGGAGGCTTTCAAAAACATGATGGCGGCGGCGGTCCCACACTACTCGGTCCCCAGTTGCCACTATTTTTCCCAGTGTGCCATCACAGCCCTACACCAGCACGTCTCCCACAACATCAATCGTGCCCTCACCAACGTGGTTACTGGGAACGTCCACTTAATCACGGACACGTGGACAAGTACTGGCGGGCAGGGCCACTATATCTCCCTGAAGGCACATTGTGTGAATTTGGTGGAGGCTGGGACCGAGTCAGAGCCTGGGACCGCACACGTCCTACCCACACCCAGAATTGCGGTCCTTCATTGGTTCTGGTATCTGCGGCGGTGTATGCCACCTCCTCTAAACCCTCCCCCTCCTCCTGCTCCTACGCAACCTCTACCTCTCAATTAAGAAATGTGAGCAGCGCGTCGCCAGCAGTCGGTGTGGCGCAGCGCGGCAGCACAGCGGTGGGCAAACGTCAGCAGGCCGTGCTGAAACTACTCAGCCTAGGTGACAAGAAGCACATGGCCCCCAAGCTGTTGCAGGGTCTGACTGAGCAGACTGACCTCTGGCTTTCGGCGCTGAGCCTGCAACCAGGCATGGTCGTGCGGACAACGGCCGTAACCTGGTGGCGGCTCTGCAGCTCGGCAGCCTCACACACGTGCCATGTCTGGCCCACATCTTCAATCTGCTGGTTCAGCAGTTTCTGAAAACCTACCGGCACTTGTCAGACCTGCTCGGCAAGGTGCGCCATGTCTGCGCACATTTCCGCAAGTCCACCACGGACGCTGCCACCCTGCGGACCCTGCGACATCGGTTTAATCTGCCAGAGCACCGGCTGCTGTGTGACGTGCCTATACGGTGGAATTCTACGCTCCACATGTTGGCCAGGCTGTATGAGCAGCGTAGAGCAATAGTGGAATACAACTCCAACATGGGCAGCATAGTGGGAGTCAGCCTCCCCAATTCTTTACCAAGGAGTGGGCCTGGATGGCAGAAACTTTGAGGAGCCTACCCAGATGGTGAGCGGCGATGCGGCAATCATTAGCGTCACCATACCTCTGCTATGCCTGCTGAGAAGTTCGCTGCTAAGCATAAAGGCTGATGCTTTGCGGTCAGAACAGGAGACGGGGAAAGAGAGTATGTCGCTTGATAGTAAGAGCACCCTCATGTCTATATCTCAGCGCGTTTTGCAGGAGGAGGAGGAGGGGGAAGAGACAGCTGGGCCCACTGCAGAGGGTACCCATGCTGCTTGCCTCCCATCTGCTCAGCGTGTATGGCCTGCGGACGAGGAGGATAATCTGGAAAGTGATCTTCCTAGTGAGGACAGCGATGTGTTACGTACTGGTACCCTGGCACACATGGCTGCCTTCATGTTAGGCTGCCTTTCTCGTGACCCTCGCGTTAGACGCATTCTGGCCACTACGGATTACTGGGTGTACACCCTTCTTGACCCCCAGTATAAGGAGAACCTTTCAATTCTCATTCCCGAAGAGGAAAGGGGTTCGAGAGTGATGCAATACCACAGGACCCTGGCAGACAAATTGATGGTAAACTTCGCATCTGACAGCGTCACCACTCCCCAGTGAAGGCTGAGTCGGAGGGAGCACTGTAAAAAGATGGTGAGGGAGTACGTAGCTGATCGTACCACTGTCCTCCGTGATGCCTCTGCTCCATACAACTATTGGGTGTCAAAGCTGGACACGTGGCACGAACTTGCGCTGTATGCCCTGGAGGTGCTGGCTTGCCCTGCCGCTAGCATCTTGTCAGAGAGGGTGTTTAGTGCAGCTTGGGGAATCATCACGGTTAAGCATACCCGCCTGTCAACTGCCAGTGCCGACATGCTTACACTCATAAAGATGAACAAAGCCTGGATTTCCCCAGACTTCTCTTCTCCACCGGCGGAGAGCAGCGGAACCTAAAGATTCTTTTCACTGCAACCGCAGATAAAAGCACTCTTCTCTATCACCGGTAAAACGGGGCATTTAGCTTTGTCAATCTGTCTCTGACATTAGTCCTCCTCCTGCTACTCCTCCTCCAGAAGCAACATGTTATCGCGTTGAATGGCCAATCTTTCTGCAGCCCAAAAGGCTCATTTATATCTACCAATGTTTTTACAATTTTTCTAAGTTTCAAAAGTATTGAGACTGTAACATGAACCAATTTTTTCAACAGGGCTGCCTCCAGTCTCTGTTACAAATTAAGCAACAGTGAGCTGTATCTTTAAAAAAATGTTTTTGGGTTTCACCTGCCCTCTCGGTTGATACATTTTTCAGAGGTACACTTGTACTCTTGGTACACTAATTTTTGGGGCCCACGCCAACACTCTTATCCAACTAATTTTTCCGGCCTTCACCTGCGCTCATGGTATCCCAATGTTTCAGAGGTTGCCCTATACTATTACTACAGAAATTTTACTGGGGTCTGCCTGCCTGCCTGCCTATACTTCTGCTACAAAAAAGTTACAGGGGTCTGCCTATACTGCTGCCACTTACATGTTGCAGGGGTCTGCCTATACTTCTGCCACGTAAATCTTACAGGGGTCTTCCTATACTGCTGCCACAAGGATGTTACTGGGGTCTGCCTATACTGCTGCCCCGTTAATTTTACTGGGGTTTGCCTATACTGCTGCCACAAGAAAGTTACAGGGGTCTGCCTATACTGCTGCCACTTGAATGTTATAGGGCTCTGCCTGTACTTCTGCCACGTAAATCTTACAGGGGTCTTCCTATACTGCTGCCACAAGGATGTTACTGGGGTCTGCCTATACTGCTGCCCCGTTAATTTTACTGGGGTTTGCCTATACTGCTGCCACAAGAATGTTACTGGGGTCTGCCAATACTGCTGCCACGTTAATGTTACAGGGGTCTGCTTATACTTCTGCTACAGAAATGTCACTGGGATCTGTCTATAGTGTTACTACAGAAATGTTACAGGGGTCTGCGTATACTTCTGCTACAAAAATGTTACTGGGGTCTGCCTATACTGCTGCCACGTAAATTTTACAGGGGTCTGCCTATACTTCTACTTCAGAAATGGTGCTGGGGTCTGCCTCTATTGCTGCTACAGAACTGATACTGGGGTCTGCCTATACTGCTGCTATATAAATGTTATTGGGGTCTGCCTATACTTCTGCCACATAAATGTTACAGGGGTCTGTCTATACTGCTGCTACAAAAAGTTACTGGAGTCTGTCTATACTTCAACAGCAGAAATAGTGGTGGGGTCTGCCTATATTGCTGCTACAGAAATGATACTGGGGTCTGTCGATACTGCTGCTACATAACTGTTACTGGGGTCTGTCTATACTGCTGCCACATATATGTTGAAGGGGTCTGCCTATACTTCTGCTACAAGAATGTTACTGGGGTCTGCCTATACGTCTGCCACGTAAATGTTACAGGGGTCTGCATATACTTCTGCTACAAAAATGGTACTGGGGTCTGCCTATGCTTCTGCTACATAAATATTTCAGGGGTCTGCTTATACTGCGGCAACAGAAATGTTACTGGGGTCTGCCTATACTTCTATTACAGACATGTTACAGGCATCTGTCTATGCTTCTGCTACATAAATGTTACAGGGGTCTGCTTATACTGCTGCTACAGAAATGTTACAGGGGTCTGCCTATACTGCTGCTACATAACTGTTACTGGGGTCTGCCTATACTTCTACCACATAAATGTCACAGGGGTCTGCCTATACTGCTGCCACTAAAATGTTACAGGAGTCTGCCTATACTTCTGCTACAAGAATGTTACTGGGGTCTGTCTATACTTCTGCCATGTAAATGTTACAGGGGGTCTGCTTATACTGCTGCTACAGAAATGTTACTGGGGTCTGCCTATGCTTCTGCAACATTAATGTTACAGGGGTCTGCTTATACTGCTGCTACAGAAATGTTACAGGGGTCTGCCCATACTGCTGCTACATAAATGTTACTGGGGTCTGCCTATACTGTTACTACAGAAATGTTACTCGGCTTTGTCTTTACTGTTACAACAGAAATGTTACTGGGGTCTGTCTATACTGTTACTACTGAAATGTTACAAATACTGGGCTCTGCCTGTACTACTGCTACTGAAATGTTACAGGGGTCTGCATATAATACTGATACACAAATGTTACCAGGGTCTGCCAATGCTGCAGGTACATAAATGTTACAGGGGTCTGCCTATTAGAGATGAGCGAACGTACTCGTTACGAGTACTTACGCACCCGAGTACCGCCATTTTCGAGTACATCAGTACTCGCGCGCAAAGATTCGGGGGGCGCCGTGGCGGCACGGGGGGTTGCAGCGGGGAGTGGGGGGGAGAGGGAGAGAGAGAGGGCTCCCCCCTGTTCCCCGCTGCTACCCCCCGCACCGCCACACCTCTCCCCGCCCCCCGGCGCCCCCCGAATCTTTGCGCGCGAGTACTGAAGTACTCGAAAATGGCGGTACTCGGGTGCGTAAGTACTCATAACGAGTACGTTCGCTCATCTCTACTGCCCATACTTCTGCTAATGAAATGTTACTGGGGTCTGTCTATACTGTTACTACAGAGATGTTAATGGGGTCTCCCTAGACTTCTGCAACATAAATGTTACTGGGGTCAGCTTATACCTTTGCTACAGGATTTTACAGGGGTCTGTGTATACTATGAAACCCTTCACAGATATAGATAAAAATACTAGCTTTTATTAAATTAATTTAAAAGACATGGGCTTACACTGACATTTACAACATAAATCAAGGAGAAACACAAAAAAAACAAAGAAAGAAAGTACCCTGGTTTAGGATTGTATGGGGGATTAACCACCTCAATAATACGTGGACATAAGTATATTACTTCCTCGTGATGTAACTAAGGATGTCCCGTATATATTGATGCAAACCCTGCTCATATAGAGGCAGATAATCAGTTGCTGCTAGGTTCAGCTATTCAAGTGTGGATCCACTCCTAGGTGATTGATGGGAAATCACCTATGTGGATATGCGGTTTAACGGTGGCTCCCCAAATATGCCACAATGTTGTAAACCGCATATCCACATAGGTGATTTCCCATCAATCACCTAGGAGTGGATCCACACTTGAATAGCTGAACCTAGCAGCAACTGATTATCTGCCTCTATATGAGCAGGGTTTGCATCAATATATACGGGACATCCTTAGTTACATCACGAGGAAGTAATATACTTATGTCCACGTATTATTGAGGTGGTTAATCCCCCATACAATCCTAAACCAGGGTACTTTCTTTCTTTGTTTTTTTTGTGTTTCTCCTTGATTTATGTTATAAATGTCAGTGTAAGCCCATGTCTTTTAAATTAATTTAATAAAAGCTAGTATTTTTATCTATATCTGTGAAGGGTTTCGAATATTTAACATATAGATTTTCATACCACTGTGATTTTCTGTGTATACTATGGGTGCACTATGTCTTCCCATCGTGGTGTTCTACCTATTTGGCCCCCAAAAAAACCCAGACTGACTAGGGCATGGATTGTGGGCCGAGGCCAACATGTATTTCCTCTCACGTAACCTCAGCTAACCGGGGCACTGCAATGGGATTTCTTTATGTACCGTTTGTGTGTTCCTGCTAGCCACCCATGCTGTGGGTGTACACAGACTTGCCATAGCAGAGTTGTACCTGCCTGGCACTTAAAAAAAAAAACAGAATATCTAGGGCATGGACTGTGGGCCGCAGCCAACATGTATTTCCTCTCACGTAACCTCAGCTATCCGGGGCACTGCAATGGGATTTCTTTATGTACCGTCTGTGGGTTCCTGCTAGCCACCCATGCTGTGGGTGCACAGACTTCCCATTGAGGTGTTTTACCTGTCTGTCCCCAAAACACTGACAGACTTGGGTAGGGTGCAGAGTGCAGATGGTTTACCCCTTGCGTTGTCAATGAGGTATCCAACACCCAAACAGAATGAGTAGTGTGTGGACACATGGAGTCCCCATTGCTATGTCACTCGCAGCACCTTGGGCCACACAAGGTGTTTGCTGGGACAGAGGCTGACCCAGGGCCCGCTCACATACTTCCCACACCGAGTATTGCTGCATTGTGGAGATGTGTAGAAGTGCTGGGCTGGCAGCCGAGTCCCCTTTATGCCCACGTTTGCAGCTCCTGACGGAGGTGGCAAAAAATTGAAATGAAGATCGAACGTCAATTTTGCATCGATTCTCTACAGCATTGTGGGCTATCGCCCCCTTTCCCCTTTTAAAAAGGGTCGCTACCTGGCCCTGCCAACCCTCTGCAGTGTGTACCTCCGGTTCCTCCTCATGGCAGACACACTTATAAATAGACATGAGGGTGGTGTGGCTAGGAGGCCAGCGTGTGGCATGAGGGCAGCTGAAGGCTGCGCAGGGACATTTTTGTGTGTGCTGCGGACGCAGGGTCGTGTGTGGGGTTTGGCAGCATGTAACCCAGGAGAAGAGGGAGTGGTGTGTCCCACAGGCAGTGATTGTGCTTGGTTGGAGGTAGTGTGATGCTTAGCTAAGGTGTGCCTTGCTAATGAGGGTTTGTCCGAAGTAAAAATTGGGGGGAGGGGGCACTCTTGCCGCTATTGTGGCTTAATAGTGAGACCTGAGAACCTGAGATGCATCCCTGCATTTTGCCCCTCGCCTACCTTATCCGTTTCTGTGTCGTTTTCATCACTTTCGTAGGTTTTGCAGATTTGCACAAATGAAAACCTTAGCGAGCATCGGTCATATACAAAAATGCTAGAGTTGCCCATTGACTTCAATGGGGTTTGTTACTCGAAACGAACTCTCGAGCATCGCGGAAAGCTTGACTCGAGCATCGAGCACCTGTGCATTTTGGTGCTTGCTCATCTCTTGTATTTATACATAGTTATTTAATCATCCCTTAGCCGTCTTTTTTCCAGGGTAAATAATCCCAATTTTGATAGCCTCTCTAGGTATTCCAGTCCTCCCATTATGTTTATTAATTTAGTTGCCCTTCTTTGAACCCTCTCAAGCACTGCAACATCTTTCCTTAGTAGCGGAGTCCAGAACAAATGTGTTACCATGCGGCGGCTGCCGGGGCCGCGGGTGGTTGGTCGTCGTGGTGCACGCGCCCGTGGGTCCGGGCGGCGGCGTGTGCGCGGGCGTCTGTGAGTGTAGCTCTATGCAAGAATCCCTCTTATGAGATTCTGCTAGGAGGCGTCGCCTCCCCCTCTCCGCCCCTGGGCGGAGGCTTTGGTTTATAAGGCTGACAGTGAGGTCCATTCACTGCCAGTTATTGGTTTCTGTTCAGTGTGCTAGCTTCCTGCCTCTGTCAGTCTCCTGTGTTCAGCTTGTGTGCTTTATCTGCCAGGTTATCCACCTGCCTCGGTCTGCTTATATTTCCTGTTGGTTTTCTTCACCTGCCATTCCTGTCAGTATCCTACCCTGTTCCATCTTGGTACGCCAGCGTCCCTCCTCGGTCCCTAGCGAGTATAGGGACTGCCGCCCCGTTGCTCGCCTGGGGTTAGCCAGGAGTGGAGGCAAGTAGGCAGGGACTGTGGTTGCGGGTAAGTTCTAGGGCAACCCAGGCTGGCGTACCATCGGGTAGGATACCGTAACAAAATGTAAAACATAAAACTAAACTAAAGGCACCGCATCATCTATAATATAAGTGCAACAAATGTATCAAATCTTGTGCAAGATTAGATAAATGTGTCACAAAATAGACGCCAAAATATGTCATTAAAAAATTCATAGTGACGTAATCACATGGTTCTATGTTTCACATATGGTGGTTTCATAATACCATCTTTGGCACAGCATTGCATTCAGTTGAGGATAGAAGGCGGTGTCTAATGTTCTTGGATCAAATAATAGCATAACAAACATCTCTTCATTCTATTGTTTGGCAATATACTGTTCATCATCCAAGAGGAAGGAATCCTGTAGTAAGAGGTAAATAACAGGTTGAAAATTAAAGTCATTCATCTTCCAATTTGTGTTCTGCCTGAAGGTACAGTTGTCCAAGATCGTGAAGGTGACTCTCTGGAGGAGAGTTTTTCTGCTTTTCACATTAATGTTTCTTCCAAAAAACCAGTGCTCAATCTATTCAGTATATGTTATATGGGTATACTAGCTGATAAACGCGGCTTCGTCTGAGTTAATTTGGTACTGGTGTTTACCTGGTGTTCACACGGAAAATCTTATGAAGTCGTGGTTACTTTAGAGATTCGGGAAAAACATATGTTCACCATTTTGCACAGTTCTCTGCGTTACCCAGGAAACACCATGGAAGGTAACCATGCGACGTTTCCTTTATATAAAATGACATCAGGAAGTGAGAGAATTAGATGTCATACGTAAAATTTGGACGCTTATTCTTTTGCGCTTAAAATTGAACAATTGAAGTGGGACCCATTAACTTTTCCTATTTATGACATAATCAATGCCCGTTCCATTTCATGTTTCTATGACACCAAGAAGTGAGAGAATTAGATTCCGTACGTAAAATTTGGACACTAGTTCTTTTGCGCTAGAATTGAATAATTGAGTTGGGACCCATTAGCTTTTCCTATTTATGACATATTCAATGCTTATGGCAAATTTCATGTTTCTATGACTTTGGGAACTGAGAGATATAGATTATGTGCGTAAAATTTGGACGCTAATTCTTTTGCGCATAGAAATGAATAATCGAGTTGGGACCCATTAGCTTTTCCTATTTATGACATAATCAATGCTTGTGCCAAATTTCACATTTCTATGACACCGGAAAGTGAGAAAAATACATTCTGCACATAAAATTAGGACGCTAATTTTTTTGCGCATAGAATTGAATAATCAAGTTGGGACCCATTAGCTTTTCCTATTTATGACATAATCAATGCTCGTGCCAAATTAAACGTTTCAATGACACCGGAAAATGAGAAAATTAAATTTCGCACATAAAATTTGGATGCTAATTCTTTTGCGCATAGAATTAAATAATCGAGTTGGGACCCATTAACTTTTCCTATTTATGACATAATCAATGCTGGTGCCAAATTTCACATTTCTATGACACCAGAAAGTGAGAAAATTACATTCCGTACGTAAAATTTGGCCGCCAATTCTTTTGCGCATAGAATTGAATAATCGAGTTGGGACCCATAAGCTTTTGCTATTTATGACATAATCAATGGTCGTGCCAAATTTCATGTTTCTATGACACCGGAAAGTGAGAAAATTACATTCTGTACGTAAAATTTGGACGCTAATTCTTTTGCACATAGAATTGAATAATAGGGTTAAAACCCATTAGCTTCTCTTATTTATGACATTATCAATGCTCGTGCCAAGTTTCACATTTCTATGACACCGGAAAGTGAGAAAATTACATTCCGTACGTAAGATTTGGACGCTAATTCTTTTGCGCATAGAATTGAATAATCGAGTTGGGACCCATTAGCTTTTCCTATTTATTACATAATCAATACTCGTGCCAAATTTCATGCTTCTATGACATTAAAGAAGTAAGAGAATTAGATTCCGTACATAAAATTTGGACGCTAGTTCTTTTACGCTGGAATTGAATAATCGAGTTGGGACCCATTAGCTTTTCCTATTTATGACATATTCAATGCTTATGGCAAATTTCATGTTTCTATGACTTTGGGAAGTGAGAGATTTAGATTATGTACGTAAAATTTGGACGCTAATTCTTTTGCGCATAGAATTGAATAATCGAGTTGGGACCCATAAGCTTTTGCTATTTATGACATAATCAATGCTCGTGCCAAATTTCATGTTTCTATGACACTGGAAAGTGAGAAAATTACATTTTGTACGTAAAATTTGGACGCTAATTCTTTTGCACATAGAATTGAATAATAGAGTTAAACCCATTAGCTTTTCTTATTTATGACATTATCAATGCTCGTGCCAAATTTCACATTTCTATGACACCGGAATGGGAGAAAATTACATTCCGTACGTAAGATTTGGATGCTAATTCTTTTTTTTTTTTTCATTAAATTTTTATTGAATTTCACATTCAGGTATACAATTATGCATTAGTAAGAAAAAACAATTTTTTTTTACACAATATATATATTAGAAAGTCAGACACATTCGATTTGTTGATGTGAATTCTTGTTTAGTTATTTAAAGAACACATTTTAGAGTTTATTAGGTAAATCAGGGCAGAGGGGGGGTTTGATAGGGGAGGGGGGGGGGAGGGAGAGAAGAACAGAGGGATATAGGAAAAGGGGGCTAGGAAAAAACATAATAGGATATAACATTTTTAGACATCCAGCTGAAATTTATCAAACCATTGTTTCCATACTGCTGTGTATTTTAAGTAAGAGTTATTTCTGATCGCAAGAGCTTTCTCAAAGGTTCCGTGTTCCGTTATGAGTTGAGTTAACTCGTTTATATGAGGGATTTCCGTGTTTCGCCATTTCCTAGTAATTAGGATTTTTGCTCCCATTAGTATGTGGCTTATTAATTGTCTTTTTTCCGGTTTTATTTCTCCGAGGTCAAGAAGTAGGAGCGCTGTAGCAGGGATTTTCGGTACATTAATATTCAATATTTTGTTAATTAGTGAGAATACGTTAGACCAATATATAGAGATTAGGGGACAAGCCCAAAGAATGTGGATTAGGGATCCCTCCTGACCGCAACCCCTCCAACATTCAGCCCCGGGAATCAACCGTCTTTTCTTTAATTGGTCCGGAGTGAGGTACCACCTTGTGAGAGTTTTTAAGTGGGTTTCTATTAAGTTGGCACTTTTTGTCGCTTGTTTGGCTCTTTTAAAAGATTCTAACCAGCTTTCGAGAGAGAACTTTGTTTTTAAATCTTTTTCCCAATTTAAGAGGTGGCATCTCTTACCCGACTTCAGGTTTCCAGTCATCTGGTCATAGAGGAGTCTGGTTGCACTTTTGTTCCCCTTTTGTAGTTTTGTTATGTTTGAAACCATTATGTATGGAATCATTGTGTTCTGAGGGTGGATGGATTTTAATAATGATCTTACTTGGAAATATCTGTACATTTCTGTTATTGGTAAGTTGAATTGTTGAACCAATAGTGAGAAAGATTTCAATGAGTTTTGCTCATAAAGGTCTGCTATTTGTTTTATCCCCATTTCTAACCAAATGTTTAGTCTCAGTCCTGGAATGAAATGTTCCAAAGTGTCTAACGGGATTGAGTTTTGGTTATGGGTTTTTGTATATTCAATGCTTTGAGTAAATTTGCTCCATGCTTCCGTTGTCGCTGTGATTGTTGGTGAGGAGTTTGGGATCGCAATTTTTGACCTTAGTTGTGGATGTTGAGATGTCATAATAGTTGCATAAATTAGCGATTTTAGAGCTTTAGGGTTCATTATTTCTCTCTCCAAATTTACCCATCCTGACATTGTCGAGTGGGTTAACCAATCTCTTGACTGATTAATTTGTATCGCTGTATAATAAGTCTCTAAGTTGGGAAGATCAACTCCTCCTTGGGTTTTGTGTAAAGACAAAATAGAACGTGCCACTCTCGGTGGTTTACCATTCCACACATATTCTGACATCTGACTTTGGAATTTTTGTAAAATTTTTCGTGGGATCGGAATAGGAAGTGATCTGAAATAATAGAGGATTTTTGGAAGAATTATCATTTTATACAATGTAATTTTCCCCAGCCATGTAGAGTGATGTTTTTTAAAATCGTTTAGATCTATTTGTATACATTTGAGTAGTGGGGAATAGTTAGTTGAAATGGTGGCAGCCAGGGGGAAGCAAACTTGAATTCCAAGATAGGGAATATTTTGGGACTGCCACTGAAATGGGAATTCAGATTTTATATCTCTTTTTAAATCAGTTGGTATGAAGACTCCCAGTATTTGTGACTTGGACACATTTAATTTATAGTATGAGATTTTTGAGAATAGGGCTAGACTAGAGTATACATGTCTAAGGGAAGATAAAGGGTTAGTTATCATAATTAGCGTATCATCTGCAAATAAGCTGATTTTGTGTTGTCTAATTTTTGTAGGTACTCCCTGTATGTTAGTGTTCATTCTTATGAATTCAGCTAAGGGTTCCATAGCTAGAATAAATATTAGGGGGGAAAGTGGGCATCCCTGACGGGTCCCATTAGTGATGGAAAAAGTATCAGACAGTGTACCGTCTACCAGGATTTTAGCTGAGGGGCTGGAGTAGAGAGCTTTTATTGCGTTAATGATATTTCCAGTGAGTCCAAATTTTTCTAGAACAGCAAAAGTGTATTCCCAATGGAGGCGATCAAAAGCCTTTTCTGCATCTAAGGCGAGGAATAAGGCCGGGGTGTGGGATGTTTCTAGTATAGAGAGAAGATTGATGACTCTTCTTGTAGCATCGGATGCTTGACGTCCCTTAATAAAGCCCACTTGATCTGAGTGAACTATGGACAGTAAGACTGTCTGTAGTCTCTGTGCAATAATTTTAGAATATAGTTTAGTATCGCAATTAAGCAGCGATATAGGGCGAAAGTTCGTTACGCACGAGGGGTCTTTACCAGGTTTGGCTATTGTAACGATAGTAGCTTCAAGCATTTCTCTTGGAAATTTACTTTGTTGAATTGCCGAATTAAACATTTGGGTCAGGTGTGGAGCTAAAATGTCTTTAAAGGATTTATAATATTCGTTTGGGTAGCCATCTGGGCCCGGGGATTTTTGCAGTTTTAGTGTTTTTATAATGTCAATAGTTTCTTGGGTTGTTATAGGTTTGCTTAGGTTTTTTAGTTGCGACTCTGAAATTTTTGGGAGATTTAATGTTTGAAGAAAAGACGCTATTTCCTTTTTGTTCGGCTGGGGGGTGGAGGGGTCTTCTTTCAGATTATATAGCTTTTCGTAAAATTTGCGAAAACATTCCGCTATCTGTTTAGGATGTGATATTTTTAGCTTTTTGTTTTCTGGGTCTGCTATGTAGGGAATTTTTGTTTTTGTTCTGGTTTTTTTGACTAGGTTTGCCATTAATTTGGAAGGTTTATTCATCGAGGAGTAGTAGGCTATTTTTGAATTTTTGATAATTTTATCAAAGTCATCTATAAGAAGGGAGCGTAACTTGTGCCTTAGTTCAAATAATTGTTTATGTAAATCATCTGACTGGACTGTTTGTAGGCGAATTTCAGTGGCTGTTATTTGGTTTAAAATGTCATTGATTTGTTTTTCTTTGTCTCTTTTGTGTTTTGCGCTGATTTTAATGAGGATTCCCCTAGTAAACGCTTTATGGGCATTCCAAATTGTTGCTGGAGATACCTCCGGAGTAACATTAGTTTGAAAATATTCCGTGAGGGCATCTTTTATTGTTTTTGTATGTTTAGGGATCCCCATTAGAAAAGTGTTATATTTCCATGTGCGTGTCGCATTCCCTCCCTCTCCCCATGTAAAAGTGGCTGTGATAGGTGCATGATCTGACCATGTGGATTTTCCAATCGAGGCGTTTGAGATTAGAGGTAGAGACCATCTATCCACCAATATCAGGTCTATTCTCGAAAAAATTTTATGCGGGGGGGAGTAAAAAGTATACTCTCTCGCTGATGCGTTTAGGCAGCGGAAGCTATCATAGAGAGCTTCTTTTTGAATCCATGGGTTTAAGTTTGGGTGGATTCTGCGGGTTTGAGAAGTTGTGTCTATGGAATCGTCTGGGACGAGATTGAAGTCTCCACAAATCATCATTTTTCCATTTCCATGCCTCCGCAGTTTTTTGATAGTCTTATTCAGAAAACTTATCTGGGCTTTATTTGGTGCGTAAATGTTCAGTAAGGAGAAAGGGAGAGAGTTTAAAGTTCCTGTTACCAAGAGAAATCTCCCTCTAGGATCTTGTATAATTGACTTGGTTTGTATATTAATCGTGTCTCTAAAAGCAATCAATACTCCTGCCTTTTTGTTTGGGGCGCAGGCCAGGAGGATCTTAGGGAATTTAGTATGGTAAATTTTTGGACACGCGGAAGCATCGAAATGTGTCTCCTGCACACAAAGAATATCAGCATTTTGGGTCAACGCTTCTCTCCATAGTGATGAGCGTTTAAATGGTGAATTTAACCCATTCGCGTTTATGGAGAGAAGTTTAACCGACATTTTTAGAAGTAGAGTATGACATAAAGCAGCATGGAAAATAGCGATGTCTAAGCATAACAAAGGGTAACATTGCAGAGTATAGTATCAAAAGGTATAATATCATCAAAACAGTTGACAACATGGGTGGAACTTCAAGCCCAGTTAAATTGTGGGCTTGTAAAGTGGGGGGGTAAAGTTCACCTGAGTAAGCAGGAGCCAGAGGCAGGCTGTGATGATGAGGTTTTTTCGTAGGTCGAGGTGTAAGTGGATTTTTTAACGGCCATGCTCGGAGGTCATGTGGGTTTTTTCTGGTCTTGGTCTTCTTGTTGGACCCCTAGGGTTTTCATCCGGAGGTGGGATGGAAATGCCCCAGGATTTAATTTTTTCTGTGGCCTCTTCTGGATTTGAGAAGAGGTGAGTGGTTCCATCTTTGTGGATTAGGAGTTTCGGAGGGAAGCCCCATTTATATGGAATTTTAGCTTGACGTAGGGCGTTGGTAACTATTGAGAATTTTCTTCTTGCTTGTAAAGTCATCTGCGAGAGATCCGTGTAGAGGCGAATTGCATTATATGGGGCCGGTAGTTGGTTTAGTTTGCGCGTAGCTTGCATCATGGCTTCTTTGATATGAAAAAAGTGAAACCTAGCAATGATGTCTCTAGGCATAGAGTCGGGGACGAATTTTGGTTTTGGCAATCTATGCGCTCTGTCTATGGTTAAATCCATGAGTGAAGCATCTGGGAGAACTGTTTTAATCAGTTGCTGGATATATTTGGTGATTTCAGCTGTCTGGATCGTTTCTGGAATGCCTCTGAATTTGACGTTATTACGTCGGTTTCTATCCTCTATATCTGCAAGCTTTATTTTGAGGGCATCAACCTCTTCTGACAGAGAGTAGTGGTCATCAATTAAATTATTATGAGATTGGGTTAATTCGGTCATTTTGTTTTCGGTATGGGATACTCTTTCCTCCATCTCCTCCATAGAGGATTTTAGGGTGGAGCTTAATGAATCAAAGTTCACTTGTAAGGAATCTTTTAGGGCCAGTAACATTTCTTTCATAAATGCCTCTGTGGCTGGTTTGTCTGAAGAGGGCATAGAAGTGATAGGGTCTTCCATCTGAGGGCTTTGTGGATCTTCTATGTGATCTTCCGCTATTTTTGCCCGTTGTTTTAATGGGCTAGCGGTCGGGGATGCATGTGGTTTCTTGTTTTGGGCTGAATTAGCAGCCATTTTGTTGGGATGTGACTTGCTTTTTGGGGGAGCTTTCCCCTTAATGGCCGACATGGAGTTAGTGGTGTGGGGCAAGGGGTTGTTAAGCGGGGCTGAAGTGTCACTCACCACTATGTCTCCTCTCCGTTCTGCTGCGGTTCTTGTCAGAGGGCTCTCGCTGGTTTTAGGAGGTTGTAAGTTGGATTCCTCTGTTTGGCTTGCAGGCTGTGTCCCAGAGTCAGGATCCGCTGTGTATGGGCTGCCACGCAGGGTGAAGAAGTCTTCTAGTCGTCTGTGCAGGGGCTGACAGGACTTACGTCGGCTCATCTGTTCTCCAGTTTTTCTGAGCTTGGTTGTCCTGCACCACCTTGTCACTCTCTTCTATGAGTGGGAGCCGTCGGGGATCGCTAGCTTTAAGAAAAAACGATCTACTGAATGCCTCTCACCGTCAGGGAGACCACAGGGTAAGGGGAGGTTGCTATTTGTAGAGAGCGGTCTCTCCGGGTATCCGTGGAGAAGATGAAGCTGCCGACAGCGGTTTCTCCGCTTCTCGTTAGTATTAGCAGTGGCAGTTTGTTTTCTGCTGGGTGGGAGCCAGCTCTTCTCTCTCTGTTACGAGTGACAGGTGTCAGGGACCGCCGGCCTCCGAACGACCCACCGGCTGTCCCTCTCCACCCTGGAGCTTATGTGCGCTGGGGTGCAGTGGCCGCTGTGGAGACGCCGACACTCACAGGAAGCGGGCTCTCCGGGTTACTGTGTGGTAGAAGGGAAGCCGACAACGATTCCTCCGCTCTCCGTCAATGACAGCCGTGTAGGCTCTCTCCCGGGTCTTTCTCTTTGTTAAGAGCGGCAGGTGTCAGGAACAGCCGGCCTCCGGACGACCCACCGGCTGTCTCACACCACCGGGGAGACTGTGTGCGCTGAGGTGCAGGGGCCGCTGTGGAGAAGCCGGCACATGCAGAAAGCGGGCACTCCGGGTGTCCGTTCAGTAGATGGGAAGCCGGCAGTCTTTCCACCGGATCCAGCTCCCCTCTTTTCGCTACGGGCGGCAGGTACAGGGACCGCCGATCTCCGAACGAAACCACCGGCCGTCTCTCACCCTCCGGGAAACCACGTGCGCTGTAGGTGCAGGGTCCGCTATGGAGAAATCGCCACGAGCAAGGAGCGGGTTCTCCGGGTGTCCGTGCAGTAGATGGAACGCTGAGGACGGATCTTCCGCTCACCGCTACTGTCGGTAGTGCAGGGTGTCTTTCTGTCGGGTGGGAAACGACCGTTTTTGCTTAAAAGTTGCTTTTAAAAGCCTCTGCGCTCGGAGCACTTAAATTAAGCAGCCATCTTGGTGCTTGGTCAGGCCACGCCCCCTGGATGCTAATTCTTATGCGCATAGAATTGAATAATCGAGTTGGGACCCATTAGCTTTTACTATTTATGACATAATCAATGCTCGTGCCAAATTTCACGTTTCTATGACGCCCGAAAGTGAGAAAATTACATTCCGTACGTAAAATTTGGACGCTAATTCTTTTGCGCATAGAATTCAATGATTGAGTTGGGACCCATTATCTTTTCCTATTTATTACATAATCAATGCTCGTGCCAAATTTCATGCTTCTATGACTTCAAGAAGCAAGAGAATTAGATTCCGTACATAAAATTTGGACGCTAGTTCTTTTGCGCTGGAATTGAATAATCGAGTTGGGACCCATAAGCTTTTCCTATTTATGACATATTCAATGCTTATGGCAAATTTCATGTTTCTATGACTTTGGGAAGTGAGAGATTTAGATTATGTACGTAAAATTTGGACGCTAATTCTATTGTGCATAGAATTGAATAATCGAGTCGGGACCCATTAGCTTTTCCTATTTATGACATAATCAATGCTCGTGCCAAATTTCACGTTTCTATGACAGCGGAAAGTGAGAAAAATACATTCCGTACGTAAAATTTGGACGCTAATTCTTTTGCGCATAGAATTGAATAATAGAGTTGGGACTCATTAGCTTTTCCTATTTATGACATAATCAATGCTCGTGCCAAATTTCATGTTTCTATGACACCGGAAAGTGAGAAAATTACATTCCGTACGTAAGATTTTGACACTAATTCTTTTGCGCATAGAATTGAATAATCAAGTTGGGACCCATTAGCTTTTCCTATTTATGACATAATCAATGCTCGTGCCAAATTTCATGTTTCTATGACATTGGGAAGTGAGAGATTTAGATTATGTACGTAAGATTTGGACACTAATTCTTTTGCGCATAGAATTGAATAATCAAGTTGGGACCCATTAGCTATTCCTATTTATGACATAATCAATGCTCGTGCTAAATTTCACGTTTCTATGACACCGGAAAGTGAGAAAATTACATTCCGTACGTAAGATTTGGACACTAATTCTTTTGCGCATAGAATTGAATAATCAAGTTGGGACCCATTAGCTTTTCCTATTTATGACATAATCAATGCTCGTACCAAATTTCCTGTTTCTATGACACCGGAAAGTGAAGAAATTACATTCCGCACGTAAAATTTGGCCGCTAATTCTTTTGGGCATGGAATTGAATAATCGAGTTGGGACCCATTAACTTTTCATATTTATGACACAATCAATGCTTGTGCTAAATTTCATGTTTCTATGACATTGGGAAGTGAGAGATTTAGATTATGTACGTAAAATTTGGCCGCTAATTCTTTTGCGCAATGAATTGAATAATTGAGTTGGGACCCATTAGCTTTTCCTATTTATGACATAATCAATGCTCGTGCCAAATTTCATGTTTCTATGACACCGGAAAGTGAGAAAATTACATTCCGTACGTAAGATTTGGACACTAATTCTTTTGCGCATAGAATTGAATAATCAAGTTGGGATGCTGTCAGCCCACCACTAGGACTGACATGCCGCCGTTTTTTTCTTTTATTTGATTTCAGTTTTTGGTCTGGGGTTCCTAGTGCAGGGGTTAGTTCATCAAATAACTACCTGGGGCAATATCCATCTGCTAATTTACCGATAGAAAAGAAAATAGGACTCTAGTGACTGAATTTCTTGTTTATATCAGACGGCTAAATTGGACCGGGTTATATTATCCCGGCCAAATTTTGAATTTTTGAGGATAGTTATGCTCTTAAATTGACCCTAGCCGTGATGATTATTGTCACGACCTGGGCCACTGTCTGGACCTGTCTGTGAATATAGTGCACTTGAAAGTAATTTTCAACTGCATCTCATTATTTCTATATTCCGACAGAACCATTTTTGAGACCTCCAGATCCGAGCTTACCAGCCTTGGATACTAAAGAGGTCTCTTTGAGAACCATCTCTGCAGCCACAACCCAGCTCACCACTGGGATTAGCGTATCACAACCCCTGAAGAACCCACTAGGTGGGGGAAACGCGTTGGGTAACGCTTTTTTCTTTTTGTGAAGAGGGCAACGCTCCCTCTTTGCTAAAAAACTAAACGTGTGTCAGTTCTTTCATTGACATGACACACGACCGTGTGCCAGATTATTTTTATGATCTGACACTTGTTTGATAAAATCTGACTATCAAAGTCGTGTTTTACGGCCAATGATTTACATAAGCTGAGTCTTATTGTGATTCTCAAACTCTCATTGGTCATAACACATTAGTGGCATGTGTTCTCGCATCATAATTCCTCATTTAAACTAATGTATGTGTGTTTCGTTCTTCCCCTTTTTTTTAAAGATTAGTTATTTAAATAAAAGTTAAATTTTAGAATTATTAGCTTGAAGGTCCATGCAGTAAACTTCTTTCTATGACACCGGAAAGTGAGAAAAATAGATTCCGTACGTAAAATTTGGACGCTAATTCTTTTGCGCATAGAATTGAATAATAGAGTTGGGACTCATTAGCTTTTCCTATTTATGACATAATCAATGCTCGTGCCAAATTTCACGTTTCTATGACACCGGAAAGTGAGAAAATTACATTCCGTACGTAAGATTTGGACACTAATTCTTTTGCGCATAGAATTGAATAATCAAGTTGGGACCCATTAGCTTTCCCTATTTATGACATAATCAATGCTCGTGCCAAATTTCACGTTTCTATGACACCGGAAAGTGAAGAAATTACATTCCGCACGTAAAATTTGGATGCTAATTCTTTTGCCATAGAATTGAATAATCGAGTTGGGACTAGAGATGAGCGAACGTACTCGTCCGAGCTTGATACTCGTTCGAGTATTAGCGTGTTCGAGATGCTCGTTACTCGTAACGAGTACCACGCGATGTTCGGGTTACTTTCACTTTCCTCTCTGATACGTTAGCGCGCTTTTTTGGCCAATTGAAAGACAGGGAAGGCATTACAACTTCCCCCTGCGACGTTCAAGCCCTATACCACCCCCCCTGCAGTGATTGGCTGGGGAGATCAGGTGTCACCCGAGTATAAAAATCGGCCCCTCCCGCGGCTTGCCTCAGATGCGTTGTGAGATAGCTGAGGGACAGTGGTATTGTGTTGGAGCTGCTGTAGGGAGAGTGTTAGGAGTTATTGTAGGCTTCAAGAACCCCAACGGTCCTTCTTAGGGCCACATCTAACCGTGTGCAGTACTGTGGAGGCTGCTTTTAGCAGTGTTGCACTTTTTTTTTTTTTTGGTATATCGGCCGTGCAGAGCATTGCGCCCTGCAGTAATAGTCCAGGGACAGAAGTGTGGAGGCAGGGAGAGTGTTAGGAGTTATTGTAGGCTTCAAGAACCCCAACGGTCATTCTTAGGGCCACATCTAACCGTGTGCAGTACTGTGGAGGCTGCTTTTAGCAGTGTTGCACTTTTTTTTTTTTGTATATCGGCCGTGCAGAGCATTGCGCCATGCAGTAATACTCCAGGGATAAAATTGTGTAGGCAGGGCCAGAAGACATATATTATAGATTGAATATACGCAGTGGTCCTTTTGAAAAAAATATTTGAAAAAAATCTATTTGGCTTGCCTGTCACTCTGCTCAGTGTTCTGGGTCCGTGTCTGCTGGGGGTAGAAGTTCTCCAAATAAATACGCAGCCAGCTAAGTGTTACAGCAGGCTTGCGCCAAAATATTTCCTGGCTCTGAAATCACCGGTCTTTTGCAGTTAATAACAGTGCAACACTGCAGTTCCGTGACACACACATCAGGGACAGAATTGTGTAGGCAGGGCCAGAAGGCTTATTATAGATTGAATATACGCAGTGGTCCTTTTGAAAAAAATATTTGAAAAAAATCTATTTGGCCTGCCTGTCACTCTGCTCAGTGTTCTGGGTCCGTGTCTGCTGGGGGTAGTATTTCTCCAAATAAATACGCAGCCAGCTAAGTGTTACAGCAGGCTTGCGCCAAATTATTTCCTGGCTCTGAAATCACCGGTCTTTTGCAGTTAATAACAGTGCAACACTGCAGTTCCGTGACACACACATCAGGGACAGAATTGTGTAGGCAGGGCCAGAAGACATATATTATAGATTGAATATACGCAGTGGTCCTTTTGAAAAAAATATTTGGAAAAAATCTATTTGGCCTGCCTGTCACTCTGCTCAGTGTTCTGGGTCCGTGTCTGTTGGGGGTAGTATTTCTCCAAATAAATACGCAGCCAGCTAAGTGTTACAGCAGCCTTGCGCCAAATTATTTCCTGGCTCTGAAATCACCGGTCTTTTGCAGTTAATAACAGTGCAACACTGCAGTTCCGTGACACACACATCAGGGACAGAATTGTGTAGGCAGGGCCAGAAGACATATATTATAGATTGAATATACGCAGTGGTCCTTTTGAAAAAAATATTTGGAAAAAATCTATTTGGCCTGCCTGTCACTCTGCTCAGTGTTCTGGGTCCGTGTCTGCTGGGGGTAGTATTTCTCCAAATAAATACGCAGCCAGCTAAGTGTTACAGCAGCCTTGCGCCAAATTAGTTCCTGGCTCTGAAATCACCGGTCTGTTGCAGTTAATAACAGTGCAACACTGCAGTTCCGTGACACACACATCAGGGACAGAATTGTGTAGGCAGGGCCAGAAGACATATATTATAGATTGAATATACGCAGTGGTCCTTTTGAAAAAAATATTTGGAAAAAATCTATTTGGCCTGCCTGTCACTCTGCTCAGTGTTCTGGGTCCGTGTCTGTTGGGGGTAGTATTTCTCCAAATAAATACGCAGCCAGCTAAGTGTTACAGCAGCCTTGCGCCAAATTATTTCCTGGCTCTGAAATCACCGGTCTGTTGCAGTTAATAACAGTGCAACACTGCAGTTCCGTCACACAGTCCAGGGACAGAATTGTGTAGGCAGGGACAGAAGACATATATTATAGATTGAATATACGCAGTGGTCCTTTTGAAAAAAATCTTGAAAAAAAATCTATTTGGCCTGCCTGTCACTGTGCTCAGTGTTCTGGGTCCGTTTCTGCTGGGTGTAGTAGTTCTACAGAAAAATACGCAGCCAGCTAAGTGTTACAGCAGGCTTGCGGCAAATTATTTCCTGGCGTTCCGTAAGCGAACTCAGCCTCCAACCACAGGCCAATAAGCGGCACATTTAATTACAGTGTTGTGTTTCTGCATTCCTGGTAATACAGCATGCTGAGGGGTAGGGGTAGGCCTAGAGGACGTGGGCGCGGCCGAGGACGCGGAGGCCCTAGTCCGGGTGTGGGCACAGGCCGAGCTCCTGATCCAGGTGTATCGCAGCCGACTGCTGCGGGATTAGGAGAGAGGCACGTTTCTGGCGTCCCCACATTCATAGCACATTTAATGGGTCCACGCGGTAGACCTTTATTAGAAAATGAGCAGTGTGAGCAGGTCCTGTCGTGGATGGCAGAAAGTGCTTCCAGCAACCTATCGTCCACCCAGAGTTCTGCGCCGTCCACTGCTGCAACTCAGAATCCTCTGGCTGCTGGTCCTCCTTCCTCCCAGCCTCCTCACTCCATGAAAATGAGACATTCTGGGGAGCGGGCAGACTCCCAGGAACTGTTCTCGGGCCCCTGCTCAGATTGGGCAGCAGTGGTTCCTCTCCCACCAGAGGAGTTTATCGTGACTGATGCCCAACCATTGCAAAGTTCCCGGGGTCCGGGGGATGAGGCTGGGGACTTCCGGCAACTGTCTCAAGACCTTTCAGTGGGTGAGGAGGCCGATGACGATGAGACACAGTTGTCTATCAGTGAGGTAGTAGTAAGGGTATTAAGTCCGAGGGAGGAGCGCATCGACGATTCTGAGGAAGAGCAGCAGGACAATGAGGTGACTGACCCCACCTGGTTTGCTACGCCTACTGAGGACAGGTCTTCAGAGGGGGAGGCAAGGGCAGCAGCAGGGCAGGTTGCAAGAGGCAGTGTGGTGGCCAGGGGTAGAGGCAGGGCCAGACCGAATAATCCACCAACTGTTTCCCAAAGCGCCCCCTCGCGCCATGCCACCCTGCAGAGGCCGAGGTGCTCAAAGGTCTTGCAGTTTTTCACTGAGAGTGCAGACGACTGACGAACAGTGGTGTGCAACCTTTGTCGCGCCAAGATCAGCCGAGGAGCCACCACCACCAGCCTCACCACCACTAGCATGCACAGACATATGATGGCCAAGCACCCCACAAGGTGGGACGAAGGCCGTTCACTGCCTCTGGTTTGCACTGCTGCCTCTCCCCCTGTGCCCCAACCTGCCACTGAGATCCAACTCCGCTCTGAGGACACAGGCACTACCGTCTCCTGGCCTGCACCCACACCCTCACCTCCGCTGTCCTCGGCCCCATCAAGCAATGTCTGTCAGCGCAGCGTCCAGCCGTCGCTAGCGCAAGTGTTTGAGCGCAAGCGCAAGTACGCTGCCACGCACCCGCACGCTCAAGCGTTAAACGTGCACATAGCCAAATTTATCAGCCTGGAGATGCTGCCGTATAGGGTTGTGGAAACAGAGTCTTTCAAAAGTATGATGGCGGCGGCGGCCCCGCGCTACTCAGTTCCCAGTCGCCACTACTTTTCCCGATGTGCCGTCCCGGCCCTGCACGACCACGTCTCCCGCAACATTGTACGCGCCCTCACCAACGCGGTTACTGCCAAGGTCCACTTAACAATGGACACGTGGACAAGCACAGGCGGGCAGGGCCACTATATCTCCCTGACGGCACATTGGGTGAATTTAGTGGAGGCTGGGACAGAGTCAGAGCCTGGGACCGCTCACGTCCTACCCACCCCCAGAATTGTGGGCCACAGCTCGGTGGTGGTATCTGCGGCAGTGTATGCTTCCTCCACTAAACCACCCTCCTCCTCCTCCTCCTCCTCCAATGCAACCTCTGTCTCGCAATCAAGATGTGTCAGCAGCAGCAGCACGTCGCTAGCAGTCGGTGTCGCGCGTCGTGGCAGCACAGCGGTGGGCAAGCGTCAGCAGGCCGTGCTGAAACTACTCAGCTTAGGAGATAAGAGGCCCACGGCCCACGAACTGCTGCAGGGTCTGACAGAGCAGACCGACCGCTGGCTTGTGCCGCTGAGCCTCCAACCGGGCATGGTCGTGTGTGACATCGGCCGTAACCTGGTGGCGGCTCTGCAGCTCGGCAGCCTCACGCACATGCTATGCCTGGCCCACGTCTTTAATTTGGTGGTTCAGCGGTTTCTGAAAAGCTACCCATGCTTGTCAGACCTGCTCGGAAAGGTGCGCCAGCTCTGCGCACATTTCCGCAAGTCCCACATGGAAGCTGCCACCCTGCGCACCCTGCAACATCGGTTTAATCTGCCAGTGCACCGACTGCTGTGCGAAGTGCCCACACGGTGGAACTCTACGCTCCACATGTTGGCCAGGCTCTATGAGCAGCGTAGAGCTATAGTGGAATACCAACTCCAACATGGGCGGAGCAGTGGGAGTCAGCCTCCTCAATTCTTTACAGAAGAGTGGGCCTGGTTGGCAGACATCTGCCAGGTCCTTGGAAAGTTTGAGGAGTCTACCCAGATGGTGAGCAGGGATGATGCAATCATTAGCATCACCATTCCTCTGCTATGCCTCTTGAGAAGTTCCCTGCAAAGCATAAAGGCAGACACTTTGCGCTTGGAAACAGAGGCGGGGGAAGACAGTATGTCGCTGGATAGTCAGAGCACCCTCCTGTCTATATCTCAGCGCGTTGAGGAGGAGGATCATGAGGAGGAGGGGGAAGAGACAGCTTGGCCCACTGCTGAGGGTACCCATGCTGCTTGCCTGTCATCCTTTCAGCGTGTATGGCCTGAGGAGGAGGAGGATCCTGAAAGTGATCTTCCTAGTGAGGACAGCCATGTGTTGCGTACAGGTACCCTCGCACACATGGCTTACTTCATGTTAGGATGCCTTACTCGTGACCCTCGCGTTACACGCATTCTGGCCACTACGGATTACTGGGTGTACACACTGCTCGACCCACCGTATAAGGAGAACCTTTCCACTCTCATACCCGAAGAGGAAAGGGGTTCGAGAGTGATGCTATACCACAGGAACCTGGCGGACAAGCTGATGGTAGAATTCCCATCCGACAGCGCTAGTGGCAGAAGGCGCAGTTCCGAGGGCCAGGTAGCAGGGGAGGCGCGGAGATCAGGCAGCATGTACAGCACAGGCAGGGGAACACTCTCTAAGGCCTTTGACAGCTTTCTGGCTCCCCAGCAAGACTGTGTCACCGCTCCCCAGTCAAGGCTGAGTCGGTGGGAGCACTGTAAAAGGATGGTGAGGGAGTACGTAGCCGATCTCACAACCGTCCTCCGTGACACCTCTGCCCCCTACAACTACTGGGTTTCGAAGCTGGACACGTGGCCTGAACTCACGCTGTATGCCCTGGAGGTGCTTGCTTGTCCTGCGGCTAGCGTCTTGTCAGAGAGGGTGTTTAGTGCGGCTGGGGGAATCATCGAGGATAAGCGTACCCGCCTGTCAACAGACAGTGCCGACAGGCTTACACTCATCAAGATGAACAAAGCCTGGATTTCCCCAGACTTCTCTTCTCCACCAGCGGACATCAGCGATACCTAAGCAATACGTAGGCTGCACCCGCGGATGGAAGCATCGTTCTCTATCACCATCAAAAACGGGGACCTTTTCGCTTCATCAATCTGTGTATTCTATTCATCCTCCTCCTCCTGCCCCTCCTCCTGAAACCTGACGTAATCACGCCGAACGGGCAATTTTTCTTAGGCCCACAAGGCTCAGTCACATAATTTTTGTAAACAATTTTTATACGTTTCAATGCTCATTAAAGCGTTGAAACTTGCACCTGAACCAATTTTTATTTTAACTGGGCTGCCTCCAGGCCTAGTTACAAATTAAGCCACATTAACCAAAGCGATTAATGGGTTTCACCTGCCCTCTTGGTTGGGCATGGGCAATTTTTCTGAGGTACATTAGTACTGTTGGTACACCAATTTTTTGGGGCCCTCGCCTACAGTGTAATCCAATTAATTTTTTGCCCACCTGCATTAAAGCTGACGTTACATCAGCTGTGCTGGGCACTGCAATGGGATATATTTATGTACCGTCCGTGGGTTCCAGGGAGCCACCCATGCTGTCTGTCCACAGGGAGTTGTAACTGCATGTGTCCACTTCTAAAGAGCCCCAGTCTGACTGGGGCACGCAGTGTGGGCCGAAGCCCACCTGCATTTAACATGACATTACCTCAGCTGTGATGGGCAATGGAATGGGATATATTTATGTACCGCCGGTGGGTTCCAGGGAGCCACCCATGCTGTCGGTCCACACGGAGTCGTAACTGCATGTGTCCACTTCTAAAGAACCCCAGTCTGACTGGGGCATGCAGTGTGGGCCGAAGCCCACCTGCATTAAACATGACATTACCTCAGCCGTGCTGGGCACTGCAATGGGATATATTTATGCACCGCCGGTGGCTTTCTGGCACCCACCCATGCTGTCGGTCCACACGAGTTGTAACTGCATGTGTCCACTTCTAAAGAACACTGGTCTGACTGGGGCATGCAGTGTGGGCCGAAGCCCACCTGCATTAAACATGACATTACCTCAGCTGTGCTGCGCACTGCAATGGGATATATTTATGTACCGCCGGTGGCTTCCTGGCACCCACCCATGCTGTCGGTCCACAGGGACTTCACAATAGGGAGTTGTACCTGCCTGTGTCTATGAATTAACCTTGACAGAATGAATAGTGTGTGGCACATAGGTTCCCCGTTGCTATGCCCACGTGTGCAGCTCCAGATGGAGGTGGCACTGGATTGGATTTCTCATTGCTTCTGTACAGCATGGTGGGCTATCACCCCGCCCCTTTTAAAGAGGGTCGCTGCCTAGCCGTGCCAACCTCTGCAGTGTGTGCCTGCGGTTCCTCCTCATGGCATATGCACTTATAAATAGACATGAGGGTGGTGTGGCATGAGGGCAGCTGAAGGCTGTGCAGGGACACTTTGGTGTGCGCTGTGGACACTGGGTCGTGCGGGGGGGGGGGGGGGTTGGCAGTATGTAACCCAGGAGAAGTGGCAGCGGAGTGTCATGCAGGCAGTGATTGTGCTTTGTTGGAGGTAGTGTGGTGCTTAGCTAAGGTATGCATTGCTAATGAGGGCTTTTCAGAAGTAAAAATTGTTGGGAGGGGGGCGCACTCTTGCCGCTATTGTGGCTTAATAGTGGGACCTGGGAACTTGAGATGCAGCCCAACATGTAGCCCCTCGCCTGCCCTATCCGTTGCTGTGTCGTTCCCATCACTTTCTTGAATTGCCCAGATTTTCACAAATGGAAACCGTAGTGAGCATCGGCGATATACAAAAATGCTCTGGTCGCCCATTGACTTCAATGGGGTTCGGTATTCGAAACGAACCCTCGAGCATTGCGAAAATTTCGTCCCGAGTAACGAGCACCTGAGCATTTTGGTGCTCGCTCATCACTACATATAAGCCCTTCCCTGAAAATCAAGTAAAAGTGATTTAAAAAACAAAAAAAATAGATACCTCCCTTCAGCTGCTGGAGCTCAGCCGTGTCTTCTCCTGCTGTCCCCTGCACTGTGGTGCTGATCTATCAGCAGACTGGGATTTAAAATCCCCGCCTGCTGAAAGAGCTGAATGTGATTGGCTGAGGTGCTCAGCTAATCACAGGCAGCTCTCCCCGAATGACTGACAGGTGAGAGCTGCCTGTGATTGGCTGAGCCAAACACATTCAGCTCTTTCAGCAGGCGGGGATTTTAAATCCCTGGCTGTTGATAGATCAGCACCACAGTGCAGGGGACAGCAGGAGAAGACGCGGCTGTGCCCCAGCAGCTAAAGGGAGGTGAGTATCTATTTTTTTGTTTTTTTAAACCACTTTTACTTGATTTTCAGGGAAGGGCTTATATTCAAAGCCCTTCCCTGAAATCAATTGCCGGCAGCAGAATCCTCTACCGCAGCTGACACGTGTGACAGCTGCGGTAGAGAATTACAGAATTCCTCTGCGGGGGACACAGCAGCGTCAGACAGCTAAGTAATTTTTTTTTACACTACTTTTAATTGCTTTTCAGGGAAGGGTTTATGAAGCCCTTCCCTGAAAAGCTATTGACAGCTGCTGGGGCTTAGCATTGACTTCTGCCACTGTCCCCGACTCTGTAGCGCTGCTGAGCTACCAGCATATGGGGATTTAAAATCTCCGCCTGCTGGTAGCTCTGATTGTGATTAGCTGAAGCACTTCAGCAAATCACAATTAGAGCTATCAGCAGGCGGGGATTTTAAATCCCTGGCTGCTGATAGCTGAGAGCTACAGAGCCGGGGACAGCGGCAGAAGTCAACGCTGAGCCCCGGCAGGTGAGTATTTTTTTTTAACTATTTTAAAAGGCTTTTCGGGGAAGGGCTTATGAAGCCCTTCCCTGCAAAGCCACTGACAGCTGCCGGGGCTCAGCGTTGACTACTGCTGCTGTCCCTGGCTCTGTAGCGCTGCTGAGCTATCAGCAACTGGGGATTTAAAAATCCCCGCCTGCTGGTAGCTCTTATTATGATTGGCTGAAGCACTTCAGCCAACCACAATCAGAGCTACCAGCAGGTGGTGATTTTAAATCCCCGGCTGCTGACAGCTCAGAACTAAAGAGCCAGGGACAGCGCCAGAAGTCGAGGCTGAGCCCCGGCAGCTGAAGGGAGGTGAGTATTGTTTTTTTTATATTTTTTGCACTATTTTAAATGGCTTTTCAGGGAAGGGCTTATGAAGCCATTCCCTGAAAAGCCATAGACGGGATGCGGCAACAGGATTCTCTAACGCAGATGTGTGACAGCTGCAGTGGAGAATTGAAGAATTCCCTTTGCTGCATCTGCCAGAGATGTGGAAGATGTAGCAGCAAGGAATTCTTTTAACTAGCGGGGGTGAAGGAAACATCTGAAGCATGCTGCAGATGTGTTCTTCATGCCTGCTGGGATCACAGCAGTTGCGGAGGGGTAAGGTTTTTTTTTTTTTGTTTTGCACTAAAATGTTTCTTTTTCAGGGAAAGGCTTATATGTAAAGCCCCTCCCTGAAAAAGATGCAGGGGACCGACAGAGCATTGTTTTCAATGGAGCCGCCGGCAGCAGCCACAACTCCATTGAAAACAAGCATGCAGCTGTGTTCACGCATGTTTTTGCTCGTACCTAGGTGCGGATGTATGTACGCACCTAAGTACGCACAAAAACACGCTCGTGTGAACCCACCCTAACTGTGGATTCTGATGCAGGATTGCTGGCAGGTTTTAACCATTTTCAATTTTGCATCAAATCCGCAGGGAATAATAAATTTCCCCTTTTTATTTGAGATGCAAGAATGCATATATTCAAGCAAGCTGTTGCTGGTTACAGCTTTAATTATATCATTTATAGAAGGTATGGCAAGGAACAACAAACCAGAACTGCACACAATCATTGGCACTTCCCTTCTGGTATGTCTGTTGCCTTCAGGCAAGATAAATAAAAATTGCAATTATTACTTCCTCCAATATAACTTCAGACACTGTGCTATTCTATGCACTCAATTCCTGGCACAAACAGAATTTATCTCCTCCAAGTAAACACTCTTTTTGCACGCAATAAGTGTCACCCTGCTATACCAGTCATTCAGTGTGCACTGTTTCCCACCCATCCAAACTAAACTAAGGTCTTAAGGCCCATTTAGACACAACGATTATCGCTCAAAATTCACTCAAAAGCCATCTTTTGAGCTAAAATCGTTGTGTGTAACTGCACTGACACCGTGCAGTTTTCTTTATGCCGTCACTCATTGTTGTCTTCCCACGGGGGGCGATCTGCCCATGTTCCTGCACGATAAGACAGCGCATTGTAGGTGCGGACGACTCACCGCATCGCAGGAAGAAAGAACACATGGCCGGCAATGGAGCCGGTCATGTATTCTTTCTTTCGGCAGTGCGGTCGTCTTATCGTGCAGGAACACGGGCAGATCGGCACCCATGTGACTGAGCCCTCAGCGTTCTGAAAGACGACGATCAGCCTTATCAGGGATTCACAACAGGATACAGCTGATACTATTGTTTCAGCTGTATCCCGCTCCCTGATGACAGGCTGGGTATGAAGAACAGAGCGGTCCAGCTGTGCAGAAAACATCTGGATGCAGAAGACAAGCAGGGACACCCCGCTTGTCTTCTGCATCCTCTGCACGGAGCGCCCGGCTGTTATACAGCTGCCTTCTGCATGCTCCACTCTGAGTGCTCGGCTGTATAACATCCAGGCACTCAGAGCGGGGAACAGCTGGATGCGGAAGACAAGCGGGGACACCCCGCTTGTCTTCTGTATCCTCCGCTGGCAGCGTAAGGTGATAGCTCATCTTGAGCGATCATCTTGCGCTGTAAATGACACAACAATTACCGCTTAAAAGTCGCTTGAGCAACATCTTTTGAGTGATAATCGTTTCTAAATGGGCCTTTAAGCAGAAGTAGCAGGAAATTGTCTTTCTGTTAATCTGGAGGTTTGAAAAAAACTAAAACATGCAGTTTTTTGACTACAGGATGAAAAATATTAGACAGAGGGGTCTATCTACTGCTCCATCACCTTGAGGCGCAAGAATGCATATATTCAAACCAGCTATTGCTGTCTACAGCTCTAATTATATAATTTACAGAAATCCTGGTAGCTAATATAATATGTAGCAAGGGGTTGGAATATTGTAAGGTAATTGATTGGAGTCTAGGTTTAGTAAAGCTATAGCTGGATTGGTTAGATTATTATTTATTTTTTCTGTGTTCAAATTTCTAATATGTTCAAGTTACATACTATAACCTCTTTGAAAGAAATTCTTTCAGAATCATCATAACAAGGTTACTTTTTTTTATTTCTTAGTATGCTTTGTATCCATGTTGAAAAATTTCAATAAAAAATGAATGTGCAAAATTCACAGGTAGCCTGCAGATTTTAGTGTGGAATTTACCCCGGTTTGCAGTGTATCCTGCGGCCTATTTTTTCTATATGAAAGTTCCCTTAAAGGGAACCTGTCACCTCCCTACAGCATCATAAACTAACTCATGGTACAGTTAGGGCAGTTGACAGGGTGGTTCATACTCACCAACTTCCTGGTTCCCACGGTGCCCGCCACTGAGCTCTGCTGGTCAAAAATCTAACCACGTATGTGCTCTGTCATGGATTTGTATAGGAAAGTGTGCGAACGGGACTCTGAACATAGTCAGATTGTCAGCCAGTGTGTGGATTTTACAGGCGGGCACCGTGGTAAGCAGGTGAGTATGAAAAATAAACAAGTTATGGTGCTTTATGCAGGAGACAGGTTCCCTTTAAGAACCAGTCATAACTAGTTTAAGCCGGCTCATTCTACCTCTAGTGAATCTTTGTTATGTCCTAAAGTAACCTCCATATAGTGAAATGAACATAATCTGGTATCATAGAAGCAATCAAGAATTTCAGATGGTCTCTTAGTTGGAATAAACAAACATAAAAAGAAAGTGTAAGAAAATGTTAAAATACATGCCGGGTGGAGCCGGTTCTCGGCTGTCGCATGATTGCAAGGCATTTGCTCTAACACCCGGCATCCATACTTTTTTTGGTCTCTGGTGTTAGAGCAAGTGCCTGACTGTCAGTGTGATCGTGGATGGGTTGTTATGGCACTCAGAGGCTTGAATGTGGCCTCCTGGTCTGCCAACTACAGTGGCTTGTGAGGCTCAGCTTCTGGCTGACCTCATGGGCATTCTAATGTACTACTATAGTGAAGTATAGTAGTGTATTGTGGCTTAAATATATAGAATTGATTTCATCCCATTATGTGGCTGTGATTATCATGAAACAAAACGAAACCATTGATTTCAATGTTTTCATCTTCACTAATAGAATTTTCACACGTTAATAGTTTGGGTGAGAAAATATAGGACTGGCACTGTAGCATCTAACTGGCACTGAGTCTGAGCCGGGGGTGTAGTAGCAGTGCGGTATTGGAGAGTAGTCAGGGTCATCATCAGGTAGTAACATTTGCGGTACAAATGCATGAGGCAGAAAGCGTAGTCAGATGGAAGCCAGGAGTCATTATCAGGAAGTTTTGGTTGCAGTATAATGGATGAGGCAGAAAGTCTAGTTGGGGGTAGAGGTGGAGTCATCAGCAGGTAGTCACAGTTTGCCAGAAAGGAGTAGGTTAGGAGATGCAGCTTGATACAGGCAATGGAGCACAATAATCATGCACTGGTGCAGTGGCAGGGCAGGGCTTTTATAGGAAATCTAATCAAGAGCCGGACAGAGCTAGGACATGGGCTGAGTTAACAGGATCTGGGAACAAAGCAACAGGTATGCAAGGTAACTGTCCAAAGAGCTGATGGCTCAATAAGAAGGGTTACTGCTTGGAGTATAGTAGCCCCCCCCCCCCTCTTCCATGGTGTCCAGAAGCCATCCTGGGGGCTGGTTTTCTCGGGTACCTATGGTGGAATTTCTCTGTGAGCCTTGGAGCATGTATATTTTCATCTGTTTCCCAAGAGTTCTCCTCTGGCCCTTATTCCTGCCACGGCACCAGATACTGAAGTCTTCTTCGATGCCTTTAGGAGTCCAAGATTTTTTCTACAATGAAACAGTCATGCCCCTGAACCGTCACAGGAGGGGGAGGCAATTAATGTCTACCCGGGAAGGTATTCTCCCGGAAAGGCTGTTGGGGAGCTTCAAGTGTAAAGCCGCCTAGTTGATCCTTACTGAAATTGGAAAGGGGCCAATGAATCATTGCCCAAGTTTGGGAGAGGATACATGGACCTTAAGATTCTTAATAAACAACCACATCTTCTTTCCAACCCGGAACATAGGGGCCGCTTGGCAGTGTCTGTGTGCCAATTGTTATAGACTTCCTGGGCATCCCGTAAGGCTACTTTTAATTCCTTTTGAATGTCTGCCAATGCTGCCAGTGTGTGCTTGACCGTCAGGACAGGAGTGTTAGCAGGAAAGCCAAGAATGAAAATGGGGTGCATCCTGTAGTTGGCAAAGAATGGGCTCTGGGCGATAGAACTATGTTAGGCATTATATGTGAATTCTGCTGTTGCTAAATAATATACCCAATCATCCTATAGATGGGAGATGAAGCAGCGGAGATACTGCTCCAGAATCTGGTTAGTTCCCTCATTCTGGCTATTAGACTGTGGATGAAAGGCAGAGTAGAGACTCCCAGTAGTCCCCAGGGGAGTGCAGAAAGGTCTCCAAAACTTTGAGGTGAATTGTATGCTCCTGTCTGAGACAATATCATCCAGAATTCCATGTAGTCAGAAAACTTCCTGGATCATCAACTCCACAGTGTGCTCAGCGGTGGGAATCTTTTCAATGGGGATGAAGTGAGCCATCTTTGTAAGGCGGTCCACAACAACAAAGATGGTAGTCATTCCTTTCAAGAGGGGAAGGTCCACTGTAAAGTCAATCGAAATATATCCCCATATGGGATTAGCATCGGTTGTAAGAAATCTAGAGGATGAGCTCATGGTGAGGCTATTATTCCGGGGAACATACCTTGCAAGAGGTGACATGTCTCTTCATGTCCTTCCTGCAGTTGGGCCACCAGAAGGAACAAATCAGGAGTTCCATCATCTTTGTGACTCCAAGGTGACCAGCTAACTTGGAATCGTGGACCAGTTTGAGGACTTTAAGGGCTCCTGTCCATGGACGATAGTGCATTGTGTTATTCAGGGCAATAATCAGGCCGCGAGTTTCGCAATGCACACTTTCCATAGCATTGCTATGGAAAGCACAGCCCCCTGTGTTATTGGACCATACCGGTACCGATCTGATGACCTCGTTGCCAGGTGCCAAATTGGTAGATATGGAAGCCCGTAGTGAAAAGATTTGCTAACAATTATCTATCAATAGCATGAAATCACTCCATGTTATGTCAAGACACTTCTCCATGAGAACTCAATGAATTCTACTTTATTATCAACATTACCAACTCTTATACAGAAAGAAGAAGCGGATTCAAGAGTTACTTGGTACAAAGATTAGTGTTACATAGGTGACAAAGCTGATTGATCATAAGGCTTATTGACATCTACCAAATAGTCTCAAAGCTCTTAAGGCCCGTCTCAGACATAGAAATTACTTAAGTCAGGATATTGCTGTTGCATTATACACTATTTCTGCTATAGTTGTGTGTCTTCTCTGTTAACATAGCTTAGCCTTATTTAATTTGTCTGTTGACTTCTTATCTTAAAATCCTAGTTACCAGCACTACAAAGCATATGTTTTAGTCTTCTATTTAAGGGTCAATGGTCCAATACAAGGTAAGAAACATACACTAATTGCATTCTGAAACTTAACACTTTATATTCCATGACACCTGTCCACAAGTGGAGAATCATACCGATTTTCCGCTTGTGGGACTCAAATCGCAGCATGCTGTAATTTGCCGCGATTCTCCGCGGTTGCTGTCACTCCACCACAAGGACTGACATGCCGCCGTTTCTTTCTTTTATTTGATTTCAGTTTTGGGTCCTGATTTAGGGGCGAGTTCCCCGTTACTACTTACTTTGGTTGCACTTATCCATGTATCTAGCAACCTAAGTTAGTTTATATCTGCTAGGTAGTTTTGTTCTATCTTTAGGACCATAGGGACTGCAGATCGTGTTTCTATCTAACGGCTTTAGGGCTTGGGATATATCTCCCTGCCCTTTTCTTGTACTAAGAGGGTAGTTATGCTCTTTTTATGACCACAGTGGTGACAAGGAAAACATTTTTTTTTTTGTCACGCTTAAGGTCAATTATTATTATTATTTTTTTTTTTGGTCTGTTTTTACCTACAACGCACCTTTTATCTTTTCGGTGCATAGCATCCGTAAATGGACGCAAACAGACCATTTTTTGGCAACCACTAGCGTGCCTTCTATATTTGGGACGTCTATGTGGTCTCCATAAGTAGACTTTGGCCACGACCTGACACATCAGTTGGGATTAGCGTACTGTAACCCCTGAAGAACCCACTAGGTGGGGGAAACGCGTTGGGTGACGCGCTCTTGATGAGCTAATTTTTTCACGTGCTAGTCATTTCCATCCTTTGACGCACGGTGTTATACCTGACCAAGTATGGGATTCGTCCTCTTATTAGACTGAATCACCTTCACTTGGACTATGATCAATGATTTACATCAATAGAGTCTTATTGTATGACTCTAATCTGTCATTTGTTCATATTACACGAGTGGCAAGTGTTTTTGCTCTACAAGTCGAGCGTAAAATTTACGTTTCGAACATCCTTCTGATTACCAGTTATAGGTGTCTATTTACATCATAACTCCTCTTGTGATTGTTTGTGTGTGTTTTGTTCTTCTTTTCTTTTAAATAATTTAATAAAAGGTATTTTTTAATTTTATCAGTTTGGAAGGTCCTAGTGGTAAACTTTCCATAGGTCTAACTGGGACCCTATTGCCCTTGTAAACTTATACAGAAAGAAGAAGGCGGATTCAAGAGTTACTTGGTACAAAGATTAGTGTTACATAGGTGACAAAGCTGATTGATCATAAGGCTTATTGACATCTACCAAATAGTCTCAAAGCTCTTAAGGCCCGTCTCAGACTTAGAAATTACTTAAGTCAGGATATTGCTGTTGCATTATACACTATTTCTGCTATAGTTGTGTGTCTTCTCTGTTAACATAGCTTAGCCTTATTTAATTTGTCTGTTGACTTCTTATCTTAAAATCCTAGTTACCAGCACTACAAAGCATATGTTTTAGTCTTCTATTTAAGGGTCAATGGTCCAATACAAGGTAAGAAACATGCACTAATTGCATTCTGAAACTTAACACTTTATATTCCATGACACCTGTCCACAAGTGGAGAATCATACCGATTTTCCGCTTGTGGGACTCAAATCGCAGCATGCTGCGATTTGCCGCGATTCTCCGCGGTGAGCCTATATGTCAGGTAGGCTCAGCGCAGAGAACTGTCAGTTCTGTTCTCTGCTCCCTGGCAGTGGAATATCGCTAGCGATATTCCAACTTGCCCATAGACAGGGGGTCTAAGTCAACCACTCTCGGGCACATATAGTTGGTGTTCTCCACTGCTAAGTGATGTGAAGCTCTCTTTCAAGAAAGGACTTTGAAGGTTGACTTATGAAAGGGTCACTTTCGTAGCCTCCCTTAAGCTTTGCTAGGAGGTCCTCAGAATGCAGGATACCTAAAAAATTATTTGGGGACATAATGGTGTGGTCTGTATTTGGCTTCTTTTCAGGCTCCGAAAATATCCTGGACAACGCATCTGCCTTACCATTTCAGGAACTGGGGTGGTAGGACACAATAAAATTAAACCTGGATAAGAACAGAGCCCACTGTGCTTGTCTTGCAGATAACCTCTTGGCAATACAGGGAAATTCTAGATTTTTATGATCAGTAAGAACAGTTACGGGATGATGGTCTCCTTCCAAGAGGTGCCTCCATTCAGTGAAAGCCACCTTAATGGCCAGAAGATCTTTGTTCCCGACATCATAGTTTTTATCTGCGGGTGATAGGGTGTAGGATAGAAATGCACACGGATGTAATTGCATCTTATCTCTGACTCATTGTGATAGGATAGGTCCCATTGTGGAGTCGGAGGTTGCCACCTCCACAACAAAAAGCAACCCTGGTTTTGCGTGGATCAGCACTGGTGCTGAAGTAAACAGAGCCCTTAGTTTCTCAAAGCAACTCAGAAACGCTATCTTTTCTCCCTAGGGAGAGCATCTGACTTTAGCTTGAAGGAATGCTGCCTTCCAATAGGTGGACTGTAGAGGTTTTATTCCATCTCCCTTATTTCCAAAGCAACTTGTGCCTCTGGGGACCAGAAAAATGTGTGTGTTCTTTCTTTGTGAGGGAGGTGATAGGAGAGATGACTTTTGAGAAGTCTGTGATAAATCTTCTGTAGAAGTTCACAAAACCAATCAAGAGGTGTACTTCCTTCAGATTTCTTTGAATGGGCCAATCCAGGATGGCTTTAATCATGCTGGGGTCAATACTTAAAGGGTTTGTCCCGCGAAAGCAAGTGGGGTTATACACTTCTGTATGGCCATATTAATGCACTTTGTAATGTACATCGTGCATTAATTATGAGCCATACAGAAGTTATTCACTTACCTGTTCCGTTGCTAGCGTCCTCGTCTCCATGGTGCCGTCTAATTTCAGCGTCTAATCGCCCGATTAGATGCGCTTGCGCAGTCCGGTCTTCTTCCTGGTGAATGGGGCCGCTCGTGCCGGAGAGCTGGTCCTCGTAGCTCTGCCCCGTCACGTGTGCCGATTCCAGCCAATCAGGAGGCTGCAATCGGCAATGGACCGCACAGAGCCCATGGTGCACCATGGGAGAAGACCCGCGGTGCATCGTGGGTGAAGATCCCGGCGGCCATCTTACTAAGGTAAGGAAGAAGTCGCCGCAGCGCGGGGATTCGGGTAAGTACTAAACGTTTTTTCTTTTAACACATGCATTGGGTTTGTCTCGCGCCGAACGGGGGGCCTATTGAATAAAAAAAAAAACGTTTCGGCGCGGGACAACCCCTTTAAGCTGTCTAGAGAGATAATGTGTCCCAGGAATTGCATTTGGGTATGTCCTGCAATGTTCCTCCAAATTGTCCAAGAAGATGTTGTCGAAATATGCAACTACGAATTGATTCGACAGGTCTTAAAATACGACATTGATAAAGTGCTGGAAAGAAGTTGAAGAATTGCAGATTGTACTGGCCTGCAGAATTAATTTAACATATTATTTATAATGCACGGTGAAAACTGTTAAGAATTAAAAAAAAACATGCCAGAATTACAGATTTTGTTAATCTTGCCTCTAGGAAAAAAATTAAATAAAAAGCAATTAAAATGTTATATGTTCCAAAAAATTGGATAAATGAAGAATAAAGCTCACCCCGAAGAACAAGCACCTACACAGCTTCTTCGATAGAAAAATAAAAATGCAATGGCTCTTGGATTGTGGCGACACAAAAGCAAATTAAAAAAACATAGAAATTTATCCTTCCGTTAAAGGGGTTGTCCCGCGCCGAAACGGTTTTTTTTTTTCAATAGCCCCCCCGTTCGGCGCGAGACAAACCTGATGCAGGGGTTTAAAAAAAAAAAAACGGATAGTACTTACCCGAATCCCCACGCTCCGGTGACTTCTTACTTACCTTGCGAAGATGGCCGCCGGGATCTTCACCCTCGGTGGACCGCAGGTCTTCTGTGCGGTCCATTGCCGATTCCAGCCTCCTGATTGGCTGGAATCGGCACACGTGACGGGGCGGAGCTACGAGGAGCAGCTCTCTGGCACGAGCGGCCCCATTCAGAAGGGAGAAGACAGGACTGCGCAAGCGCATCTAATCGGGCGATTAGACGCTGAAAATTAGACGGCACCATGGAGACGAGGACGCTAGCAACGGAACAGGTAAGTGAATAACTTCTGTATGGCTCATAATTAATGCACAATGTACATTACAAAGTGCATTAATATGGCCATACAGAAGTGTATACCCCAACTTTGTTTCGCGGGACAACCCCTTTAAATCCCCTTCTTGAGTCATCATAACAGCATATGCATGGAGATTGTTCCCTGGACTCCTGTAGGGACAGGAAGCGGAAGAGTATAATAGTAATTCCCCCCCCCCCCACCTAATCACCAGTATGTCCCAAATAACTACAGTAACTAGGTCCCTAACCAGAAAGTGTTTTTTACTGTACTCACACCTTCAACAGAAAATGAAACAAAACATGTTAATCTTAAGTGGGAAGGTTTGAAAACCATACAGGCAGGGAAGGAAAGCCCATATGCTGATGACTCAAGAAGGGGAATTAATGGTAGAATAAATTCCTATGTTCACCTTGTCATAATGACAGTATACACATGGAGGAATACCAGATCAAAAGGAAGGCTTAGGGCAGGACTACAGTCTGTAAAACCTTCCTTCCAAAAGCCGTATCTCGACAGGCCTCCGGATCTAGTCTAGAATGTTTAAGAAAAGGGTGGTTGTTAGACCACGTGCCCTTCACAGGTATAGACTAAAAGAATATAGTTTATTAGAAACTCTTAAAAACATATACGGGCTGACTAACAGTACTAACATAAATTAACACGAAAAAGAGGAGAAGATATATTTAGGTGCAAGTTTGAATTATGCATCCAATGTCTCCAATGTAGATAATGGTCACAATAGCATGGTCAGTATAAGTGGATAACTTTAGTGCATATACAGAGTTCCTGCACCGAATGACTGGTGACAGTCGTATGTAGAGATCGCAGAGAACTACGGCTCTGAATGACTGGTGAAGTCACAGAGAAATACGGCTCAACGCGTTTCTCCGCTCGCTTTAGAGCGGTTCATCAGGAGCCACAGATGTATATTTGACCAAAAAATCTTTAGTGGGATTAATAGCGTCAATCTATTAATTGACTAAGCTATCTTCCTCTTTTAGGATATATAATCAGTAGGATTAAATTGGCAAGAAAGTGGGTTGTCTGCGAAGATGTCGCCAACAGGTGTATATATATATATATACCAGACACCGTTAGACAAAAAGCCAGCACGGTACGATGGTATAGTGGCTGCGTTGGTAAAGAAGGAAGGAGGACTTGGATAAAGAACTTGTGCACTGACAGTAGTCACAAGTCAGATGCGTGTTTAGATATGTCAGCTACAAGGATCCTGTATTTAGCGCTGTATACCTATCCTCCTACAAGTGTTGCAATGTTAGCAGCACTAATGTAGAACTTCTAGTCATATGCACTGACATTAATGAAAAGTCAGGTGCATGTTCAGATAGGTCAGCTAAAGAGGATCCTGTATTTAAAGCTGCATACCTATCCTCCTAAAAGTGTTGCAATGTCAGCAACACTAATCTAGAAATGCTAGACTCCTATCAACAGTTCAGACAACCAATCTAATATTCAAGCAGGCAGCCAAAAATAGGCTTCAACAGATTTTTCTGCTCAAACAATAGGTCCCCAAGATAAGGCTACCTAGTGTGCCAAACATAGAGTAAAATAACAAACAGATAAAGCCTGTGGCCCTGATGGTGAGCCACAGGTAAATGGTTAGCTAGTGCAAGATCAGCGCTGTATATACCAGGGAGAGAACCTCCCTGTGGGAGGGATTTGATGAATACACCAATGAGGGCTGCTGAGAGGAAGAGATCTGTCAATCATTCTTAATTAGGCCAAAAAGAAAAAAAAAAAAAAAAGGGAAACACACTTCTAGGTTTACAAACATGTGGCCAGGTAGAGTACTTAATCCTTATGTTGATTATCTACCATTCGTGCTCCTTGATCATGGTGCAGTACCGGCGATTGTCCGTTAGTGATACGAATATAATGCCCATAACACGGACGTAGAGTAGTGACTCTGCGCATGCGCCCGTGACGCGATGACGTCAGAGCGTCAGATCATGTGCTTACAAAGGGGCGGAGACCCGTTGTTGTATCTCTCTCTCTGTGAGAGTATTCATCCTTTGGTAAATAGATAAGGGGCACGTCATAGTTATGCTAATGTGTGGGCGGTGTTTCGCTATAGGTAAGCCGATCATTCTATTCATAAATATGTTGAATGAGCGGACATCGGGTAATAGTGACAACTCGAGATACAAACGGGCTGTTCTTTCAAATACTTTATGCACCATAGATGTATAGCTGATATAGGATATATATAGATTGATTAAAAGGAAGATTTTTGCCTAGCACATTAATAGTTGCAAACTCTATTTTTTTTTTCTCCTTTCTTTCCTTCTTTCTCCTTTCCTTTTGCCTAGCACATTAGTAGTTATAAGCTCTATTCCGACCTAGTGTGAAAATAATAGCATCTAACAGTGATGCCCTAAAGGTACTGATAGAGCAGTCAGGCATTGTTAAAGGGGAAGTAAATAATGTGCTGCAGAGAATGATTGTTTATATCATTTATACTAAAAGGAAGACATCACGATAAGATGTCCAGTTTGCTTCATGTAAGGTTAGGAGGATACAAATACAGCAGCAGCCTCATTGAGGAGTATAGGAATATCGGTATAGTGCTTGCCATCAATCGGTATGGAAAGAGTTAATGATGTCTATATTATACATAGTTTCAGATGATGTTCCTAATAGAATTGGTAAGGATACCGTAGGATCGATATTCTCAGGAGGGATAGTGCGGAACAAATAATGAGAGTTGGGAAAAGGGGCTATTTTACAAAAAGCAGTTAAAACATAAACTCTCATTCAAGCCAGCAGGGCTTAGGGTGTTCATACGATATATCCAGGCTGCCTCTTTTTGTAAGAGGCGCCTGTCAATGTCACCTCTGCGTCCGAAAGTCCTCAAGAGTTCAACTCCCTGAAATTTGAGTGAATTTGCATCACCGCTATGTAGGGACCAAACATGGTCGGCCAATGGTGTTGACTCTTTGCGATTTATATTGCCCACATGTCCCAAGATCCTACGTCGGAATTCCTGAATGGTTTTCCCCACGTAGACCTTGGGACAGGGGCACGTCACCATGTACACTATGTTTTTGGTCCTACAGTTAATGAAACTGTGGCACTTGTATACTTTATTGTTGGAGGCACATTGAAAAGTTGTTAGACCACGTGGCAGCTCTGCAAATTTGATCGGTGGTGGAGTATGCTTTTTCTGCCTAGGAGCAAGTCATAGCTCTGGTGGAGTGGGCTTCAGTTCTTCAGGGAGGAAGGAATGCCTCGTCTGAGCCATCGGGCGATCCTGACCTCAGAAGCAGCCTTTCCACTGGCTGGCCCCTCCAAAATATTTGCACAAAAAACGGTACTAGAGATGAGCGAGCACCAAAATGCTCGGGTGCTCGTTACTCGAGTCGAACTTTCCGCGATGCTCGAGGGTTCGTTTCGAGTAACAAACCCCATTGAAGTCAATGGGCGACTCGAGCATTTTTGTATATCGCCGATGCTCGCTAAGGTTTTCATTTGTGAAAATCTGGGAAATTCAAGAAAGTGATGGGAACGTCACAGAAACGGATAGGGCAGGCGAGAGGCTACATGTTGGGCTGCATCTCAAGTTCCCATGTCCCACTATTAAGCCACAATAGCGGCAAGAGTGCCCACCCCCCAACAATTTTTACTTCTAAAAAACCCTCATTAGCAAGGCATACCTTAGCTAAGCACCACACTACATCCAACAAAGCACAATCACTGCCAGCGGGACACACCGCTGCCACTTCTCCTGGGTTACATGCTGCCCAACCCCCCCCGCACGACCCAGTGTCCACAGCGCACACCAAAGTGTCCCTGCGCAGCCTTCAGCTGCCCTCATGCCACACACTGGCCTCATAGCCACACCACCCTCATGTCTATTTATAAGTGCGTCTGCAATGAGGAGGAACCGGAGGCACACACTGCAGAGGGCTGGCAGGGCCAGGCAGCGACCCTCTTTAAAAGGAGCGGGGCGATAGCCCACAATGCTGTACAGAAGCAATGGGAAATCCAATCCTTTGCCACCTCCATCAGGAGCTGCACACGTGGGCATAGCAATGGGGAGCCCATGTGCCACACACTATTCATTCTGTCAAGGTGTCGCATAGCTCAATCGACACTGCAAGGGGAAAGCCGTCTGCGTTCTGCCCCCTACCCAAGTCAGTCAGTGTCTTTGTGCCAGACAGGTCAAACACCGCGATGGGAGCTAAGTTTGCACCAACAGCATAGGTGGGTCCTAGGAAACCCAAGACATGAACCAAAAATTGATCTGACCCGCCAAACATGGCAGACTTGCACCGCGCCCACGACATAGGCCTCGGTCCACAGCTTCAGCAATCCTAGGCAGGAAGCGGACTTTCACTGCATCCAGGACATAGGCCTGTGCACAAACCCTCAGCAATCGCGGGCCTACAGCGGACTCCAATGCTAGCGTAGCTATGCACGTCTCATTAGCGCTGTATTGCTCCTGTAATTTGTCCCAATGCAGTGCCCTGGATAGTAGAGCTAACGTCAGATTAAATACAGGTGGGCTTCGGCCCACACTGCATGCCCCAGTCAGACCGGGGTTTTTTATAAATAGTCACAGGCAGGTACAACTCCGCAATGGGAATTCCGTGTGCACCCACAGCATGGGTGGCTCCCTGGAACCCACCGGCGGTACATAAACAAATCCCATTGCACTGCCCAGCACAGCTGAGGTAACGTCAGATTAAATGCAGGTGGGCTTCGGCCCACACTGCATGCCCCAGTCAGACCGGGGTTTTTTATAAATAGTCACAGGCAGGTACAACTCCGCTATGGGAATTCCGTGTGCACCCACAGCATGGGTGGCTCCCTGGAACCCATAAGCGGTACATAAATGTATCCCATTGCAATGCCCTGCTCAGCAGAGCTAACGTCACATACAATACAGGTGGGCTTTGGCCCACAGTGCATGCCCCAGTCAGACTGGTAATATGTACGTTAACAGTAACCGCGTTGGTGGGAAATGGCCTCGCCACCATCATGTCTTTGGAAAGCCTCCGTTTCCACGCCACAGTGACATAGCATTAGCAGCGGTATAGTCAGAGCCCAGAATTAGTAACATTTCAGCGGTAGCATTAGAGACAGGCCCCAGTAACATATCACTAGCAGCAGTATAGGGGGAGCACAGTATTAGTTCCATTTCAGTAGTAGTAGCAGTCAAGACAGGCCACAGTAACATTCCCGTTGCAGCAGTTTAGGGGGAGCACAGTCTTAGTTCCATTTCAGTAATAGTAGCACTCAAGACAGGCCCCAGTAACAATTCCGAAGCAGCAGTATAGGGAGAGCACAGTATTAGTTTAATTTCAGTAATAGTAGCACCCAAGACAGGCCCCAGTAACAATTCCGAAGCAGCAGTATAGGGGGAGTACAGTCTTTGTTCCATTTCAGTAATAGTAGCACTCAAGACAGGCCACAGTAACATTCCCGTTGCAGCAGTTTAGGGAGATAACAGTCTCTTTCACATTTCAGTAGTTGCAGTATAGACAAGGCCCCAGTTATATTTATGTAGCAAAAGTGTAGGCCAACCCCACACACCTTGCTGTACCATGAGTGCAGGCGAAGCCCATAAAAATTACTAGGATTACACTGTAGGCGAGGGCCCCAAAAAATTGGTGTACCAACAGTACTAATGTACCTCAGAAAAATTGCCCACGCCCAACCAAGAGGGCAGGTGAAACCCATTAATCGCTTTGGTTAATGTGGCTTAATTTGTAACTAGTCCTGGAGGCAGCCCAGTTAAAATAAAAATTGGTTCAGGTGCAAGTTTCAACGCTTTAATGAGAATTGAAACGTATAAACATTGTTTACAAAAGTAATATGACTGAGCCTTGTGGGCCTAAGAACAATTGCCCGTTCGCTGTGATTACGTGAGGTTTCAGGAGGAGGAGCAGGAGGAGGAGGATGAATATAATACACAGATTGATGAAGCTAAAAGGTCCCCATTTTTTATGGTGATAGAGAACGATGCTTCCATCCGCGGGTGCAGCCTACGTATTGTTTAGGTATCGCTGCTGTCGGCGGGTGTAGAAGAGAAGTCTGGGGAAATCCAGGCTTTGTTCATCTTTATGAGTGTAAGCCTGTCGGCACTGTCAGTTGACAGGCGGGTATGCTTATCCGTGATGATTCCCCCAGCCGCACTAAACACCCTCTCTGACAAGACGCTAGCCGCAGGGCAAGCAAGCACCTCTAGGGCATACAGCGCGAGTTCAAGCCACGTGTCCAGCTTCGACACCCAGTAGTTGTACGGAGCAGAGGCGTCACGGAGGATGGTCGTGCGATTGGCTACGTACTCCCTCACCATCCTTTTACAGTGCTCCTGCCGACTCAGCCTTGACTGGGGAGCGGTGACACAGTCTTGCTGGGGAGCCATAAAGCTGTCAAAGGCCTTGGAGAGTGTTCCCCTGCCTGCACTGTACATGCTGCCTGATCTCCGCGCCTCCCCTGCTACCTGGCTCTCGGAACTGTGCCTTCTGCCACTAGCACTGTCGGATGGGAATTTTACCATCAGTTTGTCCACCAGGGTCCTGTGGTATAGCATCACTCTCAAACCCCTTTCCTCTTCGGGTATGAGAGTGGAAAGGTTCTCCTTATACCGTGGGTCGAGCAGTGTGTACACCCAGTAATCAGTAGTGGCCAGAATGCGTGTAACGCGAGGGTCACGAGAAAGGCATCCTAACATGAAGTCAGCCATGTGTGCCAGGGTACCTGTATGCAACACTTGGCTGTCCTCACTAGGAAGATCACTTTCAGGATCCTCTTCCTCCTCCTCAGGCCATACACGCTGAAAGGATGACAGGCAAGCAGCATGGGTACCCTCAGCAGTGGGCCCGGCTGTCTCTTCCCACTGCTCCTCCTCAGGCTCCTTCCCCTCCTCCACCTCCTCTTCCTCCTCCTCAATGCGCTGAGATATAGACATGAGGGTGCTCTGACTATCCCGCGACATACTGTCTTCCCCCGCCTCCGTTTCCGAGCTCAAAGCGTCTGCCTTTATGCTTTGCAGGGAACTTCTCAAGAGACATAGCAGAGGAATGGTGACACTAATGATTGCAACATCGCCGCTCACCATCTGGGTAGACTCCTCAAAGTTTCCAAGGACCTGGCAGATGTCTGCTAGGCAGGCCCAATCTTCTGTAAAGAATTGAGGAGGCTGACTCCCAATACGCCGCCCATGTTGGAGTTGGTATTCCACTGTTGCTCTACGCTGCTCATAGAGCCTGACCAACATGTGGAGCGTAGAGTTCCACCGTGTGGGCACGTCGCACAGCAGTCGGTGCACTGGCAGATTAAACTGATGTTGCAGGGTCCGCAGGGTGGCAGCGTCCGTGTTGGACTTGCGGAAATGTGCGCTGACACGGCACACCTTTCCGAGCAGGTCTGACAAGTGTGGGTAGCTTTTCAGAAAGCGCTGAACCACCAAATTAAAGACGTGGGCCAGGCATAGCATGTGCGTGAGGCTGCCGAGCTGCAGAGCCGCCACCAGGTTACGGCCGTTGTCACACACGACCATGCCCGGTTGGAGGCTCAGCGGCGCAAGCCAGCGGTTGGTCTGCTCTGTCAGACCCTGCAGCAGTTCGTGGGCCGTGTGCCTCTTCTCACCTAAGCTGAGTAGTTTCAGCACAGCCTGCTGACGCTTGCCCACCGCTGTGCTGCCACACCGCACGACACCGACTGCTGGCAACGTGCTGCTGCTGACACATCTTGATTGCGAGACAGAGGTTGCATAGGAGGAGGAGGAGGAGGGTGGTTTAGTGGAAGAAGCATACACCGCCGCAGATACCAGCACCGAGCTGGGGCCCGCAATTCTGGGGGTGGGTAGGACATGACGGTCTCAGGCTCTGACTCGGTCCCAGCCTCCACTAAATTCACCCAATGTGCCGTCAGGGAGATATAGTGGCCCTGCCTGCCTGTGCTTGTCCACCTGTCCGTTGTTAAGTGGACCTTGGCAGTAACCGCGTTGGTGAGGGCGCGTAGAATGTTGCGGGAGACGTGGTCGTGCAGGGCTGGGACGGCACATCGGGAAAAGTAGTGGCGACTGGGAACCGAGTAGCGCGGGGACGCCGCCGCCATCATACTTTTGTTTTTGAAAGCCTCCGTTTCCACAATCCTATACGGCAGCATCTCCAGGCTGATCAATTTGGCTATGTGCACGTTTAACGCTTGAGCGTGTGGGTGCGTGGCGGCGTACTTGCGCTTGCGCTCAAACAGTTGCGCTAGCGATGGCTGGACGCTGCACTAAGAGACATTGCTGGATGGGGCCGAGGACAGCGGAGGTGAAGGTGTGGGTGCAGGCCGGGAGACGGTCGTGCCTGTGTCCTGAGAGGGGGGTTGGATCTCAGTGGCAGGTTGGGGCACAGGGGGAGAGGCAGTGGTGCAAACCGGAGGCGGTGAACGGGCATCGTCCCACCTTGTGGGGTGCTTGGCCATGATATGCCTGCGCATGCTGGTGGTGGTGCCTCCCCAGCTGATCTTGGCGCGACAAAGGTTGCACACCACTGTTCGCCGGTCGTCCGCCGTCTCAGTGAAAAACTGCCACACCTTAGAGCACCTTGGCCTCTGCACGGTGGCTTGGCGCGAGGGGGTGCTTTGGGAAACAGCTGGTGGATTATTCGCTCTTGCCCCGCCTCTACCCCTGGGCAACGCACTGCCTCTTCCAACCTGTCCTGTGGCTACAATTGCCTCCCCCTCTGAAGACCGGTCCTCAGTAGGCTTATCACACCTGGTGGGGTCAGTCACCACATCGTCCAGCTGCTCTTCCTCCAAATCCTCTGTGCGCTCCTCCCTCGGACTTACTGCCCTTACTACTACCTAACTGATAGACAACTGTGTCTCATCGTCATCGTTCCCTCACCCATTGAAAGCTCTTGAGACAGTTGCCGGAAGTCCCCAGCCTCATCCCCCGGACCCCAGGAACTTTCCAAAGGTTGGGCATAGGTCACGACAAACTCCTCCGGTGGGAGAGGAACCATTGCTGCCCAATCTGGGCAGGGGCCCGAGAACAGTTCCTGGGAGTCTGCCTGCTCCTCAGAATGTGTCATTTTAATGGAGTGAGGAGGCTGGGAGGAAGGAGGAGCAGCAGCCAGAGGATTCTGAGTTGCAGCAGTGGATGGCGTAGAAGTCTGGGTGGTCGATAGATTGCTGGATGCACTTTCTGCCATCCACGACAGGACCTGCTCACACTGCTCAGTTTCTAATAAAGGTCTACCACGTGGACCCATTAATTGTGAGATGAATCTGGAGACCCCAGAAACGTGCCTCTCTCCTAATCCCGCAGCAGTCGGCTGCGATACACCTGGACCAGGAGCTCAGCCTGTGCCCACACCCTGACTTGGGCCTTCGCGTCCCCGCCCGTGTCCACGTCTTCTAGGCCTACCCCTACCCCTCAGCATGGTGTATTACGAGTAGAGCAGAAACAGAACGCTGTAATTAAATGTGCCGCTTATTGGCCTGTGGTTGGAGGCTGACTTCGCTTACGGAACGCACAGCAGAGCCAGGAAACAATTATGCGCAAGCCTGCTGTAACGCTTAGCTGGGTATTAATTAGCGACTACTACCCCCAGCAGACACGCAGGAAACTGAAGACGGTCACAGGCAGACCAAATATAGTATTTTTCCCCAATTTTTTTGAAAAAGCCCACTGCCTATATAGACAGTATATCTCTTTCCCTGTACCACTGTCCCTGCCTCACCAGTACTGCCCCTATACTCTGTAAAATGACTGCAGACTGAGGACGCTATGGTCTGTACGCCCGATATACAAAAAACAAAAAATTGTGCAACACTGCTAAAAGCAGCCTCAACTGTACTGCACATGGTCAGATGTGGCCCTAAGAAGGACCGTTGGGGTTCTTGAAGACGAATATAACACCTAACACTCTCCCTATAGCAGCTACAGCAAGACAGCACTTTCCCTGATCTCTGTCAGCATGCATCTGTGGCGAGCCGCGGGCGGGGCAGATTTTAATACTGGGGTGTCACCTGATCTCCCCAGCCACTCACTGCAGGGGGGTGGTATAGGGCTGGAACGTCACAGGAGGAAGTTGTAATGCCTTCCCTGTCTTTCTGTTGGCCAGAAAAGCGTGCAAATTTCCCAGGGAAGAAAATGAAAGTGACTCGAACATCGCGTGGTGCTCGTCTCGAGTAACGAGCAACTCTATTACCCTAGTACTCGAACGAGCATCAAGCTCGGACGAGTATGCTTGCTCATCTCTACTCATCTACAAATTTCCAAGTGACCAAGCTTTCAGATTGGTGGTAATGCTAATACCAGGTGGTTTAATCTTAACCTGGGAAAGATGGGTACCTTTTAGAGATGAGCGAGCGTACTCGTCCGAGCTTTATACTCGTTCGAGTATTAGGGTACTAGAGATGGGAAGGCATTACAACTTCCTCCTGTGACATTCCAGCCCATACCACCCCCCTGCAGTGAGTGGCTGGGGAGATCAGGTGACACCCGAGTATTAAAATCTGCCCCGCCCGCGGCTCACCTCAGATGCATGCTAACGGAGATCAGGGAAAGTGTTGTCTTGCTGTAGCTGCTATAGGGAGAGTGTTAGGTGTTATATTCGTCTTCAAGAACCCCAACAGTCCTTCTAAGGGCCACATCTGACCGTGTGCAGTACTGTTGAGGCTGCTTTTAGCAGTGTTGCACAATTATTATTTTTTTGTATATCGGGCGTGCAGACCATAGCGTCCTCAGTCTGCAGTCATTTTACAGAGTATAGGGGCAGTACTGGTGAGGCAGGGACAGTGGTACAGGGAAAGAGATATACTGTCTATATAGGCAGTGGGCTTTTTAAAAAAAATTGGGGAAAAATACTATATTTGGTCTGCCTGTGACCGTCTTCAGTTTCCTGCGTGTCTGCTGGGGGTAGTAGTCGCTAATTAATACCCAACTAAGCGTTACAGCAGGCTTGCGCATAATTGTTTCCTGGCTCTGCTGTGCGCTCCGTTACATGATCGCTGTCATCCCGCCAGAGGGAAACAGTATACATATATACGCTGCATATGGTGTCTGTCTGCTTTTTCACCTCACCATTTTAAAAAATTGTAGCAAAATACTTAAGGCCTACCACTGCCCTTTCGCCACTTGACTGGTTCTGCGCTGTGAATTACAGTAGCTCAGTCATACGCACCTAGGTCTCACTACAGGCTTGCGCATAATTGTTTCCTGGCTCTGCTGTGCCAGTTACATGATTGCCGTCATCCCGCCAGAGGGAAACAGTATACATATATACGCTGCATACAGTGTCTGTCTGCTTTTTCACCTCACCATTTTAAAAAGGTGTAGCAAAATACTTAAAGGAGATGTCCCGAGGCAGCAAGTGGGTCTATACACTTCTGTATGGCCATAATAATGCACTTTGTAATATACATTGTGCATTAATTATGAGCCATACAGAAGTTATAAAAAGTTTTATACTTACCTGCTCCGTTGCTGGCGTCCTCGTCTCCATGGTGCCGACTAATTTTCGCCCTCCGATGGCCAAATTAGCCGCGCTTGCGCAGTCCGGGTCTTCTCCTCTTCTCTATGGGGCTCCGTGTAGCTCCGTGTAGCTCCGCCCCGTCACGTGCCGATTCCAGCCAATCAGGAGGCTGGAATCGGCAGTGGACCGCACAGAAGCCCTGCGGTCCATGAAGACAGAGGATCCCGGCGGCCATCTTCAGCAGGTGAGTATGAAGACGCCGGACCGCCGGGATTCAGGTAAGCGCTGTGCGGGTGGGTTTTTTAACCCCTGCATCGGGGTTGTCTCGCGCCGAACGGGGGGGGGGGGGGGGTTTAAAAAAAAAAAACCCCGTTTCGGCGCGGGACATCTCCTTTAAGGCCTACCACTGCCCTTTGGCCACTTGACTGGTTCTGCGCTGTGAATTACAGTAGCTCAGTCATACGCACCTAGGTCTCACTACAGGCTTGCACATGATTGTTTCCTGGCTCTGCTGTGCGCTCCGTAAGCGAAGTCAGCCTCCAACCACAGGCCAATAAGTGGCACATTTAATTACAGCATTCTGTTTCTGCTCTACTCGTAATACACCATGCTGAGGGGTAGGGGTAGGCCTAGAGGACGTGGAAGCGGGCGAGGACGCGGAGGCCCAAGTCAGGGTGTGGGCACAGGCCGAGCTCCTAGTCCAGGTGTATCGCAGCCGACTGCTGCGGGATCAGGAGATAGGCAAGTTTCTGGTGTCCCCAGATTCCTCTCACAATTAATGGGTCCATGCAGTAGACCTTTATTAGAAACTGAGCAGTGTGAGCAGGTCCTGTCGTGGATGGCAGAAAGTGCATCCAGCAATCTATCGACCACCCAGTCTTCTACGCTGTCCACTGCTGCAACTCTGAATCCTCTGGCTGCTGCTCCTTCTTCCTCCCAGCCTCCTCACTCCATTAAAAATGACACATTCTGAGGAGCAGGCAGACTCCCAGGAACTGTTCTCGGGCCCCTGCCCAGAATGGGCAGCAATGGTTCCTCTCCCACCGGAGGAGTTTGTCGTGACCGATGCCCAACCTTTGGAAAATTCCCGGGGTCCGGGGGATGAGGCTGGGGACTTCCGGCAACTGTCTCAAGAGCTTTCAGTGGGTGAGGAGGACGATGAGACACAGTTGTCTATCAGTGAGGTAGTAGTAAGGGCAGTAAGTCCGTGGGAGGAGCGCACAGAGGATTTGGAGGAAGAGCAGCTGGACGATGAGGTGACTGACCCCACCTGGTTTGCTAAGCCTACTGAGGACAGGTCTTCAGAGGGGGAGGCAAGGGCAGCAGCAGGGCAGGTTGGAAGAGGCAGTGCGGTGTCCAGGGGTAGAGGCGGGGCCAGACTGAATAATCCACCAACTGTTTCCCAAAGCGCCCCCTCGCGCCATGCCACCCTGCAGAGGCCGAGGTGCTCAAAGGTGTGGCAGTTTTTCATTGAGAGTGCAGACGACCGACGAACTTTGGTGTGCAAGGTTTGTCGCGCCAAGATCAGCCGGGGAGCCACCACCACCAGCCTCACCACCACCAGCATGCGCAGGCATATGATGGCCAAGCACCCCACAAGGTGGGACGAAGGCCGTTCACCGCCTCCAGTTTGCACCACAGCCTCTCCCCCTGTGCTCCAACCTGCCACTGAGATCCAACCCCCCACTCAGGACACAGGCATGACCGTCTCCTGGCCTGCACCCACACCCTCACCTCCGCTGTCCTCGGCCCCATCCAGCAATGTCTCTCAGCGCAGCGTCCAGCCGTCGCTAGTGCAACTGTTTGAGCGCAAGTACGCCGCCACGCACCCACACGCTCGAGCGTTAAACGTGCACATAGCCAAATTGATCAGCCTGGAGATGCTGCCGTATAGGCTTGTGGAAACGGAGGCTTTCAAAAACATGGTGGCGGCGGCGGGCCCGCGCTACTCGCTTCCCAGTCGCCACTACTTTTCCCGATGTGCCGTCCCAGCCCTGCACGACCACGTCTCCCGCAACATTGCACGCGCCCTTACCAACGCGGTTACTGCCAAGGTCCACTTAACAACAGACACGTGGACAAGCACAGGCGAGCAGGGCCACTATATCTCCCTGACAGCACATTGGGTGAATTTAGTGGAGGCTGGGACTGAGTCAGAGCCTGGGAATGCTCAGGTCCTACCCACCCCCAGAATTGCGGGCCCCAGCTCAGTGCTGGTATCTGCGGCGGTGTATGCTTCTTCCACTAAACCACTCTCCTCCTCCTCCTCCTCCTCCTCCTACGCAACCTCTGTCTCGCAATCAAGATGTGTCAGCAGCGGCAAGTCGCCAGCAGTCGGTGTCACGCAGCGTGGCAGCACAGCGGTGGGCAAGCGTCAGCAGGCTTTGCTGAAACTACTCAGCTTAGGAGAGAAGAGGCACACGGCCCACGAACTGCTGCAGAGCAGACCGACCGCTGGCTTTCGCCGCTGAGCCTCCAACCGGGCATGGTCGTGTGTGACAATGGCCGTAAGCTGGTGGCGGCTCTGCAGCTCGGCAGCCTCACGCACGTGCCATGCCTGGCCCACGTCTTTAATTTGGTGGTTCAGCGGTTTCTGAAAAGCTACCCATGCTTGTCAGACCTGCTCGGAAAGGTGCTCCGGGTCAGCGCACATTTCCGCAAGTCCAACACGGACGCTGCCACCCAGCAGACCCTGCAACATCTGTTTAATCTGCCAGTGCACCGACTGCTGTGCGACGTGCCCACACGGTGGAACTCTACGCTCCACATGTTGGCCAGGCTCTATGAGCAGCGTAGAGCTATAGTGGAATACCAACTCCAACATGGGCGGCGTAGTGGGAGTCAGCCTCCTCAATTCTTTACAGAAGAGAGGGCCTGGTTGGCAGACATCTGCCAGGTCCTTGCAAACTTTGAGGAGTCCACCCTGATGGTCAGCGGCGATGCTGCAATCATTAGCGTCACCATTCATCTGCTATGCCTCTTGAGAAGTTCCCTGCAAAGTATAAAGGCAGACGCTTTGCGCTCGGAAACGGAGGCGGGGGAAGACAGTATGTCGCTGGATAGTCAGAGCACCCTCATGTCTATATCTCACCGTGTTGAGGAGAAGTAGGAGGAGGGGGAGGAGCATGAGGAGGAGGGGGAAGACAGTATGTCGCTGGATAGTCAGAGCACCCTTATGTCTATATCTCACTGTGTTGAGGAGGAGTAGGAGGAGGGGGAGGAGCATGAGGAGGAGGGGGAAGAGACTGCTTGGCCCACTGCTGAGGGTACCCATGCTGCTTGCCTGTCATCCTTTCAGCATGTGTGGCCTGAGGAGGAGGAGGAGGATCCTGAAAGTGATCTTCCTAGTGAGGACAGCCATGTGTTGCGTACAGGTACCCTGGCACACATGGCTGACTTCATGTTAGGATGCCTTTCTCGTGACCCTCGCGTTACACGCATTCTGGCCACTACGGATTACTGGGTGTACATACTGCTCGACCCACGGTATAAGGAGAACCTTTCCACTCTCATACCCAAAGAGGAAAGGGGTTTGAGAGTGATACTATACCACAGGACCCTGGCGGACAAACTGATGGTAAAATTCCCATCCGACAGCGCTAGTGGCAGAAGGCGCAGTTCCGAGGGCCAGGTAGCAGGGGAGGCGCGGAGATCAGGCAGCATGTACAGTGCAGGCAGGGGAACACTCTCCAAGGCCTTTGACAGCTTTATGGCTCCCCAGCAAGACTGTGTCACCGCTCCCCAGTCAAGGCTGAGTCGGCGGGAGCACTGTAAAAGGATGGTGAGGGAGTACGTAGCCGGTCGCATGACCGTTCTCCGTGACGCCTCTGCTCCCTACAACTACTGGGTGTTGAAGCTGGACACGTGGCCTGAACTCGCGCTGTATGCCCTAGAGGTGCTTGCTTGTCCTGCGGCTAGCGTCTTGTCAGAGAGGGTGTTTAGTGCAGCTGGGGGAATCATCACGGATAAGCATACCCGCCTGTCAACTGACAGTGCCGACAGGCTTACACTCAAAAAGATGAACAAAGCCTGGATTTCCTCAGACTTCCCTTCTCCACCAGTGGAGAGCAGCCTAAACAATCCGTAGGCTGCACCCGCGGATGGAAGCATCGTTCTCTGTCACCATAAAAAACGGGGACCTTTTAGCTTCATCAATCTGTGTATTATATTCATCCTCCTCCTGCTCCTCCTCCTGAAACCTCACGTAATCACGCCAAACGGGCAATTGTTCTTAGGCCCACAAGGCTTAGTCATATTACTTTTGTAAACAATGTTTATACGTTTCAATTCTCATTAAAGCGTTGAACCTTCCACCTGAACCAATTTTTATTTTAACTGGGCTGCCTCCAGGACTAGTTACAAATTAAGCCACAGTAACCAAAGCGATTAATGGGTTTCACCTGCCCTCTTGGTTGGGCATGGGCAATTTTTCTGAGGTACATTAGTACTGTTGGTACACCAATTTTTTTGGGCCCTCGCCTACAGTGTAATCCTAGTAATTTTTATGGCCTTCGCCTGCACTCATGGTACAGCAAGGTGTGTGGGGTTGGCCTACACTTTTGCTGCATAAATGTAACTGAGGCCTTGTCTATACTGCAACTACTGAAATGTGAAAGAGACTGTTATCTCCCTGAACTGCTGCAACGGGAATGTTACTGTGGCCTGTCTTGAGTGCTACTATTACTGAAATGGAACTAAGTTATACTGCTGCTAGGGATATTTTACTAGGGCCTGTCCCTAATGCTACCGCTGAAATGTTACTAATTCTGGGCTCTGACTATACCGCTGCTAATGCTATGTCACTGTGGTGTGGAAACGGAGGCTTCCCAAAGACATGATGGTGGCGAGGCCATTTCCCACCAACGCGGTTAATGTTAAGGTACATATTACCAGTCTGACTGGGGCATGCACTGTGGGCCGAAGCCCGCCTGTATTGTATGTGACGTTAGCTCTGCTGAGCAGGGCACTGCAATGGGATTTGTTTATGTACCGCCGGTGGGTTCCAGGGAGCAACCCATGCTTTGGGTCCACACGGACTTTACATTAGGGAGTTGTACTCGCCTGTGTCAACTTATTAAAAACCCCAGTCTGACTGGGACATGCAGTGTGGGCCGAAGCCCACCTGCGTTTAATGTGACGTTACCTCAGCTGTGCTGGGCAATGCAATGGGATTTATTTATGTACCGCCGGTGGCTTCCTGGGACCCACCTATGCTGTCGGTCCACACGGAGTTGTAACTGCATGTGTCTAGTTATAAAGAACCCCAGTCTGACTGGGGCATGCAGTGTGGGCCGAAGCCCACCTGCATTTAATCTGACGTTACCTCAGTTGTGCTGGGCAGTGCAATGGGATTTGTTTATGTACCGCTGGTGGCTTCCAGGGAGCCACCAATGCTTTGGGTCCACACGGACTTCACATTAGGGAGTTGTAACTGCCTGTGTCAACTTATTAAAAACCCCAGTCTGACTGGGGCATGCAGTGTGGGCCGAAGCCCACCTGCATTTAATCTGACGTTACCTCAGCTGTGCTGGGCAATGCAACGGGATTTATTTATGTACCGCCGGTGGCTTCCTGGGACCCACCTATGCTGTCGGTCCACACGGAGTTGTAACTGCATGTGTCTAGTTATAAAGAACCCCAGTCTGACTGGGGCATGCAGTGTGGGCCGAAGCCCACCTGCATTTAATCTGACGTTACCTCAGTTGTGCTGGGCAATGCAATGGGATTTGTTTATGTACCGCCGGTGGGTTCCAGGGAGCCACCAATGCTGTGGGTGCACACGGAATTCCCATTGCGGAGTTGTACCTGCCTGTGACTATTTATAAAAAACCCCGGTCTGACTGGGGCATGCAGTGTTGGCCGAAGCCCACCAGTATTTAATCTGACGTTAGCTCTACTATCTGGGGCACTGCATTGGGACAAACTACAGGAGCAATACAGCGCTAATGAGACGTGCACAGCTACGCTAGCATTGGAGTCCGTTGTAGGCCCGCGATTGCTGAGGGTTTGTGCAGAGGCCTATGTCCTGGGTGCAGTGAAAGTCCGCTTCCTGCCTAGGATTGCTGAAGCTGTGGGCTGAGGCCTATGTCGTGGGCGCAGTGCAAGTCTGCCATGTTTGGCCAGTCAGATCAATTTTTTGTTCATGTCTTGGGTTTCCTAGGACCCTCCTATGCTGTTGGTGCAAACTTAGCTCCCATCGTGGTGTTTGACCTGTCTGGCAAAAAGACACTGACTGACTTGGGTAGGGGGCAGAGCGCAGATGACTTTCCCCTTGCAGTGTCGATTGAGCTATGCGACATCTTGACAGAATGAATAGTGTGTGGCACATGGATTCCCTATTGCTATGCCTACGTGTGCATCTCCTGATGAAGGTGGCACAGGATTGGATGTCTCATTGCTTCTGTACAGCATTGTGGGCTATCGCCGCTCCTTTTAAAGAGGGTCGCTGCCTGGCCCTGCCAACCCTCTGCAGTGTGTGCCTCCTGTTCCTCCTCATGGCAGACGCACTTATAAATAGACATGAGGGTGTTGTGGCTATGAGGCCAGCGTGTGGCATGAGGGCAGCTGAAGGCTGTGCAGGGACACTTTGGTGTGTGCTGTGGACACTGGGTCATGTGGGAGGGGGTTGGGCAGCATGTAACCCAGGAGAAGTGGCAGCGGTGTGTCCCGCAGGCAGTGATTGTGCTTTGTTGGAAGTAGTTTGGTGCTTAGCTAAGGTATGCCTTGCTAATGAGGGTTTTTCAGAACTAAAAATTGTTGGGAGTGTGTGTGGGGGGGGTACTCTTGCCGCTATTGGGGCTTAATAGTGGGACCTGGGAACTTGAGATGCAGCCCAACATGTAGCCCCTCGCCTGCCTTATCCGTTTCTGTGTCGTTCCCACCACTTTCTTGAATTTCCCAGATTTTCACAAATGAAAACCTTAGCGAGCATCGGCTATATACAAAAATGCTCGAGTCGCCCATTGACTTCAAAACTCGAAACGAACCCTCGAGTAACGAGCACCCGAGCATTTTGGTGCTCGTTCATCTCTATAGATGAGCCAATATGGTTTAATCAAATTATATAGCAAGAACCTTGCATTATTTAATGTGGTTAGAGTATTTTTTATAGGCATGCATACTTCTGATAGTATATGTATCATGAGTGCTGTTGCCACCTTTTGGCTTCTTCTTCTCCTGTCCTATAGGAGTCTAGGAAACAACCTCTATACGTATGCTGTCATGATGACAAGGGGGAAAAAAATAGCAAAAAAATAAAAAACATTTATAAACTTGGCATCACAGGAATCGTACAGAACCAGAGAGTAATGTTATCACATGAATGGGAGAGAAAATTAAAACTGGTTAGTAATTAAGGTGCAAACAGGCTTTGTCTCTAAAGGGTTAACCTGCATGGAAAATGCCTTACAATTAAAAACCAGAATTGCTGTTTTTGTATTTTCCTTCTCCCAAACACAAAAAAAGCTATTAAAAAGGTCCTTAATTAAGAGATTAAAAATGTTTGGGTTTGATTACTGTCCCACTGAATCAGGGGCGGACAAATCGCATAAAGTATATATGGTCAATGTATGGGGTGATATTGGTCTTTGTATAGTGTTTTTTTTCCTGTAACAGTATGGCGGTATGCTGTCACTGTGTGGTGGTAATATGTGAACACGGTCAGGTGGTATTATTTTCTGTTATATAATATTATTTGTAATGCTGATTTTGGTATAGTGGGTTTTGTTCAGTGATAGCGGTCCCAGTGATTGTTTGGATAGCTGCATCACAAGAAATCATGTGACCGTAGCAGCCAATGAGAGGCTGCAGTGTCACATTCCTGAACTCCTATCATCATGGCGCTCAGGATATGAGCGCCGATGCCGGGAGAACGAGAGGTGACACTGTATCCTCTCATTTACTTCTTGGTTACTGGACAACCCCTTCTTAGGGCTACATCTGACCGTGTGCATTATAGTTGTGGCTTGCTGGGAGTAGTAGTGCATCAATTTTTGTATTACGCATCTAGGCCTGTTCCTAGCCTTTCAGTAATAGCGTTCTCAGCCTGCAGTGCCGTACAACCAGCTCTCACCGTGAAATTGCTCTATAATATTTCCTAGCCTGCTGCAAACGACTTCAGTTATACCGTTCTGTGTCTGCAGCGCATAACACAGAGTGTAGGGACACAGCCACTTCTATAGGGAAAGTTATACACTATACAGTCCTGATTCTCCGTGCAAGAACCCCAACACTCCTTCTTAGGGCTACATCTGACCGTGTGCATTATAGTTGTGGCTTGCTGGGAGTAGTAGTGCATCGATTTTTGTATTATGCATCTAGGCCTGTTCCCAGCCTTTCAGTAATAGCGTTCTCAGCCTGCAGTGCCGTACAACCAGCTCTCACCGTGAAACTGCGCTCTAACATTTCCTAGCCTACTGCAAACGACTTCAGTTATACCGTTCTGTGTCTGCAGTGCATTAGACAGAGGTCTCACCGCTAAACACTACTGTAATATTTCCTGGGCCACTGCAAAGTATTTCAGCTCTGCCGCTGTGCAGAGCGTCTCACAATACCCTTTCCTTGGTGGGGTTGAAATAGCCACAGTTACCAGCACTATCCACTGGCTTTAGAGTCTTCTCCCACTCCATACAGCCTGTATTATGTACAAGTCTCTGCGAGCGGTAAGTCCACTGCTGGAAGGGGAACACTCTCCAAGGCATTTGCCAGCTTTATGGCTCCCCAGCAAGACTGTGTCACCACTGCCCAGTCAAGGCTGAGTCGGAGGGTGCACTGTAAAAACATGGTGAGGGAGTACGTAGCCAATCGTACCACCGTCTTCCGTGATGCCTCTGCTCCATACAACTATTGGGTGTCAAAGCTGGACACGTGGCACGAACTTGCATTGTACTCCCTGGAGGTGCAGGCCTGCCCTGCCACTAGTGTCTTGTCAGAGAGGGTGTGTAGTGCAGCTGGGGTAATCATCACGGATAAGCGTACCCGCTTGTCAACTGCCAGTGCCGACATGCTTACACTCATAAGGATGAACAAAGGCTGGATTTCCCCAGACTTCTCTTCTCCACCGGCGGAAAGCAGTGGAACCTTATGATTCTTTTCGCTTGACCCAAATTTTTTTTCACAGGGCTGCCTCCAGGCTCTGTTACAAATTAAAGGGGTTGTCCCGCGCCGAAACGTTTTTTGTTTTTTTTTCAATAGCCCCCCCGTTCGGCGCGAGACAAACCCGATGCAGGGGTTTAAAAAAAAAATGCATAGTACTTACCCGAATCCCCGCGCTCCGGTGACTTCTTACTTACCTTGCGAAGATGGCCACCGGGATCTTCACCCACGGTGGACCGCAGATGCACCGTGGGCTCTGTGCGTTCCATTGCCGATTCCAGCCTCCTGATTGGCTGGAATCGGCACACGTGACGGGGCGGAGCTACGAGGAGCAGCTCTCCAGCACGAGCTGCCCCATTCAGAAGGGAGAAGACCGGACTGCGCAAGCGCGTCTAATCGGGAGATTAGACGCTGAAATTAGATGGCACCATGGAGACGAGAACACTAGCAACGGAGCAGGTAAGTGAATAACTTCTGTATGGCTCATATTTAATGCACAATGTATATTACAAAGTGCATTAATATGGCCATACAGAAGTGTATACCCCCACTTGCTTTCGCGGGACAACACCTTTAAGCAACAGCGAGCTGTGTCTTTAAAAAATGTTTATGGGTTTCACCTGCCCTCCCGTTTGAGCAATTTTTCAGGGGTGCACTTGTACTCTTTGCCTACACTCTTTTTTCAGGGGTTCGCTTATACTCTTGCTACACCAATGTTTCAGGGGTTCGCCTACACTCTTACTACAGAAATGTTACTGGGGTCCGCCTATGCAGTCTCTGCTGAATGGTTTGAGGGGTTTACCTATACTTTTGCTACAAAAATGTTACAGGGGTCCGCCTATACTCTTGGTACACCAATATTTCAGGGGTTCGCCTACATTCTTACTACAGAAATGTTACAGGGGTCTGCCTATACCTTTTCTACTGAATGGTTTGAGGGGTTCGCGTATACTCTTGCTACGGAAATGTTACTGGGGTCTACCTATACTTTTGCTACAGAAATGTTACTGGGGTCTGCCTATACCTTTTGCTACAGAAATGTTACTGGGGTCCACCTATGCAGTTTCTACTGAATGGTTGGAGGGGTTCGCCTATACTTTTGCTACGGAAATGTTACTGGGGTCCACCTATACTCTTGCTACAGAAATGTTAATGGGTCTGCCTATACTTTTTCTACAGAAATGTTTCTTGGGTCCGCCTATACTCTTGCTTCAGAAATGTTACTGGGGTCTGCCTATGCAGTTTCTACTGAATGGTTTGAAGGGTACGCCTATCCTTTGTTACAGAAATGTTACTGGGGTCCGCCTATACTCTTGCTATCAAAAATATTACAAGGGTCCGCCTAGACTCTTGCTACAGAAATGTTACTGGGGTCCGCCTATGCAGTTTGAACTGAATGGTTTGAGGGGTTCATCCATACATTTGCTGCGGAAATGTTGCTGGGGTCCGCCTATACTCTTGCTACTGAAATGTTACTGGGGTCCGCCTATGCAGTTTCTACTAAATGGTTTGAGGGGTTCACCTATACTTTTGCTACAGAAATGTTACTGGGGTCCGCCTATACTCTTGCTATAAAAAATCTTACAGGGGTCCGCCTATACACTTGCTACAGAAATGTTACTAGGGTCTGCCTATACTTTTGCTACAGAAAAGTTACTAGGGTCCTCCTATATTCTTGCTATAAAAAATGTTACAGGGGTCCGCCTATACTCTTCCTACAAAAATGTTACTGTGGTCCGCCTATGTAGTTTCAACTGAATGGTTTGAGGGAAAATGTTACTAGGGTCCGCCTATACTCTTGCTACAGAAATGTTACTGGGGTTCGCCTATACTTTTGCTGCAGAAATATAACTGGGGTCCGCCTATACTTTTGCTACAGAAATATTACTGGGGTCTGCCTATACTTTTCTACTGAATGGTTTGAGGGGTTTGCCTATACTCTTGCTACGGAAATGCTACTGGGGTCTGCCTATACTTTTGCTACTGAAATTTTACTGGGGTCTGCCTATGCAGTTTCAACTGAATGGTTTGAGGGGTTCACCTATACTCATGCTACAGAAATGTTTCTGGGGTCTGCCTATACTTTTTCTACAGAAATGTTACTGGGGTCCGCCTATACTCTTGCTATAAAAATATTACTGGGGTCCGCCTACACTCTTGCTACAGAAATGTTACTGGGGTCTGCCTATACTTTTGCTACAGAAATGTTACTGGGGTCCGCCTATGCAGTTTCAACTGAATGGTTTGAGGGGTTCAACTATACTTTTGCTACGTAAATGTTACTGGGGTCCACCTATACTTTTGCTACAGAAATGTTACTGGGGTCTGCCTATACTCTTGGTACACCAATGTTTCAGGGGTTCGCCTACACTCTTGCTTCAGAAATGCTACAGGGGTCTGCCTATACTTTTGCTACTGAAATGCTACTAGGGTCCACCTATGCAGTTTCTACTGAATGGTTTGAGGGGTTCGCCTATACTTTTGCTACAGAAATGTTACTGGGGTGCGCCTATATTCTTACTATAAAAAATGTTACAGGGGTCCGCCTATACTCTTGCTACAGAAATGTTACTGGGGTCTGCCTATACTTTTGCTACAGAAATGTTACTGGGGTCCGCCTATGCATTTTCAACTGAATGGTTTGAGGGGTTCGCCTATACTTTTGCTACAGAAATGTTACTGGGGTCCGCCTATACTCTTGCTATCAAAAATGTTACAGGGGTCTGCCTATACTTTTGCTACAAAAATGTTACTGGGGTCCGCCTATACTCTTGCTTCAGAAATGCTACAGGGGTTTGCCTATACTTTTGCTACTGAAATGTTACTAGGGTCCGCCTATGCAGTTTCTACTGAATGGTTTGAGGGGTTCGCCTAAACTTTTGCTACAGAAATGTTACTGGGGTGCGCCTATATTCTTACTATAAAAAATGTTACAGGGGTCTGCCTTTACTCTTGCTACAGAAATGTTACTGGGGTCTGCCTATACTTTTGCTACAGAAATGTTACTGGGGTCCGCCTATGCATTTTCAACTCAATGGTTTGAGGGGTTCGCCTATACTTTTGCTACAAAAATGTTAATGGGGTCCACATATACTCTTGCTACAGAAATGTTAATGGGGTCTGCCTATACTTTTGCTACAGAAATGTTACTTGGGTCTGCCTATACTCTTGGTACACCAATGTTTCAGGGGTTCGCCTACACTCTTGCTTCAGAAATGTTACTGGGGTCTGCCAATACTTTTGCTACTGAAATGTTACTGGGGTCTGCCTATGCAGTTTCTACTGAATGGTTTGAAGGGTTCGCCTATACTTTTGTTACAGAAATCTTACTGGGGTCCGCCTATACTCTTGCTATCAAAAATGTTACAGGGGTCTGCCTAGACTCTTGCTACAGAAATGTTACTGGGGTCTGCCTATACTTTTGCTACAAAAATGTTACTGGGGTCCGCCTATGCAGTTTCAACTGAATGGTTTGAGGGGTTCACCCATACATTTGCTACGGAAATGTTGCTGGGGTCCGCCTATACTCTTGCAACAGAAATGTTACTGGGGTCTGCCAATACTTTTGCTACTGAAATGTTACTGGGGTCTGCCTATGCAGTTTCTACTGAATGGTTTGAGGGGTTCACCTATACTTTTGCTACAGAAATGTTACTGGGGTCCGCCTATACTCTTGCTATAAAAAATCTTACAGGGGTCCGCCTATAAACTTGCTACAGAAATGTTACTAGGGTCTGCCTATACTTTTGTTACAGAAAAGTTACTTGGGTCCACCTACACTCTTGCTATAAAAAATGTTACAGGGGTCCGCCTATACTCTTCCTACAAAAATGTTACTGGGGTCCGCCTATGCAGTTTCAACTGAATGGTTTGAGGGAAAATGTTACTGGGGTCCGCCTATACTCTTGCTACAGAAATGTTACTGGGGTTCGCCTATACTTTTGCTGCAGAAATATAACTGGGATCCGCCTATACTTTTGCTACAGAAATGTTACTGGGGTTTGCCTATACTTTTCTACTGAATGGTTTGAGGGGTTCGCCTTTACTCTTGCTACGGAAATGCTACTGGGGTCTGCCTATACTTTTGCTACTGAAATTTTACTGGGGTCTGCCTATGCAGTTTCAACTGAATGGTTTAAGAGGTTCACCTATACTTTTGCTATGGAAATGTTACTGGGTCAGTCTTTACTCTTGCTACAGAAATGTTTCTGGGGTCTGCCTATACTTTTGCTACAGAAATGTTACTGGGGTCTGCCTATTCTGTGGGTGCACAAGGACTTCCCATCGTGGTGTTTTACCTATCTGGCACAAATACACTGACTGACTTGTGCAGAAATGTGGGCCAAGGCCGAGGTCCTTGGTGGGTTAAACTGCCATGTTTGGGCACTTTGATTTCTTCCTGTTTAATACCATCTTTTTGCACCCACAGCATGTGCAAGCCCAAGGAAATCAAAGATTTCCCATTACGGTGTTGAGCTATCTGACACCTACACAGAATGAAGTGTGTGGGGACCCATGGATTTACCATAGCTATTTAACTCACAGCACCTTGGGTTACACAAGGTGGAGGCTGGGACAGAGCCTGAACCAGGGCCCGCTCCCATTCTTCCCACACAGAGTATTGTGGGTCCTACCTCGGTCATGGTTCCTCGGCCTTATTATGCCATCTCCACCTCCTGCTTTGGGTCTGGGGATCAGTGCTGGGCAACATGTATTTTCTCTCGTTTTACCACAGTTATCTGAGACAGTGGTTTGAGCGAAACAAAAGGAGCACTACTGCATTAATAGAACGTTCACAGCTGCAAAAGCATCCGAATCTGCTTTATGCCCACAATTAATGAGGGTGTGAGCCGAGGTCCTTGGCAGGGTGAAACTGCCATGTTTGTGCGCTCTGATTTCTTTAGAAATGTTACTGGGGTCCGCCTATGCATTTTCAACTGAATGGTTTGAGGGGTTCGCCTATACTTTTGCTACAGAAATGTTACTGGGGTCCGCCTATACTCTTGCTATCAAAAATGTTACAGGGGTCTGCCTAGACTCTTGCTACAGAAATGTTACTGGGGTCTGCCTATACTTTTGCTACAAAAATGTTACTGGGGTCCGCCTATACTCTTGCTTCAGAAATGCTACAGGGGTCTGCCTATACTTTTGCTACTGAAATGTTACTAGGGTCCGCCTATGCAGTTTCTACTGAATGGTTTGAGGGGTTCGCCTATACTTTTGCTACAGAAATGTTACTGGGGTGCGCCTATATTCTTACTATAAAAAATGTTACAGGGGTCCGCCTATACTCTTGCTACAGAAGTGTTACTGGGGTCTGCCTATACTTTTGCTACAGAAATGTTACTGGGGTCCGCCTATTCTGTGGGTGCACAAGGACTTCCCATCGTGGTGTTTTACCTATCTGGCACAAATACACTGACTGACTTGTGCAGAAATGTGGGCCAAGGCCGAGGTCCTTGGTGGGTTAAACTGCCATGTTTGGGCACTTTGATTTCTTCCTGTGTAATACCATCTTTTTGCACCCACAGCATGGGCAAGCCCAAGGAAATCAAAGATTTCCCATTACGGTGTTGAGCTATCTGACACCTACACAGAATGAAGTGTGTGGGGACCCATGGATTTACCATAGCTATTTAACTCACAGCACCTTGGGTTACACAAGGTGGAGGCTGGGACAGAGCCTGAACCAGGGCCCGCTCCCATTCTTCCCACACAGAGTATTGTGGGTCCTACCTCGGTCATGGTTCCTCGGCCTTATTATGCCATCTCCACCTCCTGCTTTGGGTCTGGGGATCAGTGCTGGGCAACATGTATTTTCTCTCGTTTTACCACAGTTATCTGAGACAGTGGTTTGAGCGAAACAAAAGGAGCACTACTGCATTAATAGAACGTTCACAGCTGCAAAAGCATCCGAATCTGCTTTATGCCCACAATTAATGAGGGTGTGAGCCGAGGTCCTTGGCAGGGTGAAACTGCCATGTTTGTGCGCTCTGATTTCTTTATGAGTAATACCATCTTTAAGTTCCTTGGGCTCGCCTATGCTGTGGGTGTACAAAGACTTCCCATAGCGGTGTTTTACCTGTCTGGCACAAATACACTGACTGACTAGGGTAGAAATGTAGGCCAAGGTTCTTGGCGGGGTGAAACTCTGCCATAGGCGAGCCCAAGGAATTCAAAGACTTCCCATTGCGGTGTTGAGCTATCTGACACCTACACAGAATGAATTGTGTGGGGACACATGGATTTCCCATTGCTATGTAACTCACTGCACCTTGGGTCACACAAGGTGGAGGCAGGGACTGAGCCTGATCCTGGGCCCACTCACGTGCTTCCCATACAGAGTATTGCTGCATTGTGGAGATGTGTAGAAATGCTGGCACCTTTGTACCCTTTATGCCCACGTTTGCGGCTCCTGACAATTTTATGCCGGAGGTGGTAAGGGATTGGAATGATGATCATATGTCCATTCATCATCAATTCTCAACAGCATTGTGGGCTATCGCCCACAGTTTCAAATAGGGTCGCTGCCTGGCCATGCCAACCCTCTGCAGTGTGTGCCTCCGGTTCCTCCTCATCCAGTACGCACTTATAAATAGACATGAGGGTGGTGTGGCTATGAAGTGAGCATGTGGCATGAGGGCAGCTGAAGGCTGCGCAGGGAAACTTTTGTGTGCGCTGTGGATGCAGGGTCATGCGGAGGGATGGAGGGGGGTTGGACAGCAATGCCAGCATGTAACCCAAGAGAAGAGGCAGCGGTGTCACCCGCAGGCAGTGATTGTCCTTGGTTGCAGGTAGTGTGGTGCTTGGCTAAGATGTGCCAGTGCGTGTGCCTTGCTAATGAGGGTTTGTCCCAAGTAAATTGTTAGGAGGGTGACGCCAGACTCTTGCCCCCATTTTGGCTTAATAGTGGGACCTGGGAGCCTCAGATGCAGCCATGCATGCTGCCCCTGCCCTCCTCTATCCTGACTGTGGTGTTTCCATGACTTTCTGATGTTTTCTGGTGCTTGACAAGTCATCAGCTATGCGGAGCATCGGTCCCATACAAAAATGCTTGAATTCCCCATTAACTTCAATAGGGTTCTTTACTCGAAACGAATTCTCGAGCATTACGAAAAGGTCAACTCGAGCAACGAGCACCCGAGCATTTTGGTGCTCGCTCATCTCTAAATGTGATGACTGTGATTGGTTCATTGAGTGCTTGATTGATTAGTTCTCAAGCACTGCTTAGCCAATCAGAGCCATCGCTTCCTGGAGGTGGGATTTATGAATCTCGTAACCAAGAAGTGATCTTCTGTGGGTGGTCGAGAACTGCAAGAAGCAGTATAATAAGAAATCCCCTGCAAATAAGACCTAGTGTCTCTTTTGGGGCAAAAATTAGTATGACAGATTCCTATTTTCAGGGAAACACGGTATAGTGGCTCTGCTTCTATGTATTTTCTGTTTGTGGCTACCACCATTCATTATTGTGACATATTTTGTCATTATGTGGGGAGGTTACAGTACTTGCATGTATTGGGACATTACTAGAGATGAGCGAGCACCAAAATGCTCGGGTGCTCATTGCTCGAGTCGAACTTTTCGCGATGCTCGAGAGTTCGTTTCGAGTAACGAACCCCATTGAAGTCAATGGGCGACTCGAGCATTTTTGTATATGATCCATGCTCCGCTAAGGTTTCCATTTGTGCAAATCTGGAAAACCCAAGAAAGTGATGGAAACGACACAGAAACGGATAGGGCAGGCGAGGGGCAACATACTGGGCTGCATCTCAGGTTCCCAGGTCCCACTATTAAGCCACAATAGCGGCAAGAGTGCCCCCCCCCCCCCTAACAATTTTTACTTCGAACAAACCCTCATTAGCAAAGCACACCTTAGCTAAGCACCACACTACCTCCAACCAAGCACAATCACTGCCTGCGGGACACACCGCTGCCTCTTCTCTTGGGTTACATGCTGCCCAACCCCCCTCCCCCCCACACGATCCTGCGTCCGCAGCTCACACAAAAGTGTCCCTGTGCAGCCTTCAGCTTCCCTCATGCCACACGCTCACTTCATTGCCACACCACCCTCATGTCTATTTATAAGTGCGTCTGCGATGAAGAGGAACAGGAGGCACACACTGCAGAGGGTTGGCAGGGCCAGGCAGTGACCCTCTTTAAAAGGGGCGGGGCGATAGCCAACAATGCAGTTGAGAATCAATGAGAAATTGACGTTTGATCTTCATACCAATAAAGTGACAACCCCCGTCATGAGCTGCAAACGTGGGCATGAGTTACATAGCTATGGGGAATCCATGTGCCCACACAGTATTCATTCTGTCTAGGTGTCAGATAGCTCATTCGACACCGCAAGGGGAAAGCCATCTGCACTCTGCCCCCTACCCAAGTCAGTCAGTGTCTTTGTGCCAGACAGGTCTGTGTGCACCAACAGCATAGGTGGGTCCAACGCAACCCCAGACATGAACAATAAAGAAATCAGAGTGGCCAAACATGGCAGACTTACACTGCGCCGATGACATAGGCCTCGGGCCACAGCTTCAACAATCGTAGGCATGAAGTGGACTTCAATGCTAGTACACCTGTGAAGGTCCCATTAAATCACTTACATTTTCTTTCACCGCTCCAAAGACTGCATTAGCCAGGAAAAAGTTCCACAGGCCCAACCTGGCGCTGTTGCAGTTCCCCCGGGACATAGGCCTCGACCAACAGCTTCAACAATCGTAGGCAGGAAGCGGACTTCGATGCTAGTACACCTGTGAAGGTTTCAGTACATTCGTTACGTTTTCTTTCACCGCTCCAAAGACTGCATTAGCCAAGAAAAAAATTCCAAAGGCCCAACCTGGCGCCGTTGCAGTTCCCCCAGGACATAGGCCTCGGCCAACAGCTTCAGCAATCGTAGGCTGGATGCGGACTTCGATGCTAGTACACCTGTGAAGGTCTCAGTAAATCAGTTACGTTTTCTTTCTTCGCTTTCAAAGACTGGATTAGCTATGGTTGGGCCTGTTTTTTTAGAATGAATGGCAGGCATGGTAGTGGGGCTGTCCATTCCACCCACCCCACTCTAGGTCTTATTAGGGGAGGCAAACTCCCCAGGTGTAGAGGCTGGGTAGTTAACCCAGTCCATAAAGTCTGCAGCTATGCAGACAGGGAAAAGGCTTGGTGCAGCTAGATGCTGGAAGCTGCTGGTCTCACGGGACGCTCTATTCCTGTCCCAGGGAAAAAACTAAACTATGTGCTATTGTGTGGTTTTTCTTGTGGCTGCAGCAAGTCGTACGTATAGTCAAAGAAGAACTCTGCAGAGTAAGTGCATAAGCAGGATCTTGTTTATGCCTGAAGTTAAGGCTCAGTTTTGTTAATTTTTGTGCTTTTTAAATAAACGCAGGCCAAGCCTGCATGGACTCTGTCATCTAGGTCTCTGACGGCCGTTACACTGCAACCCCGCACTCTATCTGAGGTAACTCTGCCACTAATGTGCATATATATATATATATATATATATATATATATATATATATATATATATATATATATATATATATATCTTCTCACCATCATATAATCAGATAGCCATACATAATAAAAAATGTGAAGATAGAAAACATGCATCTCCACAGTAAAGCTTCTTTCCCTATTTGCGTGCCAAAAGTCCCCATTCAGGCCAATAGGCATGCATGAATGCGCGCACACTTTGCAAAGCCTGCGTGTGCGGACGCTCTAAAGCCTGCAGGAAATTGCACTGCAGCTACGGCAGACATTTTCATTGTGATTTTAGCTCTTTTTAGACTAAATTCCCAGAGGAGTGGATATGGAGCTCCTGATCTCCATGGTGGAGAACAGACCAGCGATGTAAAATAAAGGGCCAGCTGGCATGATTGTCAACAGATCGGACACTGACACACAGCAGCGCAAGAAATTGAGTATTTTTTTATTTATTTCCATTGCCATGTAATGTCTCTGAAGCATCTTTAGTAAGTGATGAGTCTCAGGGCTATTTTAGACGACCGTATATCGGCCGCGTATTCACGCCAGCCGATATACGGCGTCTCTCTCTGCACGGGGAGGAGGCTGGAAGAGCCGGGAGCTCCCACCCCTCTCTGCCTCCTCTCCACCCCCTCTTCGCCCCTCTGCACTATTTGCAATGAGGGGAGGCGGGGCGGAGCTAATTCACGGAACTTAGCCCCGCCACCATCCCGCCTCCTCTGATTGCAAATAGTGCAGAAGGGTGGGGAGGGGGTGTAGAGGAGGCGGGAGCTCAGAGAGACGCCGTATATCGGCCGGCATGAATACCCGGCCGATATACGGTCGTCTGAAATAGCTCATAGCAAGAACTTGCACATTGGAGACATTGTTTTATATACCTAGTCTGGCACTCTTTGTGACACTTGTGTTGGAGTCCGCTTTCATTTTTCAATGTTCTAGAAGTTGTGCGCAGCTGCTCACCATCAGAGCCGCAGGTGCTATACCTTTTCTCCTTTCCTCCACCTGCACTATACCTCCCCTAGCTAGTGGGGCAACGCAGCATTGCCTTGCATCCTGGGTATTGCTGCTAGCCCACATAAGCGCATTGGGACACTTGATCCATTCCCGCAATAGGGATCTTTTATGGACCAAGAGCCTGATAATCCTCTATAGGCTTTTCCTGTCCTTAATTAATAACAGGAGACGATTCCAGAGCTATTGTGCTTGGACCATATGGTCCATCTGGAATAGCCCCTTGACATATATGGGCATGATATATAATGCGCTATAGGAGATAAATCTCTGCCTCCTGACATCTCTCCTGTGGGGAGGTATTGGGACGTTTAACTCCCACCTACCCGCTTTGAGACTAATACACCCCAACCGGTGTCTCGGTGCGACTAGGTATGGTCTCTGATAAATACTTCTAGGGTAAAATTAGACTCTGTGCTAATTTATCTAGCACAGTGACCCCCTACACCAAGGTCCTGAGCCAGGGCAGGTAGAGGAGTCATAGGAGAATTCTGCTTTAATCAATGACAAAGTATAACTTTCTAAAGGACTATCAACAAGGGTCTGAATCACCGTGATAGGACAAATAGGGATAATCACGCATATTTTAGGGCGATCATCGGCCCCGCTCCTGAGGAACCGCCCCAGACAGGGACGGAGAAACGCGTCGAGCAATTACCCCACTTCTAACGTTGAAACATGCAAAAACACCTGAGCGATTACTTACCTTTGAGCAATTACTCCACTTCTAACGTTGAAACACGCAAAAACACCTGAGCGACTATTTACCTTTAATGGTGAAACATATAAAAACATCTGACCAGTTACATAAATCCCTACTGTGTAAAGGTATATTGAAATATCTAAGCGGCGACACAAACAGTCAGCTAGCCTCCAGTCCTGAACCATAAATAGGAATATTTGAGTTACTCTACTACCTAAGACTAAAAATCTGACACTTTTTGACTACTCCACGTAATGTGACGTGCCGCTATAGACTAGTGACTAGAGATGAGCGAACGTACTCGTCCGAGCTTGATACTTGTTCGAGTATTAGCGTGTTCGAGATGCTCGTTACTCGTAACGTGTACCACGCGATGTTCGGGTTACTTTCACTTTCCTCTCTGAGACGTTAGCGCGCTTTTCTGGCCAATTGAAAGACAGGGAAGGCATTACAACTTCCCCCTGCGACGTTCAAGCCCTATACCACCCCCCCGCAGTGAGTGGCTGGGGAGATCAGGTGTCACCCGAGTATAAAAATCGGCCCCTCCCGCGGCTCGCCTCAGATACGTTGTGAGATAGCTGAGGGACAGTGGTATCGTGTTGGAGCTGCTGTAGGGAGAGTGTTAGGAGTTAGTGTAGGCTTCAAGAACCCCAAAGGTCCTTCTTAGGGCCACATCTAACCGTGTGCAGTAGTGTGGAGGCTGCTTTTAGCAGTGTTGCACTTTTTTTTTTTTTGGTATATCGGCCGTGCAGAGCATTGCGCCCTGCAGTAATAGTCCAGGGAGAGAAGTGTGGGGGCAGAGAGAGCGTTAGGAGTTATTGTAGGCTTCAAGAACCCCAACGGTCCTTCTTAGGGCCACATCTAACCGTGTGCAGTAGTGTGGAGGCTGCTTTTAGCAGTGTTACACTTTTTTTTTTTTTTGGTATATCGGCCGTGCAGAGCATTGCGCCCTGCAGTAATACTCCAGGGATAGAATTGTGTAGGCAGGGCCAGAAGACATATATTATAGATTGAATATACGCAGTGGTCCTTTAGAAAAAAATATTTGAAAAAAATCTATTTGGCCTGCCTGTCACTCTGCTCAGTGTTCTGTGTCTGTGTCTGCTGGGGGTAGTAGTTCTCCAAATAAATACGCAGCCAGCTAAGTGTTACAGCTGGCTTGCGCCAAATTATTTCCTGGCTCTGAAATCACCGGTCTGTTGCAGTTAATAACAGTGCAACACTGCAGTTCCGTGACACACACATCAGGGACAGAATTGTGTAGGCAGGGCCAGAATACATATTATTGATTGAATATACGCAGTGGTCCTTTAGAAAAAAATATTTGGAAAAAATCTATTTGGCCTGCCTGTCACTCTGCTCAGTGTTCTGGGTCCGTGTCTGCTGGGGGTAGTATTTCTCCAAATAAATACGCAGCCAGCTAAGTGTTACAGCAGCCTTGCGCCAAATTATTTCCTGGCTCTGAAATCACCGGTCTGTTGCAGTTAATAACAGTGCAACACTGCAGTTCCGTGACACACACATCAGGGACAGAATTGTGTAGGCAGGGCCAGAAGACATATTATAGATTGAATATACGCAGTGGTCCTTTAGAAAAAAATATTTGGAAAAAATCTATTTGGCTTGCCTGTCACTGTGCTCAGTGTTCTGGGTCCGTGTCTGCTGGGGGTAGTATTTCTCCAAATAAATACGCAGCCAGCTAAGTGTTACAGCAGGCTTGCGCCAAATTATTTCCTGGCGTTCCGTAAACAAAGTCAGCCTCCAACCACAGGCCACTAAGCGGCACATTTAATTACAGCGTTCTGTTTCTGCACTACTGGTAATACACCATGCTGAGGGGTAGGGGTAGGCCTAGAGGACGTGGACGCGGCGAGGACACGGAGGCCGAAGTCAGGGTGTGGGCACAGGCCGAGCCAGTGCGCTGGCCAGGGGTAGAGGCAGGGCCAGACCGAATAATCCACCAACTGGTTCCCAAAGCGCCCCCTCGCGCCATGCCACCCTGCAGAAGTCAAGGTGCTCTACGGTGTGGCAGTTTTTCACAGAGACGCCTGACAACCGACGAACAGTGGTGTGCAACCTTTGTCGCGCCAAGATCAGCTGGGGAGGCACCACCACCAGCATGCGCAGGCATATCATGGCCAAGCACCCCACAAGGTGGGACGATGCCCGTTCACCGCCTCCGGTTTGCACCACTGCCTCTCCCCCTGTGCCCCAACCTGCCACTGAGATCCAACCCCCCTCTGAGGACACTGGCAGTACCGTCTCCTGGCCTGCACCCACACCCTCACCTCCGCTGTCCTCGGCCCCATCCAGCAATGTCTCTCAGCGTAGCGTCCAGACGTCGCTAGCGCCACAGTTTGAGCGCAAACACAAGTACGACGCCACGCACCCGCACGCTCAAGCGTTAAACGTGCACATTGCAAAATTGATCAGCCTAGAGATGCTGCCGTATAGGCTTGTGGAAATGGAGGCTTTCAAAAGCATGATGGCGGTGGCGGCCCCGAGCTATTCGGTTCCCAGTCGCCACTACTTTTCCCGATGTGCGGTCCCAGGCCTGCACGACCACGTCTCCCGCAACATTGTACGCGCCCTCACCAACGTGGTTACTGCCAAGGTCCACTTAACAACAGACACGTGGACAAGCACAGGCGGGCAGGGCCACTATATCTCCCTGACGGCACATTGGGTGAATTTAGTGGAGGCTGGGACAGAGTCAGAGCCTGGGACCGCTCACGTCCTACCCACCCCCCGAATTGCGTGCCTCAGCTCGGTGGTGGTATCTGCGGGGGTGTATGTTTCCTCCACTAAACCACCCTCCTCCTCCTCTTATGCAACCTCTGTCTCGCAATCTAGATGTGTCAGCAGCAGCACGTCACCAGCAGTCGGTGTCACGCGGCGTGGCAGCACAGCGGTGGGCAAGCGTCAGCAGCCCGTGCTGAAACTACTCAGCTTAGGAGAGAAGAGCCACACGGCCCACGAACTGCTGCAGGGTCTGACAGAGTAGACCGACCGCTGGCTTGCGCCGCTGAGCCTCCAACCGGGCATGGTCGTGTGTGACAACGGCCGTAACCTGGTGGCGGCTCTGCAGCTCGGCAGCCTCACGCACGTGCCATGCCTGGCCCATGTCTTTAATTTGGTGGTTCAGCACTTTCTGAAAAGCTACCCCCACTTGTCATACCTGCTCGGAAAGGTGCGCCAGCTCTGCGCACATTTCCGCAAATCCCACACGCACGCTGCCACCCTGCGGACCCTGCAACATTGGTTTAATCTGCTAGTGCACCGACTGCTGTGCGACGTGCCCACACAGTGGAACTCTACGCTCCACATGTTGGCCAGACTCTATGAGCAGCGTAGAGCTATAGTGGAATACCAACTCCAACTTGCGCGGCGCAGTGGGAGTCAGCCTCCTCAATTCTTTACAGAAGAGTGGGCCTGGTTGGCAGCCATCTGCCAGGTCCTTGGAAAATTTGAGGAGTCTACCCAGATGGTGAGCGGGGATGCTGCAATCATTAGCGTCACCATTCCTCTGCTATGCCTCTTGAGAAGTTCCCTGCAAAGCATAAAGGCAGACGCTTTGGAATCAGAAACGGAGGCGGGGGAAGACAGTATGTCGCTGGATAGTCAGAGCAACCTCATGTCTATATCTCAGAGCGTTGAGGAGGAGGGGGAGGCGCATGAGGAGGAGGGAGAAGAGACAGCTTGGCCCACTGCTGAGGGGACAGATGCTGCTTGCCTGTCATCCTTTCAGCGTGTATGGCCAGAGGAGGAGGGGGAGGAGCATGAGGAGGAGGGTGAAGAGACAGCTTGGCCCACTGCTGAGGGTACAGATGCAGCTTGCCTGTCATCCTTTCAACGTGTATGGCCAGAGGAGGAGGAGGAGGATCCTGAAAGTGATCTTCCGAGTGAGGACAGCCATGTGTTGCGTACAGGTACCCTGGCACACATGGCTTACTTCATGTTAGGATGCCTTTCTCGTGACCCTCGCGTTACACGCATTCTGGCCACTACGGATTACTGGGTGTACACACTGCTCGATCCACGGTATAAGGAGAGCCTTTGCACTCTCATTCCCGAAGAGGAAAGGGGTTCGAGAATGATGCTATACCACAGGGCGCTGGTGGACAAACTGATGGTAAACTTCCCATCCGACAGCGCTAGTGGCCGATGGCGCATTTCCGCGGCCCAGGTAGCAGGGGAGGCGCAGAGATCAGGCAGCATGTACAGCGCAGGCAGGGGAACACTCTCTAAGGCCTTTGACAGCTTTATGGCTCCCCAGCAAGACTGTGTCACCGGTCCCCAGTCAAGGCTGAGTCGGCGGGAGCACTGTAAAAGGATGGTGAGGGAGTACGTAGCCGATTGCAGCACCGTCCTCCGTGACGCCTCTGCCCCCTACAACTACTGGGTGTTGAAGCTGGACACGTGGCCTGAACTCGCGCTGTATGCCCTGGAGGTGCTTGCTTGTCCTGCGGCTAGCGTCTTGTCAGAGAGTGTGTTTAGTGTGGCTGGGGGAATCATCACGGATAAGCGTACCCACCTGTCAACCGACAGTGCCGACAGGCTTACACTCATCAAGATGAACAAAGCCTGGATTTCCCCAGACTTCTCTTCTCCACCAGCGGACAGCAGCGATACCTAAGCAATACGTAGGCTGCACCCGCGGATGGAAGCATCGTTCTCTATCACCATCCAAAACGGGGACCTTTTTTCTTCATCAATCTGTGTATAATATTCATCCTCCTCCTCCTGCTCCTCCTCCTGAAACCTCACGTAATCACGCCGAACGTGCAATTTTTCTTAGGCCCACAAGGCTCAGTCATATAATTTTTCTAAACAATTTTTATACGTTTCAATGCTCATTAAAGCGTTGAAACTTTCACCTCAACCAATTTTTATTTGAACTGGGCTGCCTCCAGGCCTAGTTACCAATTAAGCCACATTAACCATAGCCATTAATGGGTTTCACCTGCCCTCTCGGTTGGGCATGGGCAATTTTTCACAGGTACATTAGTACTGTTGGTACACCAATTTTTGTGGGCCCTCGCCTACAGTGTAATCCAATAAATTTTTGGCCCACCTGCATTACAGCTGACATAACATCAGCTGTGATGGGCAATGCAATGGGATATATTTATGTACCGCCGGTGGGTTCCAGGGAGCCACCCATGCTGTGGGTCCACAGGGAGTTGTAACTGCATCTGTTTCCACTTCTAAAGAACCCCAGTCTGACTGGGGCATGCAGTGTGGGCCGAAGCCCACCTGCATTAAACATGACATTACTACCTCAGCTGTGTTGGGCAACGCAATGGGATATATTTATGTACCGCCGGTGGCTTCCTGGCACCCACCCATGCTGTGGGTCCACAGGGAGTTGTAAATGCATCTGTTTCCACTTCTAAAGAACCCCAGTCTGACTGGGGCATGCAGTGTGGGCCGAAGCCCACCTGCGTTAAACATGACAATACTACCTCAGCTGTGATGGGCAATGCAATGGGATATTTTTATGTACCGCCGGTGGGTTCCAGGGAGCCACCCATGCTGTGGGTCCACAGGGAGTTGTAAATGCATCTGTTTCAACTTCTAAAGAACCCCAGTCTGACTGGGGCATGCAGTGTGGGCCGAAGCCCACCTGCATTAAACATGACATTACTACCTCAGCTGTGTTGGGCAATGCAATGGGATATATTTATGTACCGCCGGTGGCTTCCTGGCACCCACCCATGCTGTGGGTCCACAGGGAGTTGTAAATGCATCTGTTTCCACTTCTAAAGAACCCCAGTCTGACTGGGGCATGCAGTGTGGGCCGAAGCCCACCTGCATTAAACATGACAATACTACCTCAGCTGTGATGGGCAATGCAATGGGATATTTTTATGTACCGCCGGTGGGTTCCAGGGAGCCACCCATGCTGTGGGTCCACAGGGAGTTGTAAATGCATTTGTTTCCACTTCTAAAGAACCCCAGTCTGACTGGGGCATGTAGTGTGGGCCGAAGCCCACCTGTATTAAGCACGACATTACATCAGCTGTGTTGGGCACTGCAATGGGATATATTTATGTACCGCCGGTGGGTTCCAGGGAGCCACCCATGCTGTGGGTGCACACGGAATTCCCATTGCGGAGTTGTACCTGCCTGTGACTATATATAAAAAAACGTGGTCTGACTGGGGCATGCAGACACCTTGACAGAATGAATAGTATGTGGCACATAGGTTCCCCATTGCTATGCCCACGTGTGCAGCTCCAGATGGAGGTGGCACAGGATTGGATTTCTCATTGCTTCTGTACAGCATTGTGGGCTATCGCCCCGCCCCTTTTAAAGAGGGTCGCTGCCTAGCCGTGCCAACCCTCTGCAGTGTATGCCTGCTTTTCCTGTGGCAGACGCACTTATAAATAGACATGAGGGTGGCGTGGCATGAGGGCAGCTGAAGGCTGGGCAGGGACAGTTTGGTGTGCGCTGTGGACACTGGGTCGTTGGGGGGGGGTTGGCAGCATGTAACCCAGGAGAAGTGGCAGCGGAGTGTCATGCAGGCAGTGATTGTGCTTTGTTGGAGGTAGTGTGGTGCTTAGCTAAGGTATGCATTGCTAATCAGGGCTTTTCAGATGTAAAAGTTGTTGGGGGGGGCACTCTTGCTGCTATTGTGGCTTAATAGTGGGACCTGGGAACTTGAGATGCAGCCCAACATGTAGCCCCTCGCCTGCCCTATCCGTTGCTGTGTCGTTCCCATCACTTTCTTGAATTGCCCCGATTTTCACAAATGAAAACCTTAGCGAGCATCGGCGATATACAAAAGTGCTCGAGTCGCCCATTGACTTCAATGGGGTTTGTTACTCGAAACGAACCCTCGAGCATCGCGAAAAATTCGTCTCAAGTAACGAGCACCCGAGCATTTTGGTGCTCACTCATCTCTACTCGTGACCCAGTCCCCTAATATTGTTAATAGGGTCTAACCTGACTGGCTACTGGAGGGGAATTGATACCCTCACACCACCCGGTCACTGGGTTATTGAGCACGATCTATATTATTAGTCCACGTTTGTTTTGTTATATGATGTATGTGGCCCTAATTTTAATTAGTTGTTAATAAAAGTTATTAATTTTAATCTAGATCTGTGAAGGGCGTTCCTCTGACCATATAGATTTGAAATACCACTGTGATTTTTAGAAGTTGTGTGCATTTTTAAGTCAAACGAGCACCCGTATAATGCACCTGTATACAGATTATAGGGCTGATTATGGAAACGGTTGTAATAACGGAAAAACATTTTTTTCATAGCATTGCTTACAGGGATCATCTTGCCTGCACTCCTTTGTGATTTTGGTTGGTGAAGTAAATCAGATTCCTCCTTTTATTTAATTGTAGATACTGAGCAATCTTTTGCTTTTCAAACATATAGTGACTGATGCCAAGATTAGTCGGGCCGCGGGACAAGTTCCACTGTGTATTTTGGCCCCAACCCCCCAGTGGTGTCAGGGGATTTACCAAAAGACCCTACCGATATAACTGCCTGCTGAAATGCCTCTGAAGGGAGGCCAACAAGCCCTCGTAAGTCTTTAAAATATTTGTATTACTTTTCTGTGTTTAGATTGGCATTTGGACGCTGTGCTCCAGAACCTTCCCTATAGCAATGCCAGCGCTACATGCCATATGAAACTAGCCATGGATATCATCCTTCATTGAAATGAGCCCCTGGCCAGTTTCAGAGGCAGGAGACCTATTATGGCCCAGCCTTGGACCGCTCTTCTATTCACTCCTCCTTCCCAGAACCTACACCCCAGCGTGGTCCCAGAAGACAAAGGTCTGAGCCATTAGAGCCACATGGAAATAATATCCAATGTCAAAAAACAAAAAAACAAAGTTTTTGAGAGTCAATAATTTACATAATTGACATCTCACAGTGCAAAATCTTCAAGAACAGCTTAATACAGCAAAAAATAACAGTGGAAGCGCATTTTATGGACTGATGAGCTATAATCTGACATCTTTGGTACATCATACAGGGCTTTTCTATGCCATTGAGTAGTGGAAACAATGGTTCCTGAGTATGTGACACCAACTGTCAAGTGTGGAGGAGGAAGTGTGATGGTGTGGGGCTGTCTTGCTGGATCGACCACAACATTGTGACATGCAATGCAATACCCTCCAGTGTAAGAATGGAATGGGCTGCATAGTCTCCAGGCTTAAAGCCTATTGAGCTTGTTTGGGATGAATTGGACAAAAGCAGAGGTGTAACTAAAGGCTCAGGGGCCTTGGGGCAAACGTTCAGCTCAGGCCCCTTCCTTACCCATACCTAAATTGTGCTGCATACAGCTGCAAAACAAATTTCCATACATGATCTAGCACCTTGGTCTAATCTTTCCAAACATGACTCATTTCCTGCACTACATTTAAAATGTTTCTACCGCTATTAGAGCAACGTCCCAAGCACCGTGCTAACCGCGGTACAACGCTCCCATTGATTTCAAGATACTATTAAAAATCACGTTTTTGATGCTTTTTTTTATTGTTTATAAGGTATGTAATTGTATATAATATACACCGGGATAAGTATAACCTATACCAGCCGTAGATAGATACGTAGATTGAAATGAAATAGATAGATGGATAGATAGATTACAGTACTTACCACCTTCTCCGGTCCTCTTTGCTCCCCAACACTGCTCCTGGATCAATCACACGGCCGGCTGTACACTGGTAGACTGCAATTGTGACCAACCACAGCTGTAGTCTCTCAATGAAAGGAAGTAGCACCAGAAAAGTCTGCAGCCTGTAATTGGCTGTTGGCTCCCCGTATAACAGCCCTGCCCTCCCCCAGCATCACCCACAGTCGGCTAACGGGCCGCAGTTGTGTGACTATATCTGGCAGCGGACGCATGGGCCCCCGTTTGCTTAGGACTCAGGTTGCAATTGTGAAACCCGCGGCCCCTAGTGGTACACCAGTGGACAGAAGGGCAAAAGTAAAGCAACTTACAAATGCCGCACATTTGTGGGAAATTCTGAACAATATCTGAATGCAGCTGTAGAAAGAATACTTGGACTGTGTAAAGCTGTTCTATCAGCTCAGCCAGAAGTGGCTATTTTGAACAGTGAAAGATCTAAATTTAATTTGATGAAACAAAGTTATTCTATCATCTTTATTCATCTTAATGTGGATCCCTCACGCATCGGAATTTGCTGGTAAGCATGCCTCGGAGGGTGACTGCAGCCAAAAGTGTGAAAAGTGCCCGTCAGTGCAAAAACAACAGTAAAGTGTGCTAAAACATGTTCAAAAAAAGGCTGCTTCACAGTGCAAAAATGTTATCCGTACCTTCACTCCCAGAGACATGGTCACCAAGCGGCGTGTCTTTAATTACCAGCCCATACATGCCTGCCGTTTTGACGAATGTGCCTTTGGCATTCTCACCAGCAAGTGAAGAGATTTCCGATAAGAATAGTGCGGATCACGCAGGCCCTAATTACCGTACACACCTTGTTCAGTTTCAGCTGAGAACTAACAATGTGTGTGCGGTAATTAGGGCCTGCAAGCCCCTTTTGTGAGAAGTGGTGGAGGGTGAGAGAGATGGCATGTATGTTAGCTCACCTTTAGTCCCCACCGTTGGAGCTGTCCATGGTCCTGCTGAAGAGGTTGAGTGCAGAGGAGCTCTGTCTGCGCTGCTCTCAGAAGCTGGAGCGAGCAGCAAGAAGGCAGGCGGTATGGAGTGAGGCACATGTCTAGAAGTGCCACTGCCTGGAGAGACTGAGGATGGAGACGGCAGAAAGACTCCCTGCTGTACATAAACAACAAAATATTTTCAGTGTCCGGGTCTTTATGTGCGTTTAAAAAATATTTTATTCATTTAAAAGAGATTTTTTTGTGGGGAAAAAATGTGCATTTTTTAACTGGATTTTTTCTTTAAGTTAAAGTTTATTGAACTTTATTTGACTCTACTCTTTAGTCCCTCAAGAGGATTTGAACATGCAATTGTTCGATCGCAAGAATAGTACACTGCATTACCTATATAGTGCATTCTACTAAGACAATGACAGCAGCCTATTAGACTCTGCCAGACATCCAGTGTGCCTTTAGACCTTCTCTGGGGGGCTCTCAGCTGCCCTGTTCTTCTGACCTGTCGGTGGTCTGTTGTGCACCCATAAGGGTAGGAGAATTCTAATTAGCAATGTTCCTATATTAGCGGATTACTGGGGGTGAGTCGAACCTGGGATTGCTGTTTGTTACTGTTACTGTTAAGGATCTTAGGGTCACGGGTCATATGCCATTCCTTTACAAGAGGGAAGACCCCTTTCATTTTTTTTTGGACTGCAAATTTTGCTTAGGTTTCCAAACTAGAGTTCATAACAATTTCTATAGTGTTGTACTGTCACTTTAAGAAGATAATTAGTAATGTTATAATGACATATGGCTGAGCTGTATGTACTTGTATGGATGTCTGGCTGATGCATTCTAATGGAAGTGTGTTAACCCTGCAATACTACACCCTCCTGGAAAGACTTTTTAAAAATGTACCTATTAGAGCAGGCAGCGGTCCCACATCTTGTACATGTACCCCACAAAGTGCTGACACCCAGGGCCCCCAGTAGCCCAAACCAAACTGCTCCTGCAAATAAATAGGAGGTATAGGTGGTCTCATGGCCAAAATACACAAGATTGTAGAAGTTGTAATATATGTGATGTGATATGTTAAATCATTCTGGCACCAACCAGTTCTGTAGACACGGACATAATAGTAAAAAACTAATAATGACCCCTGGGAGATTTATGTGTAGAAGAACTACATGTTGGTGTTGCCTCAGGCTAGTTTAACAAGGCCAAGTGCTATAACAGGCCGTGAAACTCGGCCCGACATCGCGCTCACCAACATGCGAGGTACCTATGAGTGCAAGGAGTCAAACCCCCCCCCCCCCCTTTTACTTCAGTACAGTTGTAATCCTCCGGCGCGGCTTTCAGTGTTTTCAATGGGAAACCTTGCATCGCACTCTTGCACTCATCACACTCCTGTATTTCTCTGGACCCATTGAAAACAATGGGTGATGCACATTTTGAAGGAACGCCCAAAGATAGGACATGCCCCTATTTTTTCCTCCATCCTGTACATAACTCCATTCTTGCAACGCAGGAATCTTGCATGATTTTCTCAGCCATATAAAAGCGGTCTTAGTGTTTAGCAAAGGGTCGGTTGGCTTCCTTCCTTCCGCCTATAACAACCAATCACAGCACAGCTTTTATTTTATTGAAGCAGCTTAAGGAATGATGATTGGTTGTTATTTGCAACAAACAGTTTTCTTCAATAAATGAGGCCATATTGTATAATCTACCGTAAAATACGATGCTTTGTGATTCAGAGCAGTGAATAATTTACATGTCTGGTGGATCCGGAATGCCTCAGAGAAAATGGGAGCAGGAAGAGGTGAGTATATCCTGATTTTCTTATGTTAATAGCAGGTTTATCTAGAGCACGCAAATCAAACTGAAGACCCAGAGGCTGAATTCGGCCCGCCAACTCATTCCACTCACCAGCGGTCCGGCAGCAGCAGTGCAGAATTAGTTTACCGCTGACATATTCCCCCAACATCTGTGCCTGCTGTCCTGTACGCAGCAGAGATGCCAAAATGAACGTTTAGCGGTCACAGACTCTGCAGCCACTAGTCCGGAGCTGCAGGGTGAGTGGAATGCCTCTAGGGGTGCTGCCAAGCCAAAGCCAAAAGGGGGGTCACTATTACTACTGGGGCTGCTATGAGGTCACATATTATTACTGGGAGCAATATAGGGAGCACTGTTACTACTGAAGGCACTATGGGTGGTGCTATTACTACTGGGGCCACCAATATAGAGGACACTTAATACTGGGACCTCTATGGGGGTCACTTTTACTATTGCAGTTACTATAGATGTCACTATTAGTACTGGGACCATTTTCTGGGGGTCACTATTACTACTGGGGCTGCTATGAGGTCACATATTATTATTGGGAGCAATATAAGGAGTACTGTTACTACTGAAGCCACTATGGGTGGCGCTATTACTACTGCGGCCACTAGTATTGGGGACACTTACTACTGGGACCTCTATGGGGGTCACTTTTACTATTGGAGTTACTATAGATGTCACTATTAGTACTGGGACTACTTCTGGGGGTCACTATTATTACTGAGATCACGATGGGGTATCTAATTAATAGTGCAGCTAGTTTATCACTACTAGATCCAGTATGGGGAGCAATATTACTACTGGGGTAATGTTTGGGGCCATTATTACCACTGGGGCCACTGTGGGAATCATTATTACTATACAGTCTTATAATTACAATCGGCTCTTTGAAGGCAACCATAAGGCTGATGTGGCCCTCAGTGAAAATGAGTTTGACTCCCCCCCTGATGTAGAGTGTCACTGTGTGCTGCAATATGTTGGATGCACTACACAAGGATTGAGTAACCGTCTTAGGCCTCATGTCCACGGGAAAAAGAAGAATTAAAATCCGCAGCGGATTTTAACTCTTCTCCTGCACGCCGATCCGCACCCCATAGGGATGCATTGACCACCCGCGGGTAGATAAATACCTGCGGATGGTCAATAAAAGTGATTTTTTTAAAAATGGAGCATGAAAAAATCTGGACCATGCTCCATTTTCGTGCGGGTCTCCCGCGGGGACGGCTCCCGCAGGCTTCTATTGAAGCCTGTGGAAGCCGTCCGGATCCGCGGGAGACAAAAATCAGATTTTACTCACCCGCTCCGTTTCTTCTCTTTGCCGCGGCGCCATCTTCTCTCAGTCGCGGCCGGATCATTTTGCTTCGGCCGGCGCATGTGCGGGGCACGTCACCGACGTCATCCTGCGCATCCGCCGGGCCGAAGAAAGAAGATCCGTCCGCGACGCAGAGAAGATGACGCGGCAGCAAAAAAAAGGATCCGGAGCGGGCGGGAGGTAAGTTTATTCTGATTTATTCTTATTTTCAGCGCTCATGTCCGCGGGGCAGGAGGGACCCACTGCAGATTCTCCATGGAGAATCCGTAGCGGGCCTGATTTTCCCCGTGGACATGAGGCCTTAGTCAGCATAAATACAATATCAGAGGGGGATACACGGAACACAACGCATCGTGTCACGGTACATTAGCTAATAAAACCAAGAGCAAAACATTTTTCTTTTTACCTTCTTACTTTATTTCTGACACACAGAATCTGAAACATCAGGTAAAAGGGATAATTATTGGATTTGTATTCACACAGGCGAGCGCGATATCAGTCCAATCTTAGTGCAATGCATTTTGTGAGAAAATCGCATGAAATCACTGAACATGCAGTTTTTAACGCACATGAAAATCCCAAAAATTGCATCACACTCACAGAAACTCCTATGTACATTCGAGTGCAATGCGAATTTGGAAAACATTTCTCTTTTGCTTTCCTTGCCCATTGAAAATCCCTGACCCCGGGAAGAAACTGTGTGCTATTGTGAGGTTTTTCATCCCATTGAAAATGATATGTAAGATTTCTGCAGCTAAAAATTAGAGTTCTTGATCTCGCAGTATCGCTGTGGGAAAATAATCGCTTATGTAAATACGCCCATTGCCAATATTGATCTGCAATTCATGGAACTTTTGTGCATCTCACTTCACACAAAACTCCAACAACTTGTTTTACTCGTGTAAATACAGCCTTAAGGCATACTCACAAGTGCATTAGCACGGGCATTGCATAATGAACGTCCCGCTATCATGTGTATGTCTGCGGTTCTTACTGGACTTTTTGTGCTGACCAGGACAGTTCTCATCGGCACAGGACAGACTCACACCATGATTTAAGAGGCTATGCAGCCAAATTAATTTCAGATGTTTCTAATTTATTGCAAAATTGCGCAGTGTTTTGCACGATCGAGCGGGTCTCAAGTGCGCAAATGACTCCTATGGGGCCTTTGGTGTTCACCTGTGCACAAGGATAGAGTATCTTGTGGGGTTTTTCTGCATGCGCAAGATGCATGTGCCAAAGCGAGAGTGAACCCATTGAAAACAATGGGCTCTATTCTCTGTGCACTGTGTGAGAAAAGACGCTGGTGTCAGTCCACCTAAGTGAGACGGCTGATGCTGCTTCTTAGTATATTTACTTTCTTTGTTTTTCATAAAGATGATTGATACTTTTGCCATGAAGCCAACTTTACTATGGGAGGGAACAACAAACAAGAACTGCACACAATCATTGGCGCTTCCCTTCTGGTATGTCTGTTGCCTTCGGTAAGATAAATAAGAAGTGCAATTAATATTTACTCCAATATAACTTCAAACACCTCGCTATTCGGCCTTGGTCAGACGGGCGTTCTTTCGCTCGATTTGCGCATGCTTCGCAATGGGATCGGTCACATGTCTGCTTTTTATGCGGATGTGCGATAAATTATAGGACAAAATGATTAGCAGAACGCGCCTATCTGCGTTCTGCGTTTAATTGTGCGCACCAAAGGCATGTACTGCAACTAGCTGCGATTTTTCGCTGGCGAGCATCTGCGCGAGTGCATAGTCTTCTAGGAAGTGATTAGTTGAATGAAATGCAAAAGGCTGACAAGGTGGCCGTAATATGGGGGCAACAGGTTATCTTATCAAATCTTTGCAATGTGTATTTTATAAATGAACAAAATGTTCGCACCGCTACTTTAGCGCACAATAGAAGAGAAATAGCGCGTCACTCACCCGCCGGCGCTGACGCAGGTGAGTATGCGCCAGTCCCTGCAGGCGCTCAGGTCGGGTCCCGCGGCGAGAATTTTCGCTGCCAGATCCGACCCGCCTGCAGGCGGCCTTATAAGTAGTTACATTTTTGTTCCATTTTTTTTTCGCTATCGGACAAACAAATGACGTAAATATGAAAGTGTTAATTATTTAGCGAAAAATTGCCCGAGTATTGTCAAGGCGGGCGAAAGTGTGTGTCTGGCGTCATCTGTGCGTGCCCCGCCCCGCGCCTGAGCATTACGCACGGCAGTTGCTGGGCAGCGCCATTTTGTGGCCACACTTTGGGCAGTAAAGATGTCTGTCCGCAGTTCACCTTTGGGACGTCGCGAGACACAGCTGCTGGTCCAGATGACGGACCAGCTGGATTATGATGGGCACCATGGCCCCTACCAGCACCCCTACAAACGCAAGCAAAAGATTATGCGCAAGGTCCGGAGGGCGATGGTACGGGAATTTGGGACTGAAAGGAGCCGCATCCAGCTGCAGAAACGGTGGAGCGACCTCAAGCTGAAGGACGCTCAGCGGCTTGAGGCCATCAGGCGGCACCTCCGTTGTCGGGAAGGAGGTAAGCACACTGTGTGGTGTTGTGCTCTGAAATTGTAACCAATTTGACATGGTGGCAGTGTTTTTTAACCCCTTAATGACATGGCCTATTTAGGCGTTGAGAACCAAGCGATGTTTTGTGTTTTTCCATTTCCATTTTTCAAAGGCCATAACTTTTTGATTTTTTTTATGTACGGAGCTCTATGAGGGCTTATTTTTTGCGATACGAGCTGTAGTTTTTATTGGTACCATTTTGTAAAATGTACGGCTTTTTTGATCACTTTTATTGCATTTTTTGGGAGGCAAAATGCGAAAAATTAGCATTTTGCCTCTGTTTTTTAGGGGGTTTTTTTAACGCTTTTTGCCGTTCAAAATAAAAAGTGTGTTCAACTTTTTGTGCACGTCGTTATGGACGTGTCAATACCCTTTTTTAAACCTTTTTTTATGCTAATATTTAAAAAGCACATTTTTAAAATATTTTTTTTACACCACTTGTGTCCCTCTGAAGGGACTTGCAGCACAGCACGTATGATCGCTGTGATAAGGCATGGCAGAGCCACTGCCCTGCCTTATCGCTTACTATAGCGGTCATAGGCTATGGCAGTACAGGACACCTGTGAACTCTGTGAACTCTTTCCCTGCCGTGATCTACTTAGATTGAGGCAGGGTAGGGGTTAACAGCAGGGGGGCACATCTCCGATGCCCTTCCGCTGTTGCAGTGGTACGCCGGCTGTAACTGACAGCCGGCTTCTGCTGCGGGATAGCGCGAGGTCAGTCATGATCTCTCACTATCCCGATGACGTACCGTTACGTGATGTTGCGAGAAGTACCCCACTCCCATGATGTACCGGTACGTCATGGGGAGGAAAGAGGTTAAGGGGGCGTGGCTTATTTCTCAGGAACGCCTTGAAAGGTTATGTAAATGTTCTGTATTTTTTTGCATACTAGTTGCGAAAACTAGTTTACAACATTAAAAAGTCTTCATGTTACTGTTCCAACAGATGCAACACAAGGTCACAGGGCGGAATCTGGAGAGGAACACCATTCCACTCCAGCACGTGAGCCTATACCTCCACCAGAAGCCACTCAGGAGGAGGCAGTCAGTAAGTGTAAATAGTCTGTGCAATTTTTTGCAACTCTCAATTGACGACAAAAATAGGGCTCCCACACACTTGCGATTGTGTTTTGGGTTTTTTCACGCGATTTGCGGATCGCATAACGGATGCGCATCCGCAAATAGCGTGAGGCGTCGACGATTCGCTGAAAAATCTGTACCTAGCAGCGTTTTCAGCGTAAGGGCCCCGATCAAAGGAGCGCTGCCCGCTATCCTCTGCCACAGCTGTAACAGCTGTGGCAGAGAAGAATGATGTTCGGCCATTGAATTCAATGGAGCCAGCAATACAGCCGGCTCCATTGAAAGCAATGGGCTGCCGGCAAGACGCGGCTGAACTCCGGCTGCAGGAAAAAAGTGAGTATACTTTTAAAAAAAAATTTTACACATTTGCAGGATGCTTCTCAGGGAAGTGCATAAAATGAAAGCCCTTCCCTGAGAAGCATCCTGCAAATGTGTAAAAAATTTTTTAAAAAGTATACTCACCTTTTTCCTGTGTTACCCAAAAACACCATCACTAGTGTGTGGGAGACCTAACTCAGCTTTTTAGGTGACTACCCATTCCTTTTTTTTCAACTGCGAAATTCACCCCGTTTTTTTCAGCAGGGGGCTATGGGACTTGTCATGTTAAAATCGCAAGGGCGCTAAATCTCGAGATCGCGCTACATTGCGAATTTGCGCAAACTCGAATTTAAAGGGGTTGTCCCGCGCCGAAACAGGTTTTTTTTTTTCAACAGCCCCCCCGTTCGGCGCGAGACAACCCCGATGCAGGGACCTAAAAGAAAATCCGCACAGCGCTTACCTGAATCCCCGCGCTCCGGTGACTTCTTACTTACCGGTTGAAGATGGCCGCCGGGATCTTCTCCCTCCGTGGACCGCAGCTCTTCTGTGCGGTCCATTGCCGATTCCAGCCTCCTGATTGGCTGGAATCGGCACGTGACGGGGCGGAGCTACACGGAGCCCCATTGAGAAAAGAAGAAGACCGGACTGCGCAAGCGCGTCTAATCTGGCGATTAGACGCTGAAAATTAGACGGCTCCATGGAAACGAGGACGCTAGCAACGGAGCAGGTAAGTGAAGAATTTCTGATAACTTCTGTATGGCTCATAATTAATGCACAATGTACATTACAAAGTGCATTAATATGGCCATACAGAAGTGTATAGACCCACTTTGTTTCGCGGGACAACCTCTTTAACATTACAAGTCCCATAGACCCCTGCAGATTAAAATATGCTGCTAATTTTGCATTGCCCTAAAGAAAGGTCGTGGATAGTCACCCTTTGATGTACCCTCCAAATTTACTAACAATCCATTTTTCTCCTTGTCAGCTCAATACCCCCCTGCAACTGCAACAACATCTGCAGAGGGGTCCCCATGGAGCTTGCCTTTCTTGATGTCGCCACAGCCTCTGGTGGAGGTGGAGAGACCCAACCTGGACCCTGGTCGCCCTGTGACAGGTAAGGACGACACACTTGGGCCTCCACACAGTAACATCCTGATAACATTTTTCTGACATTTTTGGTAGTACACACATTCTCCAGAGTAGGCTACGTAAATTTTAAGACACACTAGGAGACCAAGGCACACATTTACACATGCCTGATCGCTTGTCTTTCTCTTTTGTCACAGTATGGAGAGATGTCCCCCCTGATGAGAGGGTGGCATGGTTCTTCAATGAAATCCGTCTATGCCACCTGCAGATTGATTTTCTGCAGAGTGGCCTAGACGGATTCCGTGAAAAGCTGGCCAATCTCCATCAGGGATGAGTGCATCACTTCCCGACAATGGAAACGAGGTCGCTCCACCGTCAAGCCAGCTCCCCACAGTCCCCATCCCCACCATCGCCCTTGGACCTTTCAAGAACATGAAAGTCTTTGTGGGGGTGCTGAAGGGTCTGTGGTTGCCCATCGTGCTAGCTGGCCCATCATCGGAAGAGCCGTATTTCGCGACGTCCCAGAAAAGACAGATTTGAGCCATGTTGGCTCACTGGCAATTTTATGAAAAAATTTGAGTCATGTTGGCTCCCTGCCATTTTTGCACTTTTAAAAAGTTTTGAGCCATGTTGGCTCCATGCCATTTTAAAGAAGTAAAAGTTTTTTCACAAAAAATACAAGCAAACGTGTTTTTATTTCTTTATTAATAAATCTTTGTTGTCACATGCACAAGGTAATAAAGACTTACGACTAGTAAACACACACAGTATGCTCCTAGGCAACTCATGGATTGAACTTGGAACTCTTGCGGGAGCTTTTATCACTTCTCTTGGACGGTACAAAGGGTCCAGCAGAGATCCATGGTTAGAGACTGCATTGAGTGGTTTTTATTGTCACGGACAGCATTTCAACCCTCAATACTCATTTGTACCACATTAGCAAAGTGGGACATGCGACAATAGTTAGAGAAATCCCACAGTTACGGGCTCAGTCGCACGGGCGCATCGGGTGTTACTGTAGCCAGTAGACGGCCGTACCTGAAGATGGATGTCTCTCTGCAGCGCCGGCTTCCTTGCCGATCATGTGTTCTTTCATCAGCGCTGGAGAGAGATGGCCATCTTCAGGTAAGTCTTCTCAGTCACACGGGCGCATCGGCGCCGGGGTGCGGGTGCCGATGCATCCATGTGACTGAGCCCTGTTTCTCCACAGGAACACATTTGCAGCCTCAAGCCCCCCCCCCCCCCCCCCCTCAACAAAGGAAACCAAAAAAAAATGTTTAAGGGGTTCCCTTGGCTAAGGGCCCCAAACGAGGTATTGGTCTACTACATTGCCCTATTTCAGCTAACTGTTTTAAAAGAGTGCCTCATTTTGAAAGGCCGCTTCCTATATGGAGCTGAAGGTGGGCAAGTTAGTACAAGCTTGCAATCCACGTCAAGGATCCTCGTTACTTGCGAGTCCCTAACTAAGAGAATGTGCTAATAATCACCCAACTACAAAAAAGGGGGCACAGCCAGCTTAAAAAAAAAATATAATCTTGAGAAACCAGCTCATCGGTGTCCTCGAGCATGTTCCAACTGCCGCAGAAGTGCTCCCTGTGAAGATAGGAAATACTCTGTGAAGAGGTCCCTGACGAGGACAGCAGATTGTGCTGACCTACCATGCTGCACAGCCTCCTCCAAAACTTCCCCCCAAAAGCAGTGGGTAAAGGATGCAGAACATTCAAAACTGTATCATGTCACCGGTAGAAATTATGTAGAACCACACAGGCCCTAATTACCGCTGACACGTTCTCAGGAGCCAGCTGAATGGTACTTAGTAAGACTCGCCAACGATTAGCGAGAATACCAAATGCACACTCCACATAACGCCGGGCACGTGAGAGGCGGTAATTAAAGACCTGCCTCCTGGTGTCAATGTTTCTGCGAGCAAAGGGCCGCATGACATTATTAGACAGGCCAAATGCATCATCCGCCACAAAGACAAATGGGGCTGCCGTACCTGACGAGTCAGGAAGGGCCTGGGGCACAGGAATAGAAAGCTGCTGTTCCCTCATCCGCCTACCCATTCTGGAAGTGCTGAAAATGCGAGCATCAGCAGTACTTCCAAAGGCCCCAATATCAACCAGCAGGAATCGATAGTTACTGTCAGCAACAGCAAGGAGGACCACCAAAAAGAACTGCCGATAGTTGAAATATTGAGACCCCGAGTTAGGTGGCTTCAGGACACGATTGTGCTTCCCGTCCAATGCCCCAATCCAGTTTGGGAACTGCGCAGTGCTCATAAATCCCTCGACAACATCCAGCCAATCTTGATGAGAGGGAGGAGCCATCACCAAAGGTACAAGACACTGCCAAAGGACGTCACAGGTCTCCCTGACGATTCCCCCAATGGTAAAGCGGCCAATCAAGAACTGCGTATGCTGCGAAGCATAGGAATTCCCAGAAGCCAGAAATCTGTGGGAGAAGAGGAAATAAAAAAGGTTAGAACTTTGCTACATGACATGAACTTTCTATAAATAGAAAAGCATCATTTTACCAAACAGACTACAAACATAAGGCCTCCTTCACATGGGGGACAAAGTGGCGCGATTTTGGAGCATTGCTACGATGCTACAAAACGCATATATTAGAAGCCCATGGTTTCCTATGGGTTCCTTCACACATGAGATGTTTTGTAGCATACTACAAAATGAGACATAAACCTCGCAGGTCCAGCGATATGCCCGCGACACGCTAGGTTTTGTAGCCCATGTTTCTCTATGGAGCCTTCCTCTCTGTTGCATCGCATCGCGCGAAAACGCGGTTTGCATGCGATGCGGTGCAACTTTGACAGTAGCAGATGCTACAAAGTCGCGTGATTTTGTAGCATCACTTGCGACTTTGTAGCACTACAAAATTGCATTATTGCTGCGAAAAAATCGCAGCGATATCATATAGTGCAGCAATGCAATATCGCTGCTATTTTCTGTAATTAGCAAAAAAGAACCACTGCACTCACTCGACCCCACCAGAAAAGAAAACTTGGGGGTGGGAGGGGACAGAGAGAAATTCAAAAGGTTTCCTTCTCTGTAGCGAAAATATTCATGCAAAGCCAGCAACGGGGCTATGGACCTAAGCCCCTTCCACGATTCCAATACAATAGCAAAGCTGTGGCAGCATGTGATGATGCAAAAAATAGCTTCTTGATTAAAGGAGCATATTTTATTGTTTCACAGTTTTAAAAGAGGCGACGTTTCGACCTACAAACAAGGTCTTTTTCAAGCCAACAAACTAGTGAAAACACGGTTCAGAACATGGAGCCATGCGGTGTCGCCCATGTGAAGGAGGCCTAATACTCAGACCAATGCCAAACATAGTACATTGGCACGGTGGCTTTTCGTCTACCTCTTCGCTTGTTCCAAAAACATGTTCGCTATAGTAACCGTCTGCAAAAGGTAAGCTCATGCTCGGGCAAACAACGTAGGCGCTAAATAAAGTATTTACCCAACACAAGGAACCTTGCCCCCTTCCCCCCCAAACACCCAACAAAAGGCAACAGAACAAGAGTTGGCCAAAAAGGCCCAAATAAAGGAAAAAATACACGGCTACTGCTTTACGATCGTGCAATTATTTCTTAGCCGTCAAAGCACTACTAAGATTTGAAGAATGGGGATAGATCCACCATCACTTTGTGAGAAGCTCACCGTGGAACACAGGTGAGACTAATTATTCTGCTGCATCAACGCTCCCTTGATACAGACTACTCAAGTGCTGTCAAACACACCGCAGCAAGATGTGAAAAAACAAAGTACAGCAATAATTAAAAATGGATCAGGAAGGGGTGTGGCCAATATACGTTGTCCATGTCTGCAGGAGGAGAAGGATGAAAGAGCCAGGATGAGGAACTGAGCTCCCGCCCCTTCCCCACCCCTCCCCACTATTTGCTATAGGAGGGGGCGAGACGGGGGCGGAGCAAAGTACCGCTGCTTAGCTCTGCCACCAACCCGCCCTTCCCATTGCTAATAGTGGTGAGGGGCGTTGAAAGGGCAGGAGCTCAGTTCACGCTCTTGGCTCTTCCATCATCCTCCCCCTGCAGACAAGGACAACATATATTGGCTCGGCGTGAAAACACGAGGCGATATACGGTCGTCAGAATAAGCCTTAACATGTATAGACAAAGGTACAAAGGCTACACGGGGAAGGAATGAACGATAACAACAGATGATGCGACCTAGAGAGAGATGAGAACTTACCGCAGAGTGACTAGGAGTCTTTCCTCAGCAGAGATACTGTCACTCATGTTGGTATCTTTGTGCATAATCCCGGCACGCACCACCTCCAGAAGTTCATCGAACATGCTGACCGACAAACGACAAAAGGCAGTGAACCTGTCCGGGTACTGTCTCAGGTCCACGTACAGGGAGTGAAACATCCCAATGCGTTCCCGCAGCTCCACCAGCGGATGCACCCAGTACCTCCTAGTCCTCCTCCTTCTCCTGACCGGCGCAGGACTATCGCTAGCCCTAGGTTGGTCACTAGCAAGGTAACATCATCTCGCGACGACATCTCTCCAACTCCAGTAATGTCACGCACACCCAGGAAGAACCAGAATGAAGAACAGGCCTCATTAGCAGCTATTTATAACACCTGGTAGTGGGCTGAAGCATGATTACTTGCACGGCAAAAAAGGTGGGAAAAAGGATCCGGCCGTTCTAAGATTCATGCGCCTTTTGATGCGCACGGCGATTTTACTCAGGTCAGACGGCCGTTTTGCTGCGACGATAAACGCGGCTAGGTGCAGATTTTTGGCGATTCGTCGGTGACGGTCACGCGATTTGTGCATGCGCATCCGTTATGCGATGCGAAAAAACGCCGTCTGACCGAGGCCTTCCTTGTACTGCATCACACAATTACTGGCACAAACAGGGAATTTATCTCCTCCAAGTAAATACTCTTCTTGCACTCTATAAGAGTCACCCTGCTATACCATCCATTCAGTGTGCACTGCTGCCCACCCATCCATACTAAACTTAGGTTCGAAGAACAAGTAGCCGAAAATTGTAGGAGGTGTTAAAAAAATAACAATAATATGCAGTTTTTCTGACCACAGGATCAAAGAGGTTGTTAGACAGAGGAGTCTTTTTCTATTGCCACATCACCTCCTGTGTCATAATCGCAGGATGCTAATGAGTTGCCATGTCCATCCACTTCAGCCCATTATCCTGCAGTGTTGATCCAGATGAAGGAAAAATCCCCAATGAGGATAGAAGGCAATTATCCTCATTTTAGGGGAATAAAAATTCCTTCTTGACTCCAAATCTAGCAGTCAGAATAAATCTCTTGATCACCGACAATCTCCAGTAATCTAGTGACCATACCTTGTAATACTGCTACACCCAAGAAAGGCATCCAGGCCCCTCTTGAACTGTCTTCGGCTACATTCACATGAGCGTGAACCTCGCACGAGTTTTGTGCATTGCGACACACATGAATATGTACTCAATTCTTCTGAATGTATCATACACATGGGAGATTTTATCCTCACGGCGATGCTGCATGTCCTAATGTTTCATGTCCCTTGGAACACATCGCCCATTGTTTTTAATGGAACAGTGAAGCACATTCTTTGTGTGTAATGTTAGGTTTCCCATGGAAATCAATGGGAAACACTTGCAGATCCTCTAATGCATGTGAAACAAGCTTCGGATGATCGCAAAATCACAGAAGTGATGCAAGGCATTTTTTCATGAAGAACATCTGACATCCGCGTGTAGAATGAGTTTATTGGCCTGATATCGCGCTCGCCCATGTGAATGTAGCCTTGGTGAAATCACCATGAAAGCTTTAGTTTTCCTCAGGCAGAAGGTTTCCTAGTCTTAGTGCTGTATGGAGGATGCCCTCCTCTTCACATGTACACACGGTAACACGATTGTTCGCCCCCCTACAGCAGTTATTTAATCGTCCACACATTATGGAGATCTGCAGCCGACCAATAGGCATTTTTATTCTCACTTAAACAACACAATCAGCTGATGAAAGACTGTTTGTCCTTTTGCATGAACCCCGGACAGGTATGGCCACTGTCCCCACATATGTGTTATGCCGAAATGCTGCGGAGTTTCAGAATAAACAGATTTTGAAGACTGAGCTCCGAGTCACAGAGTTGGGTTGCATCGGCTTCTCCCCGCCTGCAGCATGAAGACAGACAGCTCTCCCCCTATACACAAGAGAGGAGATAACTGTCACTCCACATGGTGCAGGCGGGGAGAGGCCGGCGCGGCCACCTCTGTGACTCGGAGCTCAGTTCTCAGTCCAAATTCAAAGGGTGTTTATTCTGAAATAAATGTTGCAGTATTTAAGATTGACACATATATGGGGGGGAATGGGCATACCTGTCCCGGGTTCATGCTTCCGTTGCTCAGACAGCAGGAACCCAGTGACAAGTTCCCTTTAACCCCTTAATGATGTGGCCCCTTTTTTTTTTCCATTTTCGTTCCCTCCCTCCCCCCCCCTTACAAAAATCATAACACCTTTATTTATCCATCGACGTCGCTGTATGAGGGCTTGTTTTTTGTGGGACAAGTTGTATTTTTCAATGGTTTTATTTAATGTACCATATAATGTACTGAAAAACTTTTTAAAAATTCTAAGAGGAGTTAAATGAAAAAAAAAACAACATTCCGCCATCTTTTAGTTTGTCTTGTTTCTACAGTGCACAAACTGCAACAAAAACGACATGATAACTTTATTCTATGGGTCAGTGCGATTGCTACAACACCAAACTTGTATAGTTTTTTTTTACTAGGCTACTTTTTTTTTCAAAGACATTTAATTTTTTTAATTATTTTCAGCCGCCATCATCTGCGCGCAATAACTTTTTAATTTTTCCGTGGACGTAGGTGTGCGAGGGCTCATTGTTTTCAGGAAATCTTGTAGTTTACATTAGTACCAATTTGGAATACATAAGACTTTTTGATCACTCTTTATTGCATTTTTTTTCTGGGAGACAGGGTGACTGAAAAAGTGCATCTCTGGCATGCTTTTTTTTTTTTATGATTTTGATTTTTTTATTATAGGTATAGCAAAAGGGGGGTAGTTTAAACTTTTATTTCTTTTTTCTTACAATTAAAAAAAAACTTTATTGCTCTTATTTTCACTTTTTTTAAGTTCGCCTGGGGGGCTACATCATGTGATGTTTTGATTGCTCCTGCAGTATGATGTAATGCTATAGAATTATGTCATACTGCGATTTGACCGTCAGTCTATGAAGCCACCCCACAGGGACGGCTTGATAGGCAGTCTGTTAAGGCAGCCTTGGGGCCTTTCAGAAGGTCTCTGGCTGCCATGACACCTGTACAGAAATGACAGTGTGCGGCATTCAAAGGGTTAAAAGCCGTGATCGGCTGCGAGGCCCGCGGGTGTCAGCTGTAATAAACAGCTGACGCTTGCGCTGTATGAAGACAGGGCGCCCTGCGACCCCTCTTCATACATACCCCAATGCTCCAGGACATTAATGTACGTCCTGGTGTGGGAAGGGGTTAAAGAAGACCTGTCATGTCCTCATGTCAGCATAGCTGGCTACAGCCATGGCCCAACTGACTGCATTATAGTTTGTCTTTTGTTCATACTCACCCCCAGTCCGAAATACTCCCTGTCCTTTGGTTTCTGGCGCATGGAAAGTATGAAGTGGGCGTTCCCACCATTCACTGTCAATCAAATCTGACACTACACATTGGCAGAGATCGGTGGGGACCGCCCACTTGACACTTTACAAGCTCAGGTGACTCTACGAGGAGTCTGTACATGGGAATAGGGGTGAGCAAGAAGACAGGAAGGACTGTAATAAAGTCAGTGAGGCCTTGGTTGTAAAGCTATGCAGCCAGCCCCACAACATGAGGACATGACAGGTAGTATTTAGGTAGAAATCCTATTTTAGGTCTTCAGAATCAATCAACTTTTTTTACATTACCTTACATTTCCAGAACCATAATTATGGGACAGTAGTTAAAGACCAGCTCACCAGTAACTGTAGGGATTGCATGGAAGTGCCGGCCGATACTGCAGCAGCGTACAAAGAAGATACAGTATCCAGCAATATCAGATGTAGGATTAGAGCCTGTATTACATCAGTGTAATACATAGATTATTTACAGAGCGAGAGCCAGAATACCATCCGGGTGCACACTCTTATGAAAGCCCTCTAAAAGAAATCCTGCCTTTGTTGCCCATAGCAACCAATCCCAGCGCAGCTTCCATTTCTTATACTGCTGAGGTAAAATGAAAGCTGCACTGTGATTGGTTGCTTTGGACAACAAAGGTAGATTTTCTTTTAATCCGCTTTCATATAAGTGCGGTGTCGGGTTAGTTTTTTGTCGCCAACATGTATTCTGTTTTTCTAATAAAGCTAAGGGTTTTAGCATTGATTTGAGAGCTCTGGATGTTTCCTTCTTTGTATTATAAGGGGGTTAAATAAGGGGTTAAATCATAGTCAGACAAGGGGATCTATATTGTGTTTATTCACAGGTATGAATAGCTCAATCCTGGGACATGGGGGGCTTTTAGCTAAGTCTTACGTATACGTACATCTGAGACTGGCGCCACTTCAGTCTATATACTGTATTTATTACAGTATTCCCATATTATGGGGGTCAGCGCCTTGTTCACACTTATATGAACTCAGTGTGAGAGGTGCTGCTCCGTTACAGTGTGCACTATTCATGTGTTAAATTATTTGGACAGACAATTCTAACACATAAATTACCAATGAAGCCAAGGTGGCCCTCTGTAAAGTTTCCTATACCAACAAAAGGAACTTGGAAACTGGAAGAAACTCTGATAGGAAGGGGTCTGGCAGACCAAAGGCCATTGAGCTTGTTAGGTATGAAATGAACAAAAGGGTGAAAGCAAAGCCACCTACAAGTGCCACACATTTGTGTGAACTTCTGCAGCAATGCAGGGAAGGAAATTCTGAACAATATCTGATTGCAGTTGTAGAAAGAACGCCTGGATTGTGTAAAGCTGTTATATCAGCTGGAGGGGCTGCTGTGAAGAGTCAGAGTGAAGTTTCTTTTTTTGTCTTCTGTCACAAATCTAGATTTCTTTTGGTGGAAGTTAATCCATCATTTTTTTTCCTCTTAATGTGGATCCCTCCTTACATCTATCGGAATTTGCTAGTAAGCATGCCTAAGAGTGTGACTGCAGTTATTGAGGCCAACACAGCATTGGAAAATGAAAAGAAAATCAAATTTCATGACTTTCTATGTGAGTCCCAATACTTTTATCAATATAATGTAAGTCACCAAACTAAACTAAAGGCATCACATCGTCCCTAATATAAGTGCAACAAATGTATCACATTTTGAGCAAGATTACATGAAGATCAAAAGAAGTCCCAGGAAATGTTTGATGGACAAGTAATCACATTGGCTGATGCAACACATATTGGTGGTTTCATAATACCATCTTCAGAACAACATTGCGTTCAGTTGAGGATAGAAGGCGGTGTCTAATGTTTCTGGATCAAATCATAGCTGAGCAAACACCTCTTCATGTGATTGTTTGACGATATACCGTTCATCCTCCAAGAGGAAGGAATCCTGCAGTGAAAAGTAAGTAACAGGTGGAATATTACAGCTATCCATCTTCTACTACATGTAGTCCGCCAGAAGATAGAGATGTACGAGCTGATCTACGTGACTCTCTGGTGGAAAGTTTTACTGCTCCCATCAATGTTTCTTCCAAATAACCAGTCCTCAATCTGTTCAGTATGTGTTATATGGGTATATATTACATGGGTGTATGAAAGGGTAGGACCCCATACTCACAGTCCATATATGTGAAAGTAGTGTGGGTTCCATATCATTGTCACATTATAGCATATTCAATATATCACTATCATATACTTTCTCTGGAAATAGTACTGCATTTTAGGGATTTGTGGCAAAAATGTCATTAATATGAATGGTACAACAGATATTCAGAAGAGCGCCATGGTCACTTTCATAAAGCAGTATATCTAGCAGTGTGGGTAAATAATGGTTGCACACTTACCTGGTGCAGAGTGGGAAATCCCACATAGAGATTGCACTGGTGGTGCGTCCAGGAGGGTGCAAAGCCTCTGTGGTGCCGGGGTCTTGTTTAAGGTAATCCAAAACAATTTATTGCATCTATTAAGTTTTTATAGTCAATTTTATAGTTTTATAGTTTTTATCTGTTTACAACAATGTTTTAGAGACCTGCCGGACTAAAAGGATATAATATATACTTCTTGTTTATTATGACACATTCCTGTCCCACCTGCCGCTCGTATATATAGTCATTTATATAGATATATGCTGTCTCTTTTGTAAAAGAAACAAACTCAGGATCTTAATGACCTGAGTGATCCTACCCCATGATTATGACGAGATACTCATAAATATATCAAAAATTGTTATATTCACTGTCATGGCCGACCGGTTTGTAGCCATGACCTCATCTCGTTTTTCCTTTGAAGCGCACTATAATTTGCCAATACTAACACATCAATATACCGGTCTCTCCTTGTGTGCTGTATTCTTCATAATATCACTCATACAAGAAGCACACACCCACATAGATGCACCTGTATACAGATTATGGGGCTGACCTCATGGAAGCAATTGTAATAACGGAAAAGCATTTTTGTCATAGCGTTCCTTATAGGGATCATCTTGCCTGCACTCCTCTGTGATTTTAGTTGGGGAAGTAAATCAGATTCCTCCTTTTATTTGATTGTAGATACTGAGCAATTTTTTGTTTTACAAACATATAGTGACTGATGCCAAGATTAGTTGGGCCGCAGGACAAGTTCCACCGTGAATATCGGCCCCAACCCCGCAGTGGTGTCAGGGGATTTACCAAAAGACCCTCCCGATATAACTGCCTGTTGAAATGCCTCTGAAGGGAGGCCAACAAGCCCATGTAAGTCTTCCACATATTTGTATTACTTTTCTGTGTTTGAACGCATTTGGGCGCTGTGCTCCAGAACCTTCTCTATAGCAATACCAGTGCTATGTGCCATATGAAACTAGCCATGGTTATCATCCTTCATTGAAATGAGCCCCTGGCCAGTTTCAGAGGCAGGAGACCTATTATGACCCACCATTGGACCTCTCTCATATTCACTCCTCCTTCCCAGAACCTGCACCCCAGCCTGCTCCCAGAAGACAAAGGTCTGAGCCATTAGAGCCACATGGAAATAATATCCAATGTCGAAAAAAAAGAAAAAAAGCCAAAGCTGTTGAGAGTCAATAATTTATGTAATTTACACCTCACGGAGCAAAATCTTCAAGAACAGCTTAATACAGCAAAAAATAACAGTGGAAGCACGTCTTATGGACTGATGAGCTATAATTTGACATCTGTGGTACATCACGCAGGGCTTTTCTATGCCATTGAGTAGTGGAAACAATGGTTCCTGAGTATGTGACACCAACTGCCAAATATGGAGGAGAAAGTGTGATGGTGTGGGGCTGCTTTGCTGGATCCAGAGCTGGCAACTTGCTCAGTGTGACTGGCATGCTGGACAAAAGGGCGACCACAGCATTGTGATATGCAATGCAATACCTACTGGTATTCTATAGAAGTCTTTGGGGAGTTCACAAATGTGCATCCAATCCCTGCATAATTATGCATTATGCAATTTCATGGAAAAACGAACACACCTGGAACTAATTGCGCTGCACAGATTTTTCAATCATGGCACTGGTGTGTCCCATACATGTGTGAAAAGCACCCGTCAGTGCAAAAACAACAGTAAAGCGTGCTAAAACGTGTGCAAAAAAGGCTGCATCCCTTCACTCCCAGAGACATGGTCACTAAGCGGTGTGTCTTTAATTACCAGCTCATACATGCCCGCCCCTTTGACGAATGTGCCTTTGGCATTCTCACCAGCAAGTGAAGAGATTTCCGGTAAGAATAGTGCGGATCACGCAGGCCCTAATTACCGTACACACCTTGTTCGGTTTCAGCTTAGAACTAATAACGTGTGTGCGGTAATTAGGGCCGGCAAGCCCCTTTTGTGAGAAGTGGTGGAGGGTGAGAGAAATGACATGTATGTTAGCTCACCTTTATTCCACACTGTGGGAGCTGTCCATGGTCCTGCTGAAGAGGTTGAGTGCAGAGGAGCTCTGTCTGCTCTGCTCTCAGAAACTAGAGCGAGCAGCAAGATGGCAGGCAGCATGGAGTGAGGCACGTGTCTAGAAGTGCCACTGCCTGGAGAGACTGAGGATGAAGCCGGCAGAAGGCCCCTCTGCTGTACCTCCTGAGGTGTCGGTGAAGCGGAGCTGGAGTGAGAGGGTCTGTCAGCTGTTTCCCCGATGCCGTGTTCTGGGGGTCATGAGGAGGAGTCAGCAGAGTGCAGCTGCATATGTTGGGTGGTAAGTCCTGCACTCCACTGCAGGAAACTATAAACTACAAAATATTTTCAATGTCCGGGTCTTTATATGCTTTTTAAAAATATTTGATCCATTTAACCCCTTAGTGACGAAGCCTGTTTGCGCCTTAGTGACGTAGCCAAATTTTGGAAATCTGACATGCGTCGTTCAACGTAGCATAACTTCGTTAAGGCTTTACATATCCAAGTGATTCTGACATTGTTTTTTCGCCACATGTTGTACTTCATTTTGGTTGTAAAAAGAGACTGTTATAATTTGTGTATATTTATTAAAAGTGCCAAAATTGGGAAAATTTTGAAAAAATTTTCATTTTTTCACATTTTCAACTGCAATACCTCAAATATGTCCAAACATACTGTACAAATTTTTGATAAGATATATATTTCCATCTGTTTACTTTATTCTGAATGCACATTTGAAAAACTTTTGTGTTTTTTTAACCATTTAGATGACGTAGAAATTTAACATTACTTTTCAGCATTTTGAGGAACACTTTGTTTTCCTGCACCAAGCCAAGTTTGCAAAGGCTCATTAGTGTCAGAATAATAGATACTCCCACCAAATGACCCCATTTTGAAAACTACACCCCTAATGTATCCACTGAGGGGTGTCATGAGTATTTTGACCCCACTGTTTTTTTTCAGGAATTAATTAAATTTAGAGGATAAAAATAAAATTTCATATTTTTGCAAATATGTAATTTTAAAGACATATTTTTTTCCTATAGTGCCCATGAAAATGAGGATTTACACCCCAAAATGGATACCCCCGTTTACCCCGTTTTCAGAAACATACCCATTGTGGCTATAATCTTATGTCTGGATGCACAACGGGACCCAAACTGAAAGGAGTAGTCGGTGTCTTTCAGAACATAAATTTAGCTTGAAGGCATTTTAGGCCCCATAGCACTTTTGTAGAGCTCTTGAGCGGCCAAAACCAAAGGGAACCCCCAGAAATGACCCCATTTTGAAAACTAGACCCCTTAACAAATTTATCTAGGGGTGTACTACCCATTTTGACCCCACAATTTTTGAATGAATTCAAGCAAAGCAAAAGGAAAAAATTGTGATTTTTGTTTTTTTGTCAATTCTGTCATTTTGAAAACAGCTTTTCTTGTACAGCACACACATGAATGAAGCCTTGCACCCCAAAATGGATACCCCTGTTTCTCCCGTGTTCAGAGACATACCCTTTGTGGCCCTGATCTTATGTCTGGATGCACAACGGGGCCCAAAACGAAAGAAGTAGTCGGTGTCTTTCAGAACATAAATTTTGCTTGAAGGCATTTAGGCCCCATAGCACATTTGTAGAGCTCTTGAGCGGCCAAAACCAAAGATAACCCCCACAAGTGACCCTATTTTGAAAACTAGACCCCTTAACAAATTTATCTAGGGGTGTACTGTGTATTTTTGCACTACAATTTTTGAATAAATCTAAGCAAAGCAGTAGGTAAAAATTACAATTTTCATTTTTTTGGCAGTTGTATCAATTTAAAAACTGTTTTTTTGTACAGCACACATAGGAATGAAGACTTTCACCCCAAAATGGACACCCCTGTTTGTCCCGTGTTCAGAACCATACCCCTTGTGGCCCTTATCTACTTAAAGGACACATGGCTAGGCCTATAATAGAAGGAGCACCCATTGGATTTCAGGGTACAACGCAATAAATTCCAGGCCCCATCGCCCACTTATAGAGCCACTGAGCATCCAAAACGATAAAGAACCACCACAAATGACCCCATTTTAAAAATTAGACCCCTTACCGAATTCATCTAGGGGTGTACTGCGTATTTTGACCCCACAGTATTTGAATAAATCTAAGCAAAGCAGAAGGAAAAAATTACGATTTTCATTTGTTTGGCAATTTCGTCAATTTAAAAACAGTTTTTTTGTACAGTGTACATAGGAATGAAGACCTTCACCCCAAAATGGATACCCCCATTTATCCCGTGTTCAAAGACATGTGGCCCTAATCTACTTACAGGAAACATGGCAAGGCCTATAATGGAGGGAACACCCGTTGGATTGCTGGGTACAACTGAATAAATTCCAGGCCCCATTGCCCACTTGTACGGAATAAAAATTGACACCTTAAAAAAATAGCCCCCCTCCCCACACACACACACTCCGCGCCCTTTTCGGCGTTCCCCAAATCTTAGCTGAAAGTAATAATGTGAACTGTGTAGTATTTCTGAAGACAGGGGTAATTACTGAGGCAGGTTGGGATGGGTACATGGGGCAATAAAACCGTGTATCCCCCCTCCTTTCATGCCTTTTGGGGGTATTTTGTGACCTCAGTGGTGGGTATGGGGTGTAAAAAGTGGCGCTCTGTGAGTCTCCGTAAGCTTGCTGAGATGCGGCGGTCTCACACAGAAGGCGCTCAACAAGCTGCTCCTGGAACTAGAAACGTTTTGGCTAGGTGTTCCTGGAAGATGCTGGCCTAAGTATATACAGCTGCAGAGTTTGTGATTGCTGTATTTTGAGAACACACATAATGATGCTGGTGATGATTATGCAGCCGGGTGCTTCTTCTGCACTGATTCTGGGTCATTGGGCACCAAATTATTCCTTGTTTATTGCATTTTGTGCAATTCTTTGCACTGATATGGTATATTGTACACCAGGACTTCGGCACTTTACTACGGTATCATACTCTTGGGTATATTGATTTCTACATATTATGTATCACATCTTTATGCTGTTGTAAGGTCCTCATTTATAATATTGCGGCCCTGGTTGTTGCTTGTGCTTCAAATTGTTTTTAATCCTGTTTTTCCTGGTTGGAGAATAATTATATTTTTATGGGTGTGCACTCGAAATAATGATTAATCTGCATATGTTTAGTTAAAATAGAATTGTGACGTCAGGCGTAGGGTTTGGAATGCACACGCACCACATGGGATACTGGTGCGTTTTAGCATACCTGATGACGTTTTTCATCCCTCTGAACCCGGAAGCGATGACGCTCGTGTAGGTGTAACGCGACCAGAGATGTGAGTGGATCCTATCTGTAATGCGAGGGAATAACTAACAGGTTGCCTTCACACAGACTCTAGTAGAAGTATAAAATACTCAGTAAATATATTTGTAGACGGCACTACCTACCTACCTACCTATCTAGACACAGTACTGTGCAAACGTTTTAGGCAGGTGTAGAAAAAGCTGCTAAGTAAGTCCACTCTCACACATACTACCAGCAAAACATGGCAATTTTTCTTGCAGCACTTTGCCGAAATTTTACTTTAGTTTTCGGCCATAGGAACTGCATCCGACAGCGTGTTTTATGCACCCAATCGTTGTGATGGGTGATGAGTAGAGATGAGCGAACGCGTTCGTCCGAGCTTGATATTCGTGCGAATATTAGGGTGTTCGGGATGTTCGTTATTCGTAACGAACACCATGCGGTGTTCTGGTTACTTTCACTTCCTTCCCTGAGACGTTAGCGCGCTTTTCTGGCCAATTGAAAGACAGGGAAGGCATTACAACTTCCCCCTGCAACGTTTAAGCCCTATACCACCCCCGTGCTGTGAGTGGCTGGCGAGATCAGGTGTTCGCCTAATATAAAAGTCGGCCCGTCCCGCGGCTCGCCTCAGATGCGGTGTGAGTTAGATGAGGGACAGTGCTGTTTATACCGGAGCTGCTGTAGGGAAAGAATTGGTAGTTAGTGTAGGCTTCAAGACCCCCCAAAGGTCCTTATTAGGGCCACTGATAGCTGTGTGTTGGCTGCTGTTAGCAGTGGCATTTTTTTTTTCTCAAAATCGGCTCTGCAGAGCGTTGCACCTGGCATTAGGGACAGAAGTGCTGCATAGGCAGGGAGAGTGTTAGGAGTGAGTGTAGCCTTCAAGAACCTCAACGGTCCTTTCTAGGGCCATATTTATCCGTGTGCAGTACTGTCCAGGCTGCTGTTAGCTGTGCTGCATTTTTTTTGGGCTTCTCAAAATCGCCTCTGCAGAGCATTCCACCCTCCATTGATACTGCAGGGAAAGAATTGTATAGGCAGGGCCACAACACAGTTATTATTCATAGAATATACGCAGTGCTGCCTTTTGGTGGAAAAACAAGTGGAAACAAATCTATTTGTCCAGCCTCTGTCCGTCCTTACGGGCGGTGGACACGTGTGAGCTGCGTGAAAAACATTGCTAAATCATACGCACCCAGCTATGCTTTACTGCTGGCTTCGCCATTTGCTTTCCTTAATTGGGAAAAAAAATACCTGCTCTGCCAGAGTTATAATAACTCTGCTACCCTCACGTTCTGTGACACATTAGCAGGGACACAGCACAGTTATTAAACTTCTCATGTTCATTGAATATACGCAGTGCTGCCTTTTGGTGGAAAAACAAGTGGAAACAAATCTATTTGTCCAGCCTCTGTCCGTCCTTACGGGCGGTGGACACGTGTGAGCTGCGTGAAAAACATTGCTAAATCATACGCACCCAGCTACGCTTTACTGCTGGCTTCGCCATTTGCTTTCCTTAATTGGGAAAAAAAATACCTGCTCTGCCAGAGTTATAATAACTCTGCTACCCTCACGTTCTGTGACACATTAGCAGGGACACAGCACAGTTATTAAACTTCTCATGTTCATTGAATATACGCAGTGCTGCCTTTTGGTGGAAAAACAAGTGGAAACAAATCTATTTGTCCAGCCTCTGTCCGTCCTTACGGGCGGTGGACACGTGTGAGCTGCGTGAAAAACATTGCTAAATCATACGCACCCAGCTACGCTTTACTGCTGGCTTCGCCATTTGCTTTCCTTAATTGGGTAAAAAAATACCTGCTCTGCCAGAGTTATAATAACTCTGCTACCCTCACGTTCTGTGACACATTAGCAGGGACACAGCACAGTTATTAAACTTAGATTATTCATTCACTAGAGGCAGTGGGGCCTTTCGTTTTCCAAAAAGGGAAAAAATTATATTTGGCCTGCAGTCTTGCGCCAATTTATTTCCTGCCTGTGAAATCAAATCACTGGTAATACAGCATGCTGAGGGGTAGGGGTAGGCCTAGAGGACGTGGACGCGGCCGAGGACGCGGAGGGCCAAGTCAGGGTGTGGGCACAGGCCGAGCTCCTGATCCCGGTGTGTCGCAGCCGACTGCTGCGCGATTAGGAGAGAGGCACGTTTCTGGCGTCCCCACATTCATCGCCCAATTAATGGGTCCACGCGGGAGACGGTTATTAGAAAATGAGCAGTGTGAGCAGGTCCTGTCCTGGATGGCAGAAAGTGCTTCGAGCAACCTATCGTCAACACGCAGTTCTGCGCCGTCCACTGCTGCAAATCCGAATCATCTGTCTGCTGCTCCTCCTTCCTCCCAGCCTCCTCACTCCACTACAATGACACCTGCTCAGGAGCGGGAACACTCCCAGGAACTGTTCTCGGGCCCCTGCTTAGATTGGGCAGCAGCGGTTCCTCTCCCACCAGAGGAGTTTATCGTCACTGATGCCCAACCATTCGAAAGTTCCCGGCGTCCGAGGGAAGAGGCTGGGGACTTCCGCCAACTGTCTCAACAACTTTCTGGGGGTGAGGAGGACGATGACGATCAGACACAGTTGTCTTGCAGTGAGGTAGTAGTAAGGGCAGTAAGTCCAAGGGAGCAGCGCACAGAGGATTCGGAGGAAGAGCAGCAGGACGATGAGGTGACTGACCCCACCTGGTGTGCAACGCTTACTCAGGAGGACAGGTCTTCAGAGGGGGACTCAAGGGCATCAGCAGGGCAGGTTGCAAGAGGCAGTGCGGTGGCCAGGGCCAGGGGTAGAGGCAGGGCCAGACCGAATAATCCACCAACTGTTTCCCAAAGCGCCCCCTCGCGCCATGCCACCCTGCAGAGGCCGAGGTGCTCTAAGGTCTGGCAGTTTTTCACAGAGACGCCTGACGACCGACGAACAGTGGTGTGCAACCTTTGTTGCGCAAAGCTCAGCCGGGGAGCCAACACCAACAGCCTCACCACCACCACCATGCGCAGACATATGATGGCCAAGCACCCCACAAGGTGGGACGAAGGCCGTTCACCGCCTCCGGTTTGCACCCCTGCCTCTCCCCCTGTGCCCCAACCTGCCACTGAGATGCAACCCCCCTCTCAGGACACAGGCACTACCGCCTCATGGCCTGCACCCACACCCTCATCTCCGCTGTCCTCGGCCCCATCCAGCAGTGTAGTTCAGCGCACCGTTCAGCCGTCGCTTGCGCAAGTGTTCGAGCGCAAGCGCAAGTACGCCGCCACGCACCCGCACGCTCAAACGTTAACCGTCCGCATAGCAAAATTCATCAGCCTTGAGATGCTGCCGTATAGGGTTGTGGAAACTGAGTCCTTCAAAAGTATCATGGAGGCGGCGGCCCCGCGCTACTCAGTTCCCAGTCGCCACTACTTTTCCCGATGTGCCGTCCCAGCCCTGCACGACCACGTCTCCCGCAACATTGTGCGCGCCCTCACCAACGCGGTTACTGCCACGGTCCACTTAACTACGGACACGTGGACAAGCACAGGCGGGCAGGGCCACTACATCTCCCTGACGGCACATTGGGTGTATTTAGTGGAGGCTGGGACAGAGTCAGAGCCTGGGACCGCTCACGTCCTACCCACCCCCAGAATTGCGGGCCCCAGCTCGGTGCTGGTATCTGCGGAGGTGTATGCTTCCTCCACTAAAGCACCCTCCTCCTCCTCCTCCTCCTCTGTCTCGCAATCAAGATGTGTTAGCAGCAGCATGTCGCCAGCAGTCGGTGTCGCGCGGTGTGGCAGCACAGCGGTGGGCAAGCGTCAGCAGGCCGTGCTGAAACTACTCAGCTTAGGCGATAAGAGGCACACGGCCCACGAACTGCTGCAGGGTCTGACAGAGCAGACCGACCGCTGGCTTGCGCCGCTGAGCCTCCAACCGGGCATGGTCATGTGTGACAACGGGCGTAACCTGGTGGCGGCTCTGCAGCTTGGCAGCCTCACGCACGTGCCATGCCTGGCCCACGTCTTTAATTTGGTGGTTCAGCGCTTTCTGAAAAGCTACCCACGCTTGTCAGACCTTCTCGTAAAGGCGCGCCGGCTCTGCGCACATTTCCGCAAGTCCCACACGGACGCTGCCACCCTGCGCACCCTGCAACATCACTTTAAGCTGCCAGTGCACCGACTGCTGTGCGACGTGCCCACACGGTGGAACTCTACGCTCCACATGTTGGCCAGGCTCTATGAACAACGTAGAGCTATAGTCGAATACCAACTCCAACATGGGCGGCGCAGTGGGAGTCAGCCTCCTCAATTCCTTTCAGAAGAGTGGGCCTGGTTGGCAGACATCTGCCATGTCCTTGGTAATTTTGAGGAGTCTACCCAGGTGGTGAGCGGCGATGCTACAATCATTAGCGTCACCATTCCTCTGCTATGCATCTTGAGAAATTCCCTGCAAACCATAAAGGCAGCTGCTTTGCGCTCGGAAACGGGGGCGGGGGAAGACAGTATGCCGCTGGATAGTCAGGGCACCCTCCTGTCTATTTCTCAGCGCGTACAGGAGGAGGAGGAGGAGCATGAGGAGGATGAGGAGGAGGGGGAAGAGACAGCTTGGGCCGCTGCTGACGGTACACCGGCTGATTGCCTGTCATCCTTTCAGCGTGTATGGCCTGAGGAGGAGGAGGAGGAGGATCCTGAAAGTGATCTTCCTAGTGAAGTCAGCCATGTGTTGCGTACAGGTACCCTGGCACACATGGCTGACTTCATGTTAGGATGCCTTTCTCGTGACCCTCGCGTTACACGCATTCTGGCCACTACGGATTACTGGGTGTACACACTGCTCGATCCACGGTATAAGGAGAACCTGCCCACTCTGATTCCCGAAGAGGAAAGGGGTTCGAGAGTGTTGCTATACCACAGGACCCTTGCGGACAAGCTGATGGTAAAATTCCCAGCCGACAGCGCTAGTGGCAGAAGGCGCAGTACCGAGGGCAAGGTAGCAGGGGATGTGCGTAGATCGAGCAGCATGTACATCCCAGGCAGTGCAACAGTCTTTAAGGGCCTGGCCAGCTTTATGGCTCCCCACCAAGACTGTGTCACCGCTCCCCAGTCACGGCTGAGTCGGCGGGAGCACTGTAAAAGGATGGTGAGGGAGTACGTAGCGGATCGCACGACCATCCTTGGTGACGCCTCTGCCCCCTACAACTACTGGGTGTCGAAGCTGGACATGTGGCCTGAACTAGCGCTGTATGCCCTGGAGGTGCTTGCTTGTCCTGCGGCTAGCGTGTTGTCGGAGAGGGTGTTTAGTGCGGCTGGGGGAATCATCACAGATAAGCGTAGCCGCTTGTCAACCGACAGTGCCGACAGGCTAACACTCATCAAGATGAACAAAGGCTGGATTTCCCCAGACTTCTGTTCTCCACCAGCGGACAGCAGCGATACGTAAGCAATACGTAGGCTGCACCCGCGGATGGAAGCTACGTTCTCTCTCACCATCCAAAACGGGGACATTTCTGCTTCATCAATCTGTGTCTAATATTCCTCCTCCTCCTCCTCCTGCTCCTCCTCCTGAAACCTCACGTAATCACGCTGAACGGGCAATTTTTCTTAGGGCCACAAGGCTCACTCAAATAATTTTTCAGAACAATTTTTATAAGTTTCAATGCGCTTAAAAGCATTGGAACTTTAACTTGAACCAATTTTTCGTTACACTGGGCTGCCTCCAGGCCTAGTTACCACTTAAGCCACATTAACCAAAGCGATTAATGGGTTTCACCTGCCCTCTTGGCTGGCCATGGCCAATTTTTGGGATGTACATTAGTACTGTTGATACAGCAATTTTTGTGGGCCCTCGCCTACAGTGTAATCAAATTAATTTTTAGCCCACCTGCATTACAGCTGACGTTACCTCAGCTGTGTTGGGCAATGCAATGGGATATTTTTATGTACCGCCGGTGGGTTCCAGGGAGCCACCCATGCTGTAGGTGCACACTGAGTTTTTAATACATCTGTACACTTCTAAAGAACCCGTCTGACTGGGGCATGCAGTGTGGGCCGAAGCCCACCTGTATTACGCACGACATTACTACCTCAGCTGTGTTGGGCAATGCAATGGGATATTTCTATGTACCGCCGGTGGCTTCCTGGCACCCACCCAGGCAGTGGGTCCACAGGGAGTTTAACCTACATGTGTCCACTTGTAAAGAACCCCAGTCTGACTGGGGCATGCAGTGTGGGCCGAAGCCCACCTGCATTAAGCACGACATTACTACCTCAGCTGTGTTGGGCAATGCAATGGGATATTTTTGTGTACCGCCGGTGGGTTCCAGGGAGCCACCCATGCTGTAGGTGCACACTGAGTTTTTAATACATCTGTACACTTCTAAAGAACCCGTCTGACTGGGGCATGCAGTGTGGGCCGAAGCCCACCTGTATTAAGCACGACATTACTACCTCAGCTGTGTTGGGCAATGCAATGGGATATTTCTATGTACCGCCGGTGGCTTCCTGGCACCCACCCAGGCAGTGGGTCCACAGGGAGTTTAACCTACATGTGTCCACTTGTAAAGAACCCCAGTCTGACTGGGGCATGCAGTGTGGGCCGAAACCCACCTGCATTAACCCTTTCCAGTCCACTGTGTGACCTGTGAAGACATTAGGGTTTAAGGCTGTACAGCTCCGTTGTTGGTAGACGTCCGTCGGGGTTCTCTTACTGTATATTGCCAGCCTCTCTGCTGTCGGAGCCTATCCTACGTGTCAGCTCATGCAGTACTGGCTTTAGCCAGCATATAGCGCCGTTGTATAACGGCAGAAAAAGAGTAAGCCCCCTAGGAAAACCATATACAAATTGGATTGGAAAGGGTTAAGCACAACATTACTACCTCAGCTGTGTTGGGCAATGCAATGGGATATTTCTATTTACCGCCGGTGGCTTCCTGGCACCCACCCATGCTGTAGGTGCACACGGAGTTTTTACTACATCTGTACACTTATAAAGAACCCCAGTCAGACTGGGGCATGCAGTGTGGGCCGAAGCCCACCTGCATTAAGCACGACATTACTACCTCAGCTGTGTTGGGCAATGCAATGGGATATTTCTGTGTACCGCCGGTGGGTTCCAGGGAGCCACCCATGCTGTGGGTCGACAGGGACTTCACAATAGGGAGTTGTACCTGCCTGTGTCTATGAATTAAAAAGCCCGGTCTGACTGGGGCATGCAGACACCTTGACAGAATGAATAGTGTGTGGCACATAGGTTCCCCATTGCTATGCCCACGTGTGCAGCTCCTGATGGCGGTGGCACAGGATTCTATTTCTCATTGCTTCTGTACAGCATTGTGGGCTATCGCTCCGCCACTTTTAAAGAGGGTCGCTGCCTAGCCGTGCCAACCTCTGCAGTGTGTGCCTGCGGTCCCTCGTCATGGCAGACGCAATTCTAAATAGACATGAGCGTGGTGTGGCATGAGGGCAGCTGAAGGCTGCCCAGGGACACTTTGGTGTGCGCTGTGGGGGGGGGAGGGGGGGCGGTTGGGCAGCATGTAACCCAGGAGAAGTGTCAGTGGAGTGTCATGCAGGCAGTGATTGTGCTTTGTTGGAGGTAGTGTGGTGCTTAGCAAAGGTATGCCATGCTAATGAGGGCTTTTCAGAAGTAAAAGTTGTTGGGAGGGGGGGGGGGCCCACTCTTGCCGGTATTGTGGCTTAATAGTGGGACCTGTGAACTTGAGATGCAGCCCAACACGTAGCCCCTCGCCTGCCCTATCCGTCACTGTGTCATTCCCATCACTTTCCTGAATTGCCCAGATTTTCACACATGAAAACCTTAGCGAGCATCGGCGAAATACAAAAATGTTCTGGTCGCCCATTGACTTCAATGGGGTTCGTTGTTCGAAACGAACCCTCGAGCATCACGGGAAGTTCGTTCCGAATAACGAACACCCGAACATTTTGGTGTTCGCTCATCTCTAGTGATGAGGTGTGCTGAACATGGAAAAATAGAGCAGACAGCGTTTAAAAATCACTGTGCTGGAAAACGCTGTGCAGCGCTGCAATCAGGCGCATGTTTGCTGGACCCCATTGAAATCAGTGAAAGCATTATACCACGATTACCACTGTCTTTTGAACGCCGCTATAAAGAACGAATGTGTGAGACTACCCCAAGAATGCTTTCAGAAATAGAAGTGTCAATAGTTTATTTTTGGCAATTAAGATGCAAAGAGAACAAAAGTGAAATGCAAATCCAATCAATATTTGGTGTGATCGTCCTTTACCTTCAAAATAGCCGGAGGGGAGGAGAGAGGTAGAAAGCCGGTGAGGGGAAGGGAAGGGGGAGACAGCTCAGATGGTAGCATATATCGGCCGGCCATGAAACCGGTGGCCTATATACTCTGCTGTGAATAAGCTCTAAGTAGAGATGAGCGAGCACCAAAATGCTCGGGTGCTCGTTACTCGAGACGAACTTTTCGCGATGCTCGAGGGTTCGTTTCGAGTAACGAACCCCATTGAAGTCAATGGGCGACCCGAGCATTTTTGTATATCGCCGATGCTCGCTAAGGTTTTCATTTGTGAAAATCTGCAAAACCCAAGAAAGTGCTGGAAACGACACAGCAACGGATAGGGCAGGCGATGGGCTACATGTTGGGCTGCATCTCAAGTTCCCAGGTCCCACTATTAAGCCACAATAGCGGCAAGAGTGCCCCCCCCCTCCCAACAATTTTTACTTCTGCAAAACCCTCATTAGCAATGCATACCTTAACTAAGCACCACACTACCTCCAACAAAGCACAATCACTGCCTGCATGACACTCCGCTGCCACTTCTCCTGGGTTACATGCTGCCCAACCCCCTCCCTCCCACAACCCAGTGTCCACAGCGCTCACCAAACTGTCCCTGCCCAGCCTTCAGCTGCCCTCATGCCACGCCACCCTCATGTCTATTTATAAGTGCGTCTGCCAGAGGAAAAGCAGGCACACACTGCAGAGGGTTGGCACGGCTAGGCAACGACCCTCTTTAAAAGGGGCGGGGTGACAGTCCACAATGCTGTACAAAAGCAATGAGAAATGCAATCCTGTGCCACCTCCATCTGGAGCTGCACACGTGGGCATAGCAATGGGGAACCTATGTGCCACACACTATTCATTCTGTCAAGGTGTCTGCATGCCCCAGTCAGACCGCGTTTTTTTATAAATAGTCACGGGCGGGTACAACTCCGCAATGGGAATTCCGTGTGCACCCACAGCATGGGTGGCTCCCTGGAACCCACCGGCTGTACATAAATATATCCCATTGCATTGCCCATCACAGCTGAGGTAATAAATTCATGTTTAATGCAGGTGGTCTTCGGCCCACACTGCATGCCCCAGTCAGACTGGGGTTCTTTAGAAGTGGACACATGTAGTTACAACTCCGTGTGGACCGACAGCATGGGTGGGTGCCAGGAAGCCACCGGCGGTAGATAAATATATCCCATTGCATTGCCCATCACAGCTGAGATAATAAATTCATGTTTAATGCAGGTGGTCTTCGGCCCACACTGCATGCCCCAGTCAGACTGGGGTTCTTTAGAAGTGGACACATGTAGTTACAACTCCGTGTGGACTGACAGCATGGGTGGGTGCCAGGAAGCCACTGGCGGTAGATAAATATATCCCATTGCATTGCCCATCACAGCTGAGGTAATAATGTCATGTTTAATGCAGGTGGGCTTCGGCCCACACTGCATGCCCCAGTCAGACCGGGGTTCTTTAGAAGTGGACACATGCAGTTACAACTCCCTGTGCACCCACAGCATGGGTGGCTCCCTGGAACCCACCGGCGGTACATAAATATATCCCATTGCAGTGCCCAACACAGCTGATGTTACGTGAGCTGTAATGCAGGTGGGCAAAAAATTAATTTGATTACACTGTAGGCGAGGGCCCCCAAAAATTGGTGTACCAACAGTACTAATGTACCTGAGAAAAATTGCCCATGCCCAACCAAGAGGGCAGGTGAAACCCATTAATCGCTTTGGTTAATGTGGCTTAATTTGTAACTAGGCCTGGAGGCAGCCCAGTAAAAATAAAAATTGGTTGAGGTGAAAGTTTCAACGCTTTAATGAGCATTGAAACGTATAAAAATTGTTTAGAAAAATTATATGACTGAGCCTTGTGGGCCTAAGAAAAATTGCCCGTTCGGCGTGATTATGTGAGGTTTCAGGAGGAGGAGCAGGCGGAGGAGGAGGAATATTATACACAGATAGATGAAGCAAAAAGGTCCCCGTTTTGGATGGTGATAGAGAACGATGCTTCCATCCGCGGGTGCAGCCTACGTATTGTTTAGGTATCGCTGCTGTCCGCTGGTGGAGAAGAGAAGTCTGGGGAAATCCAGGCTTTGTTCATCTTGATGAGTGTAAGCCTGTCGGCACTGTCGGTTGACAGGTGGGTACGCTTATCCGTAATGATTCCCCCAGCCACACTAAACACACTCTCTGACAAGACGCTAGCCGCAAGACAAGCAAGCACCTCCAGGGCATAGAGCGCGAGTTCAGGCCACGTGTCCAGCTTCGACACCCAGTAGTTGTAGGGGGCAGAGGCGTCACCGAGGATGGTCGTGCGATCGGCTACGTACTCCCTCACCATCATTTTACAGTGCTCCCGCCAACTCAGCCTTGACAGGGGACCGGTGACACAGTCTTCCTGGGGAGCCATAAAGCTGGCAAAGGCCTTGGAGAATGTTCCCCTGCCTGCGCTGTACATGCTGCCTGATCTCTGCGCCTCCCCTGCTACCTGGGCCGCGGAAAAGCGCCTTCGGCCACTAGCGCTGTCAGATGGGAAGTTTACCATCAGTTTGTCCACCAGCGACCTGTGGTATAGCATCATTCTCGAACCCCTTTCCTCTTCGGGAATGAGAGTGCAAAGGCTCTCCTTATACCGTGGATCGAGCAGTGTGTACACCCAGTAATCCGTAGTGGCCAGAATGCGTGTAACGCGAGGGTCACGAGAAAGGCATCCTAACATGAAGTAAGCCATGTGTGCCAGGGTACCTGTACGCAACACATGGCTGTCCTCACTCGGAAGATCACTTTCAGGATCCTCCTCCTCCTCCTCTGGCCATACACGTTGAAAGGATGACAGGCAAGCTGCATCTGTACCCTCAGCAGTGGGCCAAGCTGTCTCTTCACCCTCCTCCTCATGCTCCTCCTCCTCCTCCTCTGGCCATACACGCTGAAAGGATGACAGGCAAGCAGCATCTGTCCCCTCAGCAGTGGGCCAAGCTGTCTCTTCCCCCTCCTCCTCATGCTCCTCCCCCTCCTCCTTAATGCTCTGAGATATAGACATGAGGTTGCTCTGACTATCCAGCGACATACTGTCTTCCCCCGCCTCCGTTTCTGATTCCAAAGCGTCTGCCTTTATGCTTTGCAGGGAACTTCTCAAGAGGCATAGCAGAGGAATGGTGTCGCTAATGATTGCAGCATCCCCGCTCACCATCTGGGTAGACTCCTCAAAGTTTCCAAGGACCTGGCAGATGTCTGCCAACCAGGCCCACTCTTCTGTAAATAATTGAGGAGACTGACTCCCACTACGCTGCCCATGCTGGAGTTGGTATTCCACAATAGCTCTACGCTGCTCATAGAGCCTGGCCAACATGTGGAGCGTAGAGTTCCACTGTGTGGGCACGTCGCACAGCAATCGGTGCAGTGGCAGATGAAACTGATGTTGCAGTGTCCGCAGGGTGGCAGCGTGCGTGTGGGACTTGCGGAAATGTGCGCAGAGCTGGCGCACCTTTCCGAGCAGGTATGACAAGTGTGGGTAGCTTTTCAGAAAGCGCTGAACCACCAAATCAAACACATGGGCCAGGCATGGCACGTGCGTGAGGCTGCTGAGCTGCAGAGCCGCCACCAGGTTACGGCCGTTGTCACTCACGACCATGCCCGGTTGGAGGCGCAGCGGCGCAAGCCAGCGCTCAGTTTGCTCTGTCAGACCCTTCAGCAGTTTGTGGGCCGTGTGCCTCTTCTCTCCTAAGCTGAGTAGTTTCAGCACGGCCTGCTGACGCTTGCCCACCGCTGTGCTGCCACGCCGCGCGACACAGACTGCTGGCGACGTGCTGCTGACACATTTTGATTGCGAGACAGAGGTTGCGTAGGAGGAGGAGGAGGAGGAGGGTGGTTTAGTGGAGGAAGCATACACCGCCGCAGATACCACCACCGACCTGGGGCACGCAATTCGGGGGGTGGGTAGGACGTGAGCGGTCCCAGGCTCTGACTCTGTCCCAGCCTCCACTAAATTCACCCTATGTGCAGTCAGGGAGATATAGTGGCCCTGCCCGCCTGTGCTTGTCCACGTGTCGTTTGTTAAGTGGACCTTGGCAGTAACCGCGTTGGTGAGGGCGCGTACAATGTTGCGGGAGACGTGGTCGTGCAGGCCTGGGACGGCACATCGGGAAAAGTAGTGGCGACTGGGAACCAAGTAGTGCGGGGCCGCCGCCGTCATCATGCTTTTGAAAGCCTCTGTTTCCACAAGCCTATACGCCAGCATCTCCAGGCTGATCAATTTGGCAATGTGCACGTTTAACGCTTGAGCGTGCGGGTGCGTGGCGGCATACTTGCGCTTGCGCTCAAACAGTGGCACTAGCGACATCTGGACGCTGCGCTGAGAGACATTGCTGGATGGGGCCGAGGACAGCGGAGGTGAGGGTGTGGGTGCAGGCCAGGAGACGGTACTGCCTGTGTCCTCAGAGGGGGGTTGGATCTCAGTGGCAGGTTGGGGCACAGGGGGAGAGGCAGTGGTGCAAACCGGAGGTGGTTAACGGGCATCGTCCCACCTTGTGGGGTGCTTGGCCATCATATGCCTGCGCATGCTGGTGGTGGTGCCTCCCTAGCTGATCTTGGCGCGACAAAGGTTGCACACCACTGTTTGTCGGTCGTCAGGCGTCTCTGTGAAAAACTGCCACACCGTAGAGCACCTTGACCTCTGCAGGGTGGCATGGCGCGAGGGGGCGCTTTGGGAAACAGTTGGTGGATTATTCGGTCTGGCCCTGCCTCTACCCCTGGCCACTGCACTGGCTCGGCCTGTGCCCACACCCTGACTTGGGCCTCCGCGTCCTCGCCTGCGTCCACGTCCTCTAGGCCTACCCCTACCCCTCAGCATGGTGTATTACCAGTAGTGCAGAAACAGAATGCTGTAATTAAATGTGCCGCTTATTGGCCTGTGGTTGGAGGCTGACTTCGTTTACAGAACGCCAGGAAATAATTTTGCGCAAGCCTGCTGTAACACTTAGCTGGCTGCGTATGATTTTGTAGAACTACTACACCCAGCACACACAGACCCAGAACACTGAGCACAGTGACAGGCAGGCCAAATAGATTTTTTGCCCACATTTTTTTAGCAAAGGCCCACTGCCTATATTCAATCAATAATATGTCTTCTGTCCCTGCCTCCACACTTCTGTCCCTGGACTATGTCACAGAACTGCAGAGTGTTGCACTGTGAACTGCAACACAGCGGTGATTTCAGAGCCCAGACAGAGCCAGGAAATAATTTGGTGCAAGCCTGCTGTAACACTTAGCTGGCTGCGTATGATTTTGTAGAACTACTACACCCAGCACACACAGACCCAGAACACTGAGCACAGTGACAGGCAGGCCAAATAGATTTTTTACCCAAATTTTTTTGCAAAGGCCCACTGCCTATATTCAATCAATAATATGTCTTCTGTCCCTGCCTCCACACTTCTGTCCCTGGAGTATTACTGCAGGGCGCAATGCTCTGCACGGCCGATATACCAAAAAAAAAAAAGTGTGACACTGCAAAAAGCAGCCTGCACAGTACTGCACACGGTTAGATGTGGCCCTAAGAAGGACCGTTGGGGTTCTTGAAGCCTACAATAACTCCTAACACTCTCCCTATAGCATCTCCACCAAGATACCACTTTCCCTGAGCTATGTCAGAACGCATCTGTGGCGAGCCGCAGGAGGGGCTGATTTTTATACTCGGGTGACACCTGATCTCGCCAGCCACTCACTGCAGGGGGGTGGTATAGGGTTTGAACGTCACAGGGGGAAGTTGTAATGCCTTCCCTGTCTTTCAATTGGCCAGAAAAGCGCGCTAACGTCTCAGAGATGAAAGTGAAAGTAACCCGAACATCGCGTTGTACTCGTTACGCTAATACTCGAACGAGTATCAAGCTTGGACGAGTACGTTCGCTCATCTCTAGCTCTAAGGCTGGCTCCACATGGGCAATTAGGATTTTTCCCATGGGAAAATCATGGCCCACAATTTTTTGAGTTCTTCTCACAAAATCATGAGTGTTAATTGGACATGCGATGTCCATCGTCCACGGAACTCGGAAAGCAAATCCATGTGCTGTCCAATGCAAGTTGTGCCTGAGAATATTAGGTGTAGCATGTACATATATGTGTGAATTAGCCCTTAGTTGGTCGCACGGTGCAATTAAGGCACAAATTACATTGTTACATACAAGTGTGCGTTTCACTGACTTCTGGCTCTTTATCACACTACACTGGATGTGGCTCATCCCTGCGATGTGTATTATATAAGCTGCACTATTTGGCATGGAGACTTTCACCATCATTGTGATTTCCTTGCTACTTGCTTCCTTAATATACACTATAAGGTCGCTCTTAGACGAGTGTATTTTAGCTCTGTATCTGCTCATGTTTTGCGGGCCGTAACACAGAGCGAATGTAAATCTATGTATGTATCCATATGGACATATTTTCCATGGCAGTTTTTGTCGTCACACGTAGTATGACCTATTTTTCCCAAGTTTGCCTCTGCTTTGCTGTTATTTTCTGTTGGGTAAATGCGTATCAGTATATACCCAGTAAAAGCTAAAAACAACGGTAGTAAATACTGAGGCAAATACTGATGGTATACTGATGACATAAGGTTATAATATCATCTGTACTGCATCCATGTTACCAATCTGTATTATGGACATGCTACAATATACTTGTCTAAAATTGGCCTTAGCACTACAAAAAAGTCTCAATATTAAAAGGGTTTTCCAGGAAAATACTATTCATGACCTATCCTCAGAAGTCACCAACAGTGGTTTGGCTGGAATCCACCACTCATGACCTCAGCCAATCAACTGATCAGGCGCCCGCTGTCAGAGTCACAATACACGGGGGTTGGAGCAGAAGCTGCTGCTTTGACTCTGATGTAGTGACCAGCGCCTATAACTGCAGACACAGCTTTCAATAAAATCATTTGTAGCAGCGCCTGCAGTTACAAGTGCTGGCCACTACACAGGGATTGGAGCAGCAACTTCCACTTCAACTCCTGTGCATTGTGGCACTGACAGCAGGCTTCCTAGGTGGCGTACCCCAGCCGGTCAACTATTCATAATCTATCCTGAGGATTAGTCATCGGTAGTATTTTCCAGGAAAAGACCTTAAATTCTGACTCTCTTCTACCCTCGATTTTTTTCTGTTGCCGTTTTTCCTCATTTATCACTGAAAATGATGGTCTTAGCCCAATTCTTAAATGCATTTATCAAAATAGGTTTTTCCTTAGGGAAAAGAATAACAGAGAAGCTTAAGGGTAAAAGCCTTCTTACGTTTTACTGATGCTTACTTTTCATGCAGGATGTGAAATATTGGCACAGGTTCAATGTTTTCTTAACTGCACTCAATAACCTGATTGGAAGAGTTCTCTCATCAAAGCTGCCGGCATCCAGGACTCTTTCCAATGTCTACCTCTTGTGTGTTTAGTGACGTCACCCTGTAGTGCTGCAAAGGACAGACGTTGGCGACTGCCATTCATTCCTTCATCTCACAATCTGCACAATGAAGATCCTCATATTCTTTATGCTGGCTGCTGTGAGCCTGGCTCAAGGTATGCAAATGTAATATGTTACATTATAACATACTGTTGAAATATAATTGACATAGATGTATATTGAGCTGACTTGTTGGTTTTCTTCTTTGCTATGTGTGGAAAAACTTTATAGACAACGTTATTGGTTGCTTGAAGAAGGCAGATGAGGTAAGATTCTTGGAGTGAAAAGTCAGTAATTCCATATTGAGATCTAAACACGTATCTACAGTAATAAATACTAATGTGTTTTACTTAAGGAAGATTAGTTTCTGTGCAGTATGACTATGTGCTGCTTACTGTGTAACTAGTGATGATTATTATGTTCTCTAGGTGGCCACAATGCTTTAGTCACATATTATCAAAATGACTCCTCTGATTTGTATATCACACAGAAATATGTTTATTATAGCTGATCATATATTTAGGAACATTATTATGTCTACACTGACTGCTAATTGTAATTGTCTTTCCTTCATTAGCAAACTCCAAGTTTAGCTGAGAACATGAAGGAACTTGTGTACAAATATAAAAGAGGACCGGTAAGTCTATCAGATTGTTTCAACTACTAAAATGTAATGATATTTTGCGCTCTCAAAACATAAAAAAACAAATGGCTAAAATCTCTGTTCTCGTTGGCGTTCAGAGCCTTTGTGGGGTTCTCATCATCCTCTCTGGTATTTTTGATGATGAGAGTAGTGCAATCTGCAGCTATTCTTGTGGTGAAGAACCCCAGATTCCCCACAGAACCCCAAATATTAGTAAATGGCTCCAGCATAGTTGTGGTGGCCGTTATACACAGGAGCCTCGATGCTAATGTGAGCAGAGCCTAATAAAAGCCACATAAACAACTGGTTCCATATTGTACTTTTGTTCCAATATACACTTAGGACTACTTTCACATCACAGTATTTTGGTCAGAATGTTGCTTCAGTATTTGTAAGCCGAACGCATCGGTGGGTGCGAATCATGGAGGAGGTACAAGTGCTTCCATGTTACTATTCTCTGTAGGGCCCATTCTTGGGTCACAAATACTGAAGCACAAAACTGCCATAATACTACTGTGTGAAGGAGGCCGAAGACAGGATGCCTCCTCCGCTTCTAACCAGCAGATAAATCACAGGGGAACATACAGATCTTATGCATTTTATACAAGAAATTTTCTGCTCACACAACTCTGACAAGAATTGGTTTTCTATGAGAATGCCTGAAAAAATGTCACACCTGCAGCATCCTGTGTGCTGAAAAAAACACCACACATCAAAAAATGCACAAAAAATGAGTAAAAAAGACGCAAAAAAATCCTGTGTTTGTAATGTATTTCATGATTTTCTACTGACCCACAACTAATATGTTATTCCATAGATTACAGATGAGCAGAAACAAAAAAATTATGACGAAACATTCGGTAAAGTAGTAAAGGCAATGGTAAGAAATAGAAGTCTCTGCTTTTCTGTTTTCAAGTATAAATGTATGGTGCTCTTACACTAAGCACAAGGTATAGTCTTCGAGAGTTTAGGAACATATGTATATAAAAAGGTATGAACCCCCCCCCTCCCCCCCACCATATGTGTGTGTTATATGTGACGTTATTCCTGCAGTCATATGTACAATCACATTGGATTACCTTGCTGTCTTATGACACTGACTGTGGTGAGGGCTGCTGTACTTTACCCTGAAGATATATTGGAAAACTGGAAATGAGTACAAAAACAAAATTTGGACAAATCCCTGTTTATACATGTAATATATATGTAATATACAGAGTGATACGATCAGCACTGAACTGCCTTCTCTCACAGATGAATAGCCCAATAAGGGCTTATTCAGACAGACGTATATCCATTGGGTGTTCACGCCCGGCCAATATAGGCTGTCCCTCGCTGCAAGGGGAGGAGGTGGGCCGGGAGCTGATGCACTGAGCTCCTGCCCCATCTCCGCCCCTCACCACTGTTTGCAATGGGAGGGGGTGGGACGGGGCAGAACGTAGTGTGAAAACCCGACCGATATACGCCTGTCTGAATAAGCCCTAAGTCTGTAATTGTTCCTAATAAAGACACATTTACATGGGATTGGTTGAAGAAACATCTGAACCTGAGAATTAGTTCCATTCAGATTTGCGCAGGTATTTCTGCGCGTTAAAAAGTGGCACATAAACCGTGACTAGGTGATGCATTGGATATCAATGGCTTCATTCAGACGAGCGTGGTTTTTTCAGCGCAAAATATTAATGCAAGAAGAAATAGGATCTGCTCTAGCTTTCTCGTCCGTCTCTTTTTATATGGCGCGTGAGAAAAGTCTTAGCCTATCTTTCACTGTGTTACGCAGAAAACTCCCATAGACTTCTATCGCAGCTATAAAAAGGGAGGGGGAGGGAGTTACCTTGTGTACAACGCTGGGAAAAGAACATAGCTCGCCCTAATTAGGCATTAATTGTCATTCCGAGCATCTTTTTTTCGATCGCTGCTTGCCATCGCTTCAGCGTGTTTTAACATACATGCAGCAGCCCTGTGTAAACAGTTTTAAATACGCCAATTAAGATCGTCAGTCAATCGTAGCAAAAAACTCATTCGTGTGAATATACAGTGCATACGGGCGAATGCATAAACGCACACGGTCGTGTAAAGGAGGCCTCATCTGATTGTGGTTCTGTTTTCCGATCGCTGCTTGCCATCGCTTCAACGTGTTTAAACATACATGCAGCAGCAGGCCCGTGTACACAGTTTTAAATATGCCAATTAAGATCGTCAGTCAATCGTAGCAAAAAACTAATTCATGCGAATATACACTGCATATGGGCGAATGCATAAATGCACACAGTCGTGTAAAGGAGGCCTCATCTGATTGTGGTTCTGTTAGTGGTAAGCGCATGCATCTGTGCAAACCCTGCTCAAATGAATGGAAGAGGCCATCTGCCGTGTGTGACTCTACAGTAACTCAGCTGTATCAGTAATGGTGTCCATGACTTACCTGGGAATCTTCTCCATTTCTGTGATGTACTGGGCTTCTTATAATCTGAAGCCTGAATTGTATAAAATTGGGGAGATTTATTAACCAGAGATTTTTCATGACCCGGGTATAATGGATTCGTTCCCAGCTATAGCCTTCAACCTTTTTAAAACTCCACCAATCTCCCCTCAAATGCTCCAATAATGACATACACCAATTAATTTTGGATAATTTGGCCACAGCAGCCATTTTATTACAAACATAACTTTACATAGAAACAACATCTCGTTAACCCTAATTCAACCATAAACTGACTCAGGGGAACCAATATTACCGATGGCCTGCAGCCACCCACCTCCCTGACTCAGAGACAGCCGGCAAGCGTGAGAGAGGAGGAGGGAAGGGGGTGGGAGTTTAATAGTCATGCTGCTAAACTGCCTCCTACCTCCCTTCTCCGGCAGCTGTCATAGGCTCCCATAGGAGGCTATACACCCACCGCCAGCATAAAAGCACCCGTCCGAAAGGCACTATCTTGGCCAGCCGGGTGCTTTTATGCCTCGGGAATATGCCCATGTGAACTGATACGTTGTAAAAAGAGATGAGCGAGCACCAAAATGCTCGAGGGTTCGTTTCGAGTAACGAACCCCATTGAAGTCAAAGGGCGACTCGAGCATTTTTGTATATCGCCGATGCTCGCTAAGGTTTCCATTTGTGAAAATCTGGGCAATTCAAGAAAGTGATGGGAACGACACAGCAACGGATAGGGCAGGCGAGGGGCTACATGTTGGGCTGCATCTCAAGTTCCCAGGTCCCACTATTAAGCCACAATAGCGGCAAGAGTGGACCCCCCCCCCCCTCAACAACTTTTACTTCTGAAAAGCCCTCATTAGCAATGCATACCTTAGCTAAACACCACACACTCCACTGCCACTTCTCCTGGGTTACATGCTGCCAACCCCCCAACCCCCCGCACGACGCAGTGTCCACAGCGCACACCAAAGTGTCCCTGCGCAGCCTTCAGCTGCCCTCATGCCACACCCCCCTCATGTCTATTTATAAGTGCGTCTGCCATGAGGAGGAACCGCAGGCACACACTGCAGAGGGTTGGCACGGCTAGGCAGCGACCCTCTTTAAAAGGGGCGGGGCAATAGCCCACAATGCTGTACAGAAGCAATGAGAAATATAATCCTGTGCTACCGCCATCAGGAGCTGGACACGTGGGCATAGCAATAGGGAACCTATGTGCCACACACTATTCATTCTGTCAAGGTGTCTGCATGCCCCAGTCAGACCGCGTTTTTTTTATAAATAGTCACAGGCAGGTACAACTCCGCAATGGGAATTCCGTGTGCACCCACAGCATGGGTGGCTCCCTGGAACCCACCGGCTGTACATAAATATATCCCATTGCAGTGCCCATCACAGCTGAGGTAACGTCCAATTAAATGCAGGTGGGCTTCGGCCCACACTGCATGCCCCAGTCAGACTGGGGTTCTTTAGAAGTAGACACATGCAGTTACAACTCCCTGTGGACCGACAGCATGGGTGGCTCCCTGGAACCCACCGGCGGTACATAAATATATCCCATTGCAGTGCCCAGCACAGCTGATGTAACGTCAGCTTTAATGCAGGTGGGCAAAAAATTAATTGGATTACACTGTAGGCGAGGGCCCCAAAAAATTGGTGTACCAACAGTACTAATGTACGTCAGAAAAATTGCCCATGCCCAACCAAGAGGGCAGGTGAAACCCAGTAATCGCTTTGGTTAATGTGGCTTAATTTGTAACTAGGCCTGGAGGCAGCCCAGTTAAAATAAAAATTGGTTCAGGTGAAAGTTTCAACGCTTTAATGAGCATTGAAACGTATAAAAATTGTTTACAAAAATTATATGACTGAGCCTTGTGGGCCTAAGAAAAATTGCCCGTTCGGCGTGATTACGTCAGGTTTCAGGAGGAGGAGCAGGAGGAGGAGGATGAATATTATACACAGATTGATGAAGCTAAAAGGTCCACGATTTTTATGGTGATAGAGAACGATGCTTCCAACCGCGGGTGCAGCCTACGTATTGTTTAGGTACCGCTGCTGTCCGCTGGTGGAGAAGAGAAGTCTGGGGAAATCCAGGCTTTGTTCATCTTGATGAGTGTAAGCCTGTCGGCACTGTCGGTTGACAGGCGGGTACACTTATCTGTGATGATTCCCCCAGCCGCACTAAACACCCTCTCTGACAAGACGCTAGCCGCAGGGCAAGCAAGCACCTCCAGGGCATACAGCGCGAGTTCAGGCCACGTGTCCAGCTTCGACACCCAGTAGTTGAAGGGGGCAGAGGCGTCACGGAGGACGGTCGTGCGATCGGCTACGTACTCCCTCACCATCCTTTTACAGTGCTCCCGCCGACTTAGCCTTGACTGGGGAGCGGTGACACAGTCTTGCTGGGGAGCCAGAAAGCTGTCAAAGTCCTTAGAGAGTGTTCCCCTGCCTGTGCTGTACATGCTGCCTGATCTCTGCGCCTCCCCTGCTACCTGGGCCTCGGAACTGCGCCTTCTGCCACTAGCGCTGTCGGATGGGAATTTAACCATCAGCTTGCCCGCCAGGGTCCTGTGGTATAGCATCACTATCGAACCCCTTTCCTCTTCGGGTATGAGAGTGGAAAGGTTCTCCTTATACCGTGGGTCGAGCAGTGTGTACACCCAGTAATCCGTAGTGGCCAGAATGCGTGTAACGCGAGGGTCACGAGAAAGGCATCCTAACATTAAGTCAGCCATGTGTGCCAGGGTACCTGTACGCAACACATGGCTATCCTCACTAGGAAGATCACTTTCAGGATCCTCCTCCTCCTCCTCAGGCTATACACGCTGAAATGATGACAGGCAAGCAGCATGGGTACCCTCAGCATTGGGCCAAGCTGTCTCTTCCCCCTCCTCCTCATCCTCCTCATGCTCCTCCTCCTCAACGCGCTGAGATATAGACAGGAGGGTGCTCTAACTATCCAGCGACATACTGTCTTCCCCCGCCTCTGTTTCCGAGCGCATAGTGTCTGCCTTTATGCTTTGCAGGGAACTACTCAAGAGGCATAGCAGAGGAATGGTGACACTAATGATTGCAGCATCGCCGCTCACCATCTGGGTAGACTCCTCAAAGTTTCCAAGGACCTGGCAGATGTCTGCCAACCAGGCCCACTCTTCTGTAAAGAATTGAGGAGGCTGACTCCCACTGCGCCGCCCATATTGGAGTTGGTATTCTACAATAGCTCTACGCTGCTCATAGAGCCTGGCCAACATGTGGAGCGTAGAGTTCCACCGTGTGGGCACGTCGCACAGCAGTCGGTGCACTGGCAGAGGAAACCGATGTTGCAGGGTGCGCAGGGTGGCAGCGTCCGTGTGGGACTTGCGGAAATGTGCGCAGCTTTCCGAGCAGGTCTGACAAGCGTGGGTAGCTTTTCAGAAAGCGCTGAACCACCAAATTAAAGATGTGGGCCAGGCATGGCACGTGCGTGAGGCTGCCGAGCTGCAGAGCCGCCACCAGGTTACGGCCGTTGCCACACACGACCATGCCCGGTTGGAGGCTCAGCGGCGAAAGCCAGCGGTCGGTCTGCTCTGTCAGACCCTGCAGCAGTTTGTGGGCCGTGTGCCTCTTCTCTCCTAAGCTGAGTAGTTTCAGCACGGCCTGCTGACGCTTGCCCACCGCTGTGCTGCCACGACGCACGACACCGACTGCTGGCGACGTGCTGCTGCTGACACATCTTGATTGCGAGACAGAGGTTGCGTAGGAGGAGGAGGAGGGTGGTTGAGTGGAGGAAGCATACACCGCCGCAGATACCATCACCGAGCTGGGGCCCGCAATTCTGGGGGTGGGTAGGACCTGAGCGGTCCCAGGTTCTGACTCTGTCCCAGGGGCACAGGGGGAGAGGCAGCGGTGCAAACCGGAGGCGGTGAACGGCCTTCGTCCCACCTTGTGGGGTGCTTGGCCATCATATGTCTGCGCATGCTGGTGGTGGTGGCTCCCCGGCTGATCTTGGCACGACAAAGGTTGCACACCACTGTTCGTCGGACATCTGCACTCTCAGACGTGAAAAACTGAGACGTGAAAAACTGCCAGACCTTTGAGCACCTCGACCTCTGCAGGGTGGCATGGCGCGAGGGGGCGCTTTGGGAAACACTCGGTGGACTTTTTGGTCTGGCCCTGCCTCTACCCCTGGCCACCGCACTGCCTCTTCCAACCTGCCCTGCTGCTGCGCTTGCCTCCCCCTCTGAAGACCTGTCCTCAGTAGGCGTAGCAAACCAGGTGGGGTCAGTCCCCTCATCGTCCTGCTGCTCTTCCTCCGAATCCTCTGTGCGCTCCTACCTCGTACTTACTCCAATTACTACTACCTGAGTGATAGACAACTGTGTCTCATCGTCATCGTCCTCCTCACCCACTGAAAGCTCTTGAGACAGTTGCCGGAAGTCCCCAGCCTCATCCCCCGGACCCCGGGAACTTTCCAAAGGTTGGGCATCGGTCACGACAAACTCCTCCAGTGGGAGAGGATTCGGAACCATTGCTGCCCATTCTGGGCAGGGGCCCGAGAACAGTTCCTGGGAGTCTGCCTGCTCCTCAGAATGTGTCATTGTAATGGAGTGAGGAGGCCGGGAGGAAGGAGGATCAGCAGCCAGAGGATTCAGAGTTGCAGCAGTGGACGGCGCAGAAGTCTGGGTGGTCGATAGATTGCTGGATGCACTTTCTGCCATCCACGACAGGACCTGCTCACACTGCTCATTTTCTAATAAAGGTCTACCACGAGGACCCATTAATTGTGAGATGAATGTGGGGACGCCAGAAACGTGCCTCTCTCCTAATCCCGCAGCAGTCGGCTGCGATACACCTGGATTAGGAGCTCGGCCTGTGACCACACCCTGACTTGGGCCTCCGCGTCCTTGCCCGCGTCCACGTCCTCTAGGCCTACCCCTACCCCTCAGCATGCTGTATTACCAGTAGTGCAGAAACAGAACGCTGTAATTAAATGTGCCGCTTATTGGCCTGTGGTTGGAGGCTGACTTCCCTTACGGAACGCACAGCAGAGCCAGGAAACAATTTTGCGCATGCCTGTAGTGAGACGTAGGTGCGTATGACTGAGCTAGTGGAATTCACAGCGCAGAAGCAGTCAAGTGGCCAAAGGCCAGTAGTAGGCCTTAAGTATTTTGCTTCTATTTTTTTAAAATGCTGAGCTGATACAGCAGACAGATACTGTAGTCAGCGTATAATATTATGTATACTGTTTCCCTCTGGTGGGATGACAGCGCTGATGTAACAGAGACAGCAGATCCAGGAAACAATTTTGCGCAAGCCTGCTGTAACGCTTAGCTGCGTATTAATTACGACTACTACCCCCAGCAGATAGATACTGTAGGCAGCGTATAATATTATGTATACTCTTTCCCTCTGGCGGGATGACGGCGATCATGTAACTGAGACAGCAGATCCAGGAAACAATTTTGTGCAAGCCTGCTGTAACGCTTAGCTGCGTATTAATTAGGACTACTATCCCCAGCAGATAGATACTGTAGGCAGCATATAATATTATGTATACTCTTTCCCTCTGGCAGGATGACGGCGATCATGTAACAGAGACAGCAGATCCAGGAAACAATTTTGCGCAAGCCTGCTGTAACGCTTAGCTGCGTATTAATTAGGACTACTACCCCCAGCAGATAGATACTGTAGGCAGCGTATAATACTATGTATACTGTTTCCCTCTGGCGGGATGACGGCGATCATGTAACTGAGACAGCAGATCCAGGAAACAATTTTGTGCAAGCCTGCTGTAACGCTTAGCTGCGTATTAATTAGGACTACTATCCCCAGCAGATAGATACTGTAGGCAGCATATAATATTATGTATACTCTTTCCCTCTGGCAGGATGACGGCGATCATGTAACAGAGACAGCAGATCCAGGAAACAATTTTGCGCAAGCCTGCTGTAACGCTTAGCTGCGTATTAATTAGGACTACTACCCCCAGCAGATAGATACTGTAGGCAGCGTATAATACTATGTATACTGTTTCCCTCTGGCGGGATGACGGCGATCATGTAACAGAGACAGCAGATCCAGGAAACAATTTTGCGCAAGCCTGCTGTAACGCTTAGCTGCGTATTAATTAGGACTACTACCCCCAGCAGATAGATACTGTAGGCAGCGTATAATATTATGTATACTGTTTCCCTCTGGCGGGATGATGGCGCTGATGTAACAGAGACAGCAGATCCAGGAAACAATTTTGCGCAAGCCTGCTGTAACGCTTAGCTGCGTATTAATTAGGACTACTGCCACCAGCAGATAGATACTGTAGGCAGCGTATAATATTATGTATACTCTTTCCCTCTGGCGGGATGACGGCGATCATGTAACAGAGACAGCAGATCCAGGAAACAATTTTGCGCAAGCCTGCTGTAACGCTTAGCTGCGTATTAATTAGGACTACTACCCCCAGCAGATAGATACTGTAGGCAGCGTATAATATTATGTATACTGTTTCCCTCTGGCAGGATGATGGCGCTGATGTAACAGAGACAGCAGATCCAGGAAACTATTTTGCGCAAGCCTGCTGTAACGCTTAGCTGCGTATTAATTAGGACTACTGCCCCCAGCAGATAGATACTGTAGGCAGCGTATAATATTATGTATACTCTTTCCCTCTGGCGGGATGACGGCGATCATGTAACAGAGACAGCAGATCCAGGAAACAATTTTGCGCAAGCCTGCTGTAACGCTTAGCTGCATATTAATTAGGACTACTACCCCCAGCAGAGACGCAGTACACTCAAGACGGTCACAGGCAGCCCAAATATAGTATTTTTCCCCAATTTTTTGGAAAAGCCCATTGCCTATATAGCCTGAATATCTCTTTCCCTGCCTCACCAGTACTGGCCCTATACTCCGTACAATGACTGCAGACTGCGGACGCAATGCTCTGCACGGCCGATATACAAAAAAAAAAATTGTGCAACACTGCTAAAAGCAGCCTCAACAGCACTGCACACGGTCAGACGTGGCCCTAAGAAGGACCGTTGGGGTTCTTGAAGCCTAAAATAACTCCTAACGCTCTCCCTATAGCAGCTCCGGCACCAGCAGCACTTTCCCTGATCTCTGTCTGAATGCATCTGTGGCGAGCCGCGGGAGGGGCCGATTTATATACTCGGGTGACACCTGATCTCGCCAGCCACTCACTGCAGGGGGGTGGTATAGGGCTTGAACGTCGCAGGGGGAAGTTGTAATGCCTTCCCTGTCTTTCTATTGGCCAGAAAAGCGCGCTAACGTCTCAGAGATGAAAGTGAAAGTAACTCGAACATCGCGTGGTACTTGTCTCGAGTAACGAGCATCTCGAACACGCTAATACTCGAACGAGTATCAAGCTCAGACGAGTACGTTCGCTCATCTCTAACTGGAAACCAATGCATCAGGGGAGCAGCGTATATCAGCTGGGCGTGAAAGCGCTGCCAATGTACGCCCGTGTGAATCCAGCCTTAGTCTTAAAAGTTGTATTAATTTTGTTTTTACATTTTTAAGCTCCAAATGAAACTTGAACTTGTGATGACTTGACTGCTTCTGCTACATTCTGAAATACTGTAGTGTTGCAGTATATAGTAATTTGAAATCTTGCCTATTAAGCAGAATTTAATAGGCATTCATACATGGCAGCCCTGAGAACCTTTACTAGGCTTTGGCTGCCATGCTAACCTATCAGCATCCCACGATTGCATCCCAGGGTTGGGGGGAGTGGGCAGATGGGGGGGGGGGGCTCTCCCCTGACTGGCTGTTTAGAGACAATGGTCCATTTTGACTGTGGCATCAAAACAGTTAACTGCCACAATCCAGCGGTGGCTGTCAGCTGACAACTGATGTGTATGCAGCAGACTCTGCTCCCAAATCTGCTTCACCCACCCTTTGTGACCGTGATGTATATTTACCTTGTATATTTATATGATGCCGTATCAAGTAACTTAACTAAATGCGCCAAAGTTCAAGCAGAATTTGCACCAAAAAACTGGGGTATATGCCTTGTGCTGGATTTTTTTTGTGTGTTTTGGCCACTTTTTGTGTCTTACTGTACATTTCTACAAGGTATATACAAAAGGGGTGTGGCTTAGAGAAACTGCCAAAATTTTGTCAACCAAGAAATTGTGGGTACTGCTGCATCTTGTCTCCATCAGAACTATGGGTGGAGTCATAGGTTTGTCCTGGTGGAGTTATAGGGATCACCCACAGCTGCTGATTGGCTACCTTCACTGTGGCCGTGCCGGTCTACCATCTCTGATTCTGGCCCCGCTGTCACTCTTCATCCGTCGGCCTGCCATCTCTGCATCAGAGCCCAATGTCACTTTCCACGCTGTTCTACCGTGAGTACTTTTCCTTCAACCCTCCCGAGTCTGGTGCTGTCAGTCACCCCGCCTCCCTCTCATCTCCGCTGTAATCAGTGGTCCTGTACTCCTCTGCCGCTGAAGCCAGCACCCCTGTCACATGGGTGGATGGATGGAAGCTTCGCTGCTGAAGCCGGGACCAAAATAACCTTCATGGAGGTAAGCGGCGGATCAGCTCTGATCTCGTCCCTGATGTCACTCTCCCCTCCGGACTCCCATCTGCATGGCAATCTCTCTTCCCATCGCCCTGCTGCTGTCTTTGCTGAAGCCAGATCCACTCTCTGTCTCCCCATCCCCCACTGGGTGTCAGGTGCTGTCTTCTCCCGGCATCAAGGTAGGCAGTCCTTGCCCCTGAAGCTGTCCTGGCTCTGTGTGTCCCTGTCCACCGCTGGGTGTCAGGTGCTGTCTTCAAACACCATGAAGCTAGCCAATCGGCAGCTGTGTGCATTCCGTATACCTTCACCCATACTTGTGGTGGAAACAACATGCACCAGTACCGAAATTGTGTGCAAAAGAGAGAAGTGTCTAACATGTCCAGCAAGATGCAACAAAAGGGCCTTTAGTCTCCCATCCCTCCAGCTAGTTGCAGCAGCTTGTTCCTCCCGGCTCACATTATAATGATATATTATACAGACTATATTAATAACTAATATGTTTAGATTCTGGTCCGCTAATAAAGGTCTCTCTTCTATTTCCTTAACAGAGTGGTACTAGTTGCCCTGCTAAGGATGTATTTGGCACAGATACATATGTAAGTGACTGCAGATAAGAACTGTATAAGCTTGGGGACCTTTCACACGGGATGGAATTAAACCGCAGAATGCAGCCAACTCCGCAGGAATAACCTCAGTGGGGTCTTTGGTGCGCAAATGTGCACAAAAATAGAGCATGCTGTGTTTTTCCATGCGTGTGGAAACGCGAGTAATGAGAATGAACCCAATTAAATCAATGGGCTCTATTCTCTGTGTATTGCATGCTCAGACTTTGCACGTGCAAACAAGTTTGTGTGAGTCCGCCCTTCACTATGTGAAAGCTGTTACTATCTACATCAGTGATAACATCAATATATCCAGCAGTTGCAGTTCATCAGCAGGTGAAAATTTCTTCCTCAGCTGCTCTCCATTGAGTTCCTCCACAGCTCTGGTTTGGGAGCCCGGTGGTCTCCTGATTATACACTTCAGCTTCATCACTTGTGCAATATACTGCAATTCTTCTCTATTGCAGTGTATTGTACTTTTCCATGTTAGCCTTTTAATATGGCAAGGCTAGTGATGGCCTAATAGGCTTAAAGGGTTATATCAGTCTTTTTAAACTGATGAGCTATCATCTGGATAGGTCATCAGTAGTTGATGGACAGGGGTCCGCTGCTCAGGACCCCCATCCATCAGCTGATCTTCTGGCCTGCTGCACTCTGCAGTGAGCCAAACATCATCATCAATGGTCAGAGGAAACAGTAGAAGCGTTGGTTTCACTCCCATTGAAATCAATGGGAGCACCACGCTGCCCTCACTCTTCCTGCTCAGGGTAGGACATCCTAATCATAAGAAGAGCAGGAAGCAGAGCGCTGCTCCCATTGATTGTAATGGGGCCTTGCAGACATGCGCTTGTAAGTGGGGCTTTCTAGCACTGCAATTTTCGACTGCTGTCTGCTATATTTTACAGCAATTAATGTACCTCATTACCCATCACAATGATGGGGTGCATTAAGAGCCACTATCGGACGTAGTAAGCTGCGTCCAAAAACGGCGGTAAATTTGTGGCAAAATGCCAAGATTCAAATCATGGCATTTTGCTGACCTTGTGTGTGAAAGTGGCCTTAGTGTGCATATCTTCAGACATGTACTAAGAATTGGTGAGGCTCCAAGCATTGTACACTAGAAGGAAGCAACTGGGGGCCATTTGCCACTGAATGTTAGATGAAACCTAAAAACTAGTAATGTTTTATAATTCAGTCTGTATTTGTAATTAGAGGGAACCTGTCAGGTCCTATAAGCCCCATAAACTAAGGTAATGGTCTCACAGGACAGGAGTCCGGGGTCCAGGGATGGGACTCACATACTCACCTGCCTCCCTGCTTCCTCCGTGTTGGCCCATAAAGCCAATACTCGCTCCATTGAGCAGACTCTTCTTAATTGCCTGTGTATGCACACACTGACCTCTAGTTATGGGCAGTATGCTGGCACACATGCACTAAAGTGCAGGAACCACTTCATGGCCCGGGCCCTGGCGTTACGGGTGGTCAGTGAGGTAACAGAGAATCTAAACCCACAAAAAGGATTCCACACTCTATATTATTAATCTGAAACTCTGCATTTCATCTTGTATGCAGTCATGAAAGCCTTTATGTTTACGCTTTTTCTTTGTATCCTATTACAGGATGAGGCTTTAGCAAAAACTGGAAAGGAAGCAAAAGAGTTAGGTGACGAATTTGTGAGACAAAATTTGGTAAGTTTGCTAATATATATGTATGTATATTCATTTAACCCCTTCATGACGCGGACCCCCTTTTTTTTTTCCATTTTTGTTTTTTCCTCCCCCCTTTGAAAAAAATTGTAACTGCTTTATTTATCCATCGACATCGCTGTATGAAGGCTTGTTTTTTGTGGGATGAGTTGAAGTTTTCATTGGTGCTATATAAAGTACCATATAATGTACTGAAAAAGTTTTAAAAAATTCTAAGTGGAGTAAAATAAAAAAAAACAAAACGACATTCCGCCATCTTTCAGTGTGTCTTGTTTCTACGGCGCACGAACTGCAACAAAAACGACATCATAACTTTTTTTTCTATTGGTCGGTACGATTGCTACGATACCATACTTGTAGAGTTTTTTCTTACTATACTACTCTTTTTTTCTTAAAAGACATTTAATTTTTTTCAATTATTTTCTGCCGTCATCTTGTGCGCGCAATAACTTTTTAATTTTTCCGTCGATGTAGCTGAGCGATGGCTCATATTCTGCGGGATGTCCTAAAGTTTCTGTTAGTACTAATTTGGAATTCATACGACTTTTTGATCTCTTTTTATTGCGTTTTTTCTGGGAGACAGGGTGACTTAAAAAGTTCATTTCTGGAGTTCTTTATATTTTTTTCGGATGACTTTCACCGTGCAGGGTAAATAATGTGCTACTTTGATAGAGCGGACTTTTATGGATGCAGCAATACCAGATATGTATTTTTATTTTATTATTTAGATTTTTTTAATTATAGATATGGCAAAAGGGGGGTGATTTAAATTTTTATTACTTTTTTTTACAACTAAACAAAGTTTATTGTTTTTTTTTACTTTACATTAAAGTCCCCCTGGGGGACTACAATATGCGATACTTTGATCGCTCATGCAGTATGACGTAATGCAACAGTATTACGCATACTGCAATTTCACAGGCAGCCTATCAAGCCACCCCACAGGCATGGCTTGATAGGCAGTCTCTCAAGGCAGCCCTGGGGCCTTTCAGAAGGCCCCCGATTGCCATGACACCTGCACGGCTCCCCCGATCTCACCGTGGGGGGTTGTGCGGGACCCCCAAATGATTTAAATGCCGCTGTCAGAACTGACAGCGGCATATTGCCCGCGGGTGTCAGCTGTAATAGACAGCTGACGCCCACGCTATATGAAGAGAGGTTGCCCAGCGATTGACTTTAATGGCCAAAATAGGATATGCTGTGTTTTTTTACACGCTCGTAAATATGTCCTTGAAAAACGCAGGTCTGAATGTCCAAATGTAAATTAGTAGGGACTAAGTGCTTCGTATTGTACAGGTAAAAGATATGCCCAAAATACAGAGGATATTTACATCTGTGTTAATAGTTTAGTATAACCTTCAGTAAAGGCCCATTTAGACACAACGATTATCGCACAAAAATCGCTCAAAGCCGTCTTTTGAGCGATAATCATTGTTTGTAACTGCACTGATATTCTACAGTTTTCGTTAAGCCGTCGCTCATCATTGTCTTTCAGCATGCTAATGAGCCTTATCAGGGATCCACAGCAGGATACAACTGATACTATTGTTTCAGCTGTATCTCGCTCCCTGATGACAGGCTGGGTATGAAGAACACAGCTGTCCAGCTCTGTTCTCCATATCCGGCACGGAGCGCTCAGCTGTATAACAGATTCTCCCTTGCCCTTGAGCGGAAATCAACAGATTTTCCACTCACAGGGGAGAATCGCAGCATGTTCTATTCATCGCGGAAAATCGAACGTACGGCATCCATTGCAGTAAATATAAGCCATCCGTCCTTTAATACTCTGCGCTGTGAATACAGTGGAAGTATCATGGGAATCTGAGTCACAACTTAGCGCAGCCACGTCACGTCCCGCACTGTGCTGACGCGCCGGTTCGCTAACCAAGGCTTTCACCGCGGATCCAGAGAGGTAAGTATGTGGTCTCTGGTGGGTACCAGGTCTGATTCTGCTGTGATATTTCGCAGTCGGAAACTGACCCAGCCGTGGGCATGAGCCCATAGTCCGTCTTTGTAACTTTTTTATTCTTTTTTCCAACATTTCTTAAAATCCTTCCAAAACGATAACAACCTGCATGTAATAACTGTTTTATTAGGGTTGTCAGCCATTTCTTTGGTAGCAGGCTGTAAAGTTACTTTTTATGCTATGAGTCTATTTGTCGGAGCAAATTGCTCATCATGAAATATAGTTTATATGAAAGAGGTCAAGAAAGAAGGAAGGAAGCTAGAAGAAGAAAGAAAGAGAAAAAAGGCAGGGGGCAGGAGGAAAGGGCCTAAACAAATGTGCATATATATATATATATATATGGGTTTGGGAAGCGGCTGATATGGGTGGATGTGTTTGTGTCAGTTGGGAGGCATATTGGGGAGATTCTGGAAGGTCTTGCTCAGTGCCTCGTTCTCACTCTAAATTGGACCTTTTTATGCAAGTTAAAACCAAGTAAAAATTGCAAAAATGCATGAAATTGAACCCATTTTTCAGAACTGTTAATAAACGCTGCATGCATGCAGCCTTCGGAGTGGGCCATTGAGTTTGAAACCCAACTTCACTAGGACTGTTCTGATCTGTTTTAAACAAGATGCAATAAAGACTTTTGTTCTTACCCCAACTTGGGGCAGTGAGAGGTCATCTTTTTTTCCTGACAAGCACTCATGGCAGCGAAACGCGTCACCGACTCTCATTGTCCATCATCACTGAGGGTCTCCATACATCTAAGTATAGTTCTTAATAATACCAGAAAAAATTATCAGCGTCACCAGATATCATTATTTATGTAAATGTTCCCTATCAGTCATTATATGAAATGTACATTATATATTCCTTGCTTGTTACTGAGAGAAACTGCAATCATAACGTTCAAAAATCACCATCTTGGGTTTTGTGTTCCTGCAGGATGAGCTAACGCCATCTTTATTTTGGTTAGTGACAGGAAATCCCTGGGTAAGGATGCAACTACATGGTGAAGCTTTGTGTTTTTCTGATATTATAGATCTTCTTTGACTTTGTAGACAGAAGAGGTTGAGGTTATATCTCCTTTGTAAAGGCAGTAATATAGAGTTCACTAGACTGGATTTCCTCTCTGCTCAGCTAGAAGCAACAGCATCAGATCACTGAATGGTTACAATGATGCAAGAAACAAAAAATAAAAAAAGTTTTACAATAAGCACAACCCCTTCAGGGACTTGTTGCAATATAAAAGTGCAGGAAATGTGTTGTTTTTTTATTTCTTATCTAATTAGTTTTTTAGTAATAATTACAGGTTTTTCAGGTTCCTTATCTTTGTTAAAACTGCTCTCCATATGGATAATTAATAAACTATCCTATACTCCTTCATCCCAGATCTCTGGGAGCCTTCAATAAGCCAAGTCTGCTGTGGCAAACCATCTTCAGCGATCATGGTGTTGTTGGGGGCGATGGAGTGATAGAAGGAGCCCCTTATGACTTAGATGCTGCAAGCCACATTGACTGCGGCATAGAAGTGGTTAGGCAGTCACAACCAGAGCCAGCTATTGTGGGCCGGTGTAAGCTGTTGAGCACAGCCCACTCCATTACGCTCGAGCTGGAGCCACAATGTACATTTACATGTCGGTCATGAAGGATTTACAATCACTTCAACTGATTCACTGGAGGGATTGAGAATTGACAAGAAATTCACAGCAAGGAGGAAGGGTTGTGCCAAAACTGACACTTATCACCTCTCCACAGCCTCCATTCACAGAAAGCAGGAGTCGTTCATATTTGTATAACTGCTTGTTAACCCCGCCCAACAGTCATTTGTCAAAGTCACTAAAAAACAAGTGACTTTGACAAGTGAGCAATTTCTCGCTCAGTGCCATGTTGGCGGCTGCGTGTACACAGGGCGTTTATTATTACCCAAATTCGCTATTTCCACAGATAATTTAGGTAATCATTGCCCCATGTAAAGTTACCTTTAAAATCCAACATGGCCGAACTTTTCCTCCACCAGGAGGCAATCTGCTGCCAGACATCTCTAATGGCATATCCATATTAATATATTACCTAAAGGGGCTGCCAAGATATAAAGTTTTCTCTAAACCACAGAGAGGGGAAAAGCGTTAAGCTTGGTGGGGTCTGACCATTACAACCACTGCTGATTGGGAGAAAGGGGGTCCCGAAGGTCCCTGCATCAATAGGTGGGAGGTCGGGCATGGACATATAATATGTAGGATTTTATACACTTGCTTATCTCTATTGGCTAAATCTATCCATAAAACTGATCTGACTAATAGGCAAATATCAGAGCGCAGCTGTCAATGCATTCCCTAACATGTAAGCTAATGTTCAGCCAATGTAACCGGCGCCTGAATGGCTATTTGTCCGTAGAACAAATGTAACAAACTATCAGCCGACTCGGTTTTCCTGCCCTGAAATGTTCCTGTAGAGAATGTACCGCAGTATAAATGCCTCATGTAGTTCAGCTGTGGGACAAGTTACTAGTATTTACTCTTCATCATCTTTCAGTCACTTTGAGCAAATATTTAGTTCCGTCAGTTTTTCATTTTTATAATATGTCTTATTTTTATTCAGATAATTATGCTTGAGGGATAAGCCAAGAACGATTCCGAGCGATCAAAGAAACAGGGTAAATGGTGATAAAATGTGATTTAACACTAAAATAACCCTCAATGTGTCAGAAGAAAGTTCTTACTGTAACAATTGTAAGGCCTCGTGTTCACGGACGTTTCAGTAAAATGCTGCGTTTTTTTCCTGCAGCGTTTTCCCAGTGTTTGGAAATACCCGGTCTGCCAGCAGAGACCGCGTATGGCTGCGAGTGCCGTGTGCATGCTGGGTATCCCACACACAGTTGCACAGTTTGACTCTTTTTTTTTTAAATTGCCTGCTCTGTCTCATATCGGGGTTGTGTCTGGAAACGCCGCCCCATGCAATCTACTGCATAGGGACAGCATTGTATACACTGCCTATACAAATGTGTAGGGGTCACGCTGCATGGTACGCAGAAAAAAAAAGCATGGTGCCATCTATTTCTCCTGCGTATCAGCCTGCAGTGTCCACACACACATGTATAGCGATGAATGAAAGTCCATTCACTTTCATTGACTCCATTCACCGCATATCACGCGGCAGAAAGAGTCTGCGAAAGTACGCCAATTCACGCACAAAAAAGCATTGTTTATTCTGCAAAAAGGTTGCTCTCAGTCTAGTACAAATACACATGCGCTCCTGTGGAGGGAGCCTTAACGAAACACTAAACTAAGGGTGTATTTACATGAGCGCTGGCAAACCCGCAAGTGTGATGCGTTTTGCAAAAAAAACTTGAAAAATTGCAGGTTATTCCAATAGTAAAAAAGGAAAATCACATAAACTTGCATGTAGATGTGAGCACAGTGCAATAGTTTGTTGCTCCCATGGGGAAGAATGGGCGATTTATGAAGAGAGGCGCTTAAAAATAGTTTCTATCTTGCAGCATGGCTCCGAAAGAAAAGTCACATATGTTAATAGACCCGTTTATTATAATGGATTCTCACAATGCTCAGAAATCATGTGAGTAATCCGTCCATGTAAATGTAGCCTTAGGAATGAATAATACAAGTACTAATAACCACCTTTATACATATAACACCTGCTTATTATGCAGCACTAGATATTGGGTTCTGTCCCCATTGGGGATCACAATCTATATTCACCTACCTGTATGTTTTTGGAGTGGGGCAGGAAATTGGAGGAAACCCATGCAAACACAGGGTGAACATAAACTCCGTGCAGATGTTGTCATTGGTAGGGTTTGAGCCCAGGACCCCAGTGCTGCAAGATAACAGTGCTAACCACTGAGCCACCATGCTGACCACAAATCATTTAAAAAGGAGAAAACAGTGCATCTACAGTGTTTGTCCGTCTGCAGGATTTTCAACAGCTTCTGAAATAAATAGTGTTTAGTCAGTAAAAACCTTGCTGATTACACAGATATTACGGTGGGCATACATATTAGGTAAATGTTGGCTGAATCTGCTGATTTTACCAGGATCAACCAACTACTGATATGTATTAGAGGCATCAGTCTCTCCTATTGGTAGATGGCAAAAAGAAAGATTGGGCATGTTGAATGTCAGCATGCCCAATCCTTTATCCCCACAGGAGGTAAAGCACCTGCAGGGCGTCTGGCAGTGACATGTTTCCTTGCTCCCTATTGAACACACATACAGGTTCAGGGCTCAGTCAGACGAGCGAAGATCTGCGCGTTTTTGCGCTTGGAAAAAAACATAATACGTGTGCAGAAAAAAATCCGCATCACCACGTCCATTGCCACCCATATGTTCTATCTTTGGTAGGTGCAGATTTTCACCAGCACATGTGGTGCATTTTTTTTCCTGCGCGGAAAACTGCGCGTATAGACCACCTGCAGACAGCTGGGTCGGATCCCGGTGCGAGAATTCTCGCACCGAGATGCGGACCCATGCCCCTGCAGAGGCCTGCGGCTCACCTGCTCCCGGCGTCCTTTGTCTCTGCTATGCGCCGACTGCTGGCCAGCCGGCGCATGCGCAGAGCAGAGCCGGACCATCACTACAGACATTTCAACTAGAACATGCTGAAATTTGTTTTCCGTGTGTGTTTTCACGCGGACAAATCGCGGCTGTGTGCATAGGATTGCGTTTTGCAATACAATTAGAGATGAGCGAACGTACTCGTTTCGAGTACTTACGCGCCCGAGTACCGCCATTTTCGAGTACTTCAGTACTCGGGTGAAAAGATTCGTGGGGCGCCGGGGGGCGGGGAGAGGCGTGGCGGTGCGGGGGGTAGCAGCGGGGAACAGGGGGGAGCCCTCTCTCTCTCCCTCTCCCCCCCACTCCCCACTGCTACCCCCCGTGCCGCCACGGCGCCCCCCGAATTTTTTCGCCCGAGTACGGAAGTACTCGGAAATCGCGGTATTCGGGTGAAAAAGGGGCGTGGCCGAGCACGTTCGCTCATCTCTAAATACAATCCTACGCAGGCTGGCACAGGTGGACATTCTGCGGGAAATCCAGCTGCAGAATTTCCGCCCGTGTGCAGGGGGTCATATCCGCTTGTCTGACTGAGCCCTAAAGCCAAACCAAGCGTCCCTGTGTACAGGCGCATTGGGAAGGATGGCGGTCATACAAGCAGACACAAGTCTGATCTGTGGTTTGCCAGAAGGAGGGAAGGGAAGATCACCTGAGACATATAGAAGAAGGCTTTACATACTTCTCACAGTTTTGAGTACATGATGGGATTGTATAGGATGAAAGTGGAGAAGGATCTTATTGAGGAATGGCTGGGATTTTTATTTTACTTTGTACATCTAGTGTTTCTTGATGAACCTTGTTTTTTACTCGCAGGAGTAACATTGTAAAAATAATACATTTGTTGTGTCCATTGAGGGTTACTCCCATCATCTGCATATAAGTATTACAAGTTCTGCCCCCAAAACACTTTATTTTGGGCTTATGGTCAGTCAGACGCTCCGGGCAATGACCGTGTAAGGATTATGGGCTTGCATCAACATTGCTTGTTCTGCGAGCAAAAAATAAATAATAGAACTTGTCTGTTTTAATAGTTTATAATGAAATCTGTGTATTATGGTAAATCTACGTCGTCTGATTCACTATTTTCTTATCTGTTTTCTTCTAGGATTGGACACAAATAGTAGAGTAGAAAGCATGCAAGAAAAAAAGAAAAAATAATAATATAATTAATTTGTGATTTTCCTGCTGATTAACAGACCTGTTTCTTATAACTCCTGTATCTCATCCAATCAATAAATCATTCCTGAATCTAAGTATCCGTGTTCTGTTTATAAGCCGCTACTGACAGTGTGAGGCCTCGGTCAGACGGGCGTTTTTTAGCGCAATTTGCGGATGCGATTCGCACATATATAGAACCAATGGTTCGCTATGGTATCTGTCACATGTCCGCTTTTTATGCGGATATGCGATAAATTATAGGACACGACGAATCGCAGTCGCGCCTATCTGAGTTCTGCGTTTAATGTGCGCACCAAATCATTTACTGCAGCTAGCAGCGTTTTTTGGCTGGCGAGCACACCGCACTGTACTCCCGTCATCTGCCGAGTGCATAGTCTTCTAGGAAGTGAGAATTTAAATGAAATGGCAAAGGCTGACAAAGTGGTCGTAATATGGAGGCAACAGGTTATCTTATCAAATCTTTGCAATGTGTCATTTATAAAAGAACAAAATTTTCGCTCCGCTACTTTAGCACGCAATAGAACATAACTATTCTGCAATCCTTATTGGTTTGTGGGCGGGGGGGTGGGGGGGAAAGGGGGCTTTGTCTGAACTTGGGCGAAAACCTGGGTAGTTAGAATGCTCGTCGTGCATGTAATAATGCTGCAGCGCACTACACGATGTAAATAAGTTGCTTGTGTGCTAATTACAAATGCTACATAGTCCCTTTTGCCACAGGCCAAACACATTTACCCCACAGAAAAACACATATTTACGTTTTAAGGCTGCATTCAGACGAACGTATATCGGCTCGGTTTTCACGCCGAGCCGATATACGTTGTCCTCGTGTGCAGGGGGGAGGATGGAAGAGCCAGGAGCAGGAACTGTGCTCCCGCCCCCTCTCTGCCTCCTCTCTGCCCCTCTGCACTATTTGCAATGGGGAGAGGTGGGTTGGGGGCGGGGCTAATTCTCAGAACTTAGCCCCGCCCCCGGCCCACCTCTCCCCATTGTGAATAGTGCAGAGGGGCGGAGAGGAGGCAGAGAGGGGGCGGGAGCACAGTTCCTGCTCCTGGCTCTTCCATCCTCCCCCCTGCACACGAGGACAACGTATATCGGCTCGGTTTTCACGCCAAGCCAATATACGTTGTCTCTCTCTGCAGGGGGGGGAGGATGGAAGAGCCAGAAGCAGGAACTGAGCTCCCGTCCCCTCTCTGCCTCCTCTCGGCCCCTTTGCACTATTTGCAATGAGAGGAGGTGGGGAGGAGGCAGGGCTAAAGGCCGAGAATTAGCCCCGCCCCTGTCCCGCCTCTCCCCATTGCAAATAGTGCAGAGGGGCGGAGAGGAGACAGAGAGGAGGCGGGAGCTCAGTTCCTGCTCCTAACTCTTCCATCCTCCCCCCCTTCAGAGAGAGACAACGTATATCAGCTCGGCGTGAAAACCGAGCCGATATACGTTCGTGTGTATGCACCCTAAGGCATACTTTGTTTTCCAAGGAGAATGGCACATCGCCTGCTGAATGCTGCACTCGTCTGTAATGATGTTGGAACTGGATTCAGATGTTTCACACCTGATGATGACGCTCCCCTTTGACCATGATTATGTAAATGCAAGCGATAGCATTCGCCAAAAAATCTGTCATTCAAAGTTTCCTCAACTGATTGCGATTAATTATAGTTAAATCTTCCCCGCCTCTAGCCCTTATATAAATCTGCTGTTGCTGTGGGGCTTGTACGGCTGACATTTATTCCGCTGTGAGGGGTTAATTCTGGTTTATGCTTTTAAATAGAGAAAGATAAGTGTATTTCACAGAATACTTATTTGTTTATAATTTGCATCTTCTTCTGCTAAAGGTTTAAGCTTATACATGTAAGGGCTGATGCTTTAAAAATGGACTACAAAGACTCCATTTTGTCTCTTTGCTTGTCTGCTATAATACACATATATATCTGTATTAATTTCAACTTTCACTTGAGAAAAATGTTAGATTTCAGTTAGAATGATCCACCTGGAAATATTAATTGGATTACCGCTAGGTTTCTGTCCTGTTCTTATCTTTAAACAATTCTAGTTGAAACTTACTAACAAGCTTACAGGAATTTACCTCCCGATTACACCTACACAGAGGAAGACATACTGATAAGAGGCCGAGATGTTTTAAATCAATATATGCGCTTATTAATTTTAATTGTATCTGGCATAAAGCCACTTGCTTCGTAAGAACTGTATAAAGATTGAATACATTGTAGATTAAACAGGCATTTTCTTTGGTTAGCACATACAGTGTGGTGTCCATTGAACTCCTCAGAGTATACTCGCAAGATTCATACAGATTGGAAAGCAGACAGCATCAGCTGACGTGTCCCCTTGTGACCCCCCACAATACTTGGCGCTCCAACGTGGGACAGAAGCTAACTCCTTACCTGCAGCCGATACCTGACGACCCTACCTGCCGACCAGCCGGACCAGAGGCCACGGGACCCCAGATCTACAAAACTCCGGTGTAAGGTAAGCCCTTGACTTACCACTCCAGCTCTGGGTTCCCCTGATTTTAGTCACGTGTCGACAGGAGGTTAGTCGCTGCATGTTTATAGGACACTTCTGCCTGTTATTTAGGGTGTTCTTAGTAACTGTGCTAGACGGAAGAACCCTTGTGTGTATATTGCCATGCTGTCTGCTGTAGAAATTATTGCTTTTTGACAGACTCATAATGTTAGCTGTAATTTGTAATAAGATTACTAAAAGCCACCCAGCAAGGCAAGCTGTGGTCCTTACTCTATCCACGTAAGAAGTAAAGATATTGCGAATAAATATCCTGCCCGTTGCGGACGTGGCAGAAGGGACTGAAAAGTCCATAAGTATCCTGCCAGTTACTGACTCGGCAGTAGGGACAATAGTGGTAAATCAAGAGGTAAGTCCATAGTCAGAATGGGGTCCGACCAGTCTCAGACTTTCCTGACACCCATTAAAATAATAAGACTGGGGGAAGGGAAGGACATTTGTAGGCAAGCCTATAAAATATATAAACAGATAGGTAAAAAGGCGGGAACCTTTAACTATGAGTTCTGGCAACAGTACGAGGAAAAGCACATGCAGGATATCAGAGATGCCGGTCTAGAAAAAGGAATAGAAGCCATAATATGATATAGCAAAAAGGTAAATGTAGAACCATGGGATTGCGCAGCGAGGGATGACGGCATACTTGTGTACTCACCCTCGGTGCCAAACCCGGCTAGGATGTACCCGGTCCTACCAACCGCGGACAGCTCCGACATTCTTCCTGACTATCAGAGTTGTATCGCCACAGTCCCACCAAAGAAGTCCCAAAAAGGGAAACCTTACTGGGATTGTCCCAGGTGCGGACAACAAAACCCTTTACGAAGACAAATGGCTTTAACTATGTGTAGACGGGAAAAGAATGAAACCATTGAATGTTATTTTGGTAGGCTGGAAACGAAGGCTAGGGACGCGTTCATGCAAGGCATTGGCTCATCATTGGCAGATAAAATAAAAGCATGTATCCCCGACTGGCGACAAGCCGAGCCCAGGGACTTGTATAAAAAGGCAGTAGGGTTTGCTATGGATGAGAAGCGCCCTGCGGTGGCGGTTAAATACTATAGCAACCAGGAGGGGAAGGTGCAGCTCCAGAACAGACCCAACAGAGGAACACGCAAGTGTTATAATTGCGGCAAGGTAGGCCACCTGGCCAAGAATTGCCGTTAACCCAAAGGATCCCGTGACCAGGAGACGGATCAGGGCGTCACTCCCAGCGACAACGCCGTGTCGCCCGAATCCGTCCCAATGAAGTCCCGGCAATCCCGCCCCAGTATCCCTACCGTGGAAGCAAAGGACAGAGGCACTCAGACCTTTGAGTCTGCTTCCATATGAGGTGGGGAAGTGCCCTTCCTTATAGACACTGGGGCTACAAAATCCTGTCTCAAAATTCACGGGAAATATGAGATCTTAATATCTATGTTTCCACAAATAACCATTATTGTTTGTCTTGTATGTCTTGACGTTATGTAATCTAATCTTTGTTGTACGTTTTAGTCCCCGTCATACAAGTGTAAGAAAGTTATACCCCACTCACATCTGTGGGGGCCTTTAAGAATACAAGGGTTAAAAATGCTGCGCTGTTAGAAGCGCTTAGCATGTTGTCTTTTCTATGTGTTTAACTATGCATATCCTCAGAGAAATATACCTCTTATAATTACTAATGATTAATGCTGTGTAAAGTCTGAATGTTCTGACCGCTTTCTAAAATCTGTTTCATAGAGAGATAAAAATTCAAGGTCATAGAAGAAAGACAGACGTTGATAAACTAAGAAACTTGTAATGAATTACGTGAATTATACGGTTTTAAAAATAGAAAACATATAGGGATTTTAAGATATATTTTTGCTCTTTGGGTAAATGTCAGTTCTGTGATTGGTTGGATGTCTGTATCACTGCTAAATGCTGTTAGTACTGTACTGTCTTTGAGAGAATGTTCTGTAGGAGAAACACGCAAACGGCAATACCTGTACTTACACCTGCTGCCAAACGCCGCACCTTTCTGGGCCTTGTTTCATACTGCCGCCCATGGATCCACTCTGTTTCCTCTCTTATGCAACTACTCTATGACTGTCTTTCAATCATTCTTTTCTCTCTCTCTCACCCTTGAAGCTCATTTCTCACCCTTTTACACTTTATCATTTATTCTTTTCTGTACTGAATTTTCTGGCCATATGACGACAGTATTGACACAAAAGCACGGAGGACAACCACGGCCACTTGGATACTACTCCATGAAGCTGGATCCAGTGGCTTGAGGAGTTCCCTCATGTGTTTGTGCGGTGGCAGCAGTACAGGCAATGGTTGACAAATCTTTGGAGTTGGTATTGAACTACCCCTAGTGGTCCTCACCCGTCATGACATCTGGAGCATATACACGCAAGTGCAACCCAAGCACTTATTTCTGGCCCGTCAAATCCAGCTACAATGTGCTCTTGTCATTCTTTTCAATGTTGCTACTACCTTGAACCCGGCTACTCTTTTTCCAATTAAGTACCCTAGTTCAAAGGGGGGGAGGAGAAGACATAGGTGATCTAGGTATTGCAGGTCAGCTATTTTTAAATTTTTTTTTTACAAAGTTCTGATCTATTTGAAATAGAATACCAGCCTGATTGTCTAGCAGTAATCGGTGCAAGGGGTTTCAGGAGTGCCAATTCAGCTGGCAGAAACTGAACCGCTTGAGGTAATGTTTAAAGGGTCGCGATGTCTCACGCGCTTCCTTGTGCTGGAAGGTCCTGAAAGCATATTGGGAACTGACGTGATGGGACCCTTGGGATGTTGTATCAAACTTCACCCATCCAGTGAGGCTCGTATACACCCCGGGTCTGAAAGTCACCCGACCTTCTGTCGGATGGCAGCAGACCAAGCGACACCTCTCCCTGTCCTCACTCTTACGCACGCAGAGGAACAAGCTCTTAGTGTCGTTCCTTCGAGCCTTTGGGCCACCAAACAGACGGACCTCGGAAGACTGTCAGTCCCACCGGTAATGGTTTACCTAAAAAAAAAAAAAGCCCCCTTGGTCCGTCAGTACCCCCTGGCACATGTCCAGGAAGATGCAATTCCAGACACTGTCTCTTCTTTATGTTAACTTAAAGCCCTTAAGGAATGTGTCTTCCCAGCCAATACCACTTTTGTTCCCTGTTAACAGAAAGAGTTTAAAGGGCCAGCCAGACTGTCAGTATTTGTTTGCATTTATTTTCAGAGGAAAGCAGTACTGTTGGACAGTGCTGCCATAAGGGGCACAGAATAGCCCAAAACCAGTTCACCAGATGCATGAAGCTGGTATTAGACGCCTGGCCAATTCCCGAGGGCACCGCCCTCTTGTATTATGTTGATGACTTACTTTTGTGTGCTCCTGACCCAAATAGTTGCCTCAATGCATCACTAAGCCTTTTGTGTTTCCTCCATCAGAGTAGAATGGCTGCAAAGCCAGCAAAGCGAAACTTCAGTTCTGCAAATCTCACGTAGTGTTCCTGGGCCACTGCCTAGGTCCAGGTACTAAACACCTGACGCCGGAATGCACGAAGGTGGTAAGTGACATGCAACTTCCCACCTCCCATGCTCAGTTGCGTACCTTTTGGGACTGGACTCATACTGCCGGCCGTGGATACGCTCTGCCTCCATGACCATGCAGCCTCTGTACGACTGTTTGAGTTCACGGCCATTTGCCCTGGCCCCGCAGGGAAAGTACAGATAACCAGTGCACCCGCACTGGGGCTGCCAGACTATGACAAACCTTTCCAGATGTACGTCACTGAGATGGCGGGACACGCCACCGCTGTACTGACACAAATGCATGGTGACAAAAAGCGACCTGTAGCATACTAAAGTGCCCATCTTGACGAGGTGGCTAGAGGGTCTCTATCATGCGTCCGAGCGGTTCTAGCAGTCCAGGCACTACTGGACAAAAGTTCTGACGTTGTCCTAGATCCCACCATGGTGATCTACACCCCACATGACATACATGGTATCCTGACTCAGGTAAGCCGTAGACATCTGTCTCTTGCCAGACAGATAAAAATGGAACTCGCAGTGCAGTCCTCCTCGAACATCTCATTCCAAAGGTGCACCACCTTGAATCCAGCCACCTTACTTCCATTAGGTGACATAGATTCAAATGGGGGAGTAAGTACAGGGGACCAGTTGTTTTACAACTCCCTGACTGACGAACAGGAGGCATTTGACACCGGAAACCAGCATGACTGTGTGGCCCTCGTGGCCCAGGAAACAGCTGGGTTTGCGCATGTCACAGACAAGCCCCTGCAAGAACCCCCAGTTTGAGCTGTTTGTGGATGGATCCAGATACCTGAATGACGAAGGAAGGTTTGTAATAGGTTTTGAAGTAGTCACACTGAAGGAGATACTTGTACAAAAACCACTACCGCCACACATGTCAGCGCAGGCCTGTACAATCGCAAAGGATACCACTGCTAACATCTACACTGATTCCAGGTACGCCTTTGGTATTGCACACGAATATGGACCCATCTGGTGGTCCAGGAGCTTTCTCACGGCACAAGGCAAGCCCATTAAGAATGGTGTATCAGTAGGTAGATTAATGGAAGCCATCATGTTGCCACAACAGGTGGCCATAATAAAGGTTAAAGCACACACGCAGGGGTAGTCACCAGAGAGTAAGGGCAATGATAGAGTAGATAAGGCAGCCAAGGCTGCAGCCCTCCTGGATAGGACACGAGACCCCCCAAGCCCTGTGTGCTGTAAGTTGGATCTTGGTCCCACCACCCTTGTTGATGTGGGATTCGGCGTCCTACAGGATGAAGTGGAGCAGTGGACCAAAGCAGGAGCCAGGTACATAGATGATGTATGGAAGTTGGGAGACAGAGTGTGTTTACCAGCGGCAGCCTACCCCCACCTCGCCGTCCTAGCTCACGGGAAAGTGCATGCCTCTAGGAATGCCATGGTTTCTGTTGTGGACAAGGTATGGTATGCTCCGGGGTTTGACAGAATGGCGAAGGCATATGTGAAGGCATGTAAAGTGTGCGCCCTGCACAATCCAGGTCAAGTGGTAAGAACCCCCCCGGAAGTGCACCCCTAGACCACTGTATCCCTTTCAGAGATTACAAATCGATTACATCCAGCTTCCCAAATCAGGCAGGTATGAGTACGTCCTTGTGTGCGTGGACCTGTCCAAAGCCACCGCACAATGCACAGCGACTAAACTTGTGTCAGAACTTGTATGTAGATTTGGGGTACCAGAGACAATTGAGAGTGACAGAGGTACACATTTTACAGGTAAAGTGATGCGAGAGGTGATGTCAGCCCTTGGAGTGGAACAAGCGTTTCACACTCCATACCACCCGCAGAGTTTAGGCAAAGTGAAAAGACTAAATGGTACGCTTAAGTTAAAAGAAGTTTTGTTTGGCTCTGTGCCAAGATTGAGGCTGTATCATCCACAGGCCTTACAGCAGGGCTATGACACAGTAGCCGGATATGTAAAGCACCTGTGTGACCAACTAACAGTAACACAGAATCTAGTCTTTTTCTTCCATTCCAGACCCAGACAACTTAGAGGGATCCCACTCTCTACAACCTGGAGACTGGGTGGTCGTAAAGAGGCGTGTCCGGAAATCCCTAGGGCCCAGATTCAAGGGGCCCTATCAAGCCCTGCTGACCACACCTACTTCGGTGAAAGTTGAAGGAACTGTTGCTTGTCTTGGGACTAATGGGACTTTTCATGCCCTGATTTGCCCCCCCCCCCCATGAGAAGGAAAATGAAGGACATTTTGTTTATTGTTGGACTTTTGGACTCCTCACTCCATGCTTCGCCCTTGTGAGAGGGTGCAAAATGACAATGCCCACAATCACTTTGTTAGACACCACCAAATACTGGTAGATGGACTGAACACCTCACAGGTGAAAGACTGTTGGACTTGTAAACACACCTGGTGTCACTAGTTTTCCTTTCCTGGCTGTTCTTGTTCCGTCGAAAGAACTGCTTGCATGGACAAATGAAAACTCAGAAACCAGAGATAGCTGGTGGGGTAACACATTTAGTTCTTTGAACCCTGCCAATTGGTTCTCTGGTTTAGGAGGGTGGTTCACGGGAATTTTACAAAGTATGCTTCAAGTAGTGATGATTTTGCTCGTCATATATATATTGCTTTAAAGTTAATCATGTCTTGTACCACACGTTGTAGTGAAAAGGCTTTTGCTACACTTTAACCCAGATGGACTTTGGGACCACCACATGACTCTAGGGAATCTGGCAGGAGCCGGCACCACTCGGGTGAAGTACCTAGCATGATGGTGGACCCTATGTCCAAATGGGGGATTATGTGAGGGGTTAATTCTGGTTTATGCTTTTAAATAGAGAAAGATAAGTGTATTTCACAGAATACTTATTTGTTTATAATTTGCATCTTCTTCTGCTAAAGGTTTAAGCTTATACATGTAAGGGCTGACGCTTTAAAAATGGACTACAAAGACTCCATTTTGTCTCTTTGCTTGTCTGCTATAATACACATATATATCTGTATTAATTTCAACTTTCACTTGAGAAAAATGTTAGATTTCAGTTAGAATGATCCACCTGGAAATATTAATTGGATTACCGCTAGGTTTCTGTCCTGTTCTTATCTTTAAACAATTCTAGTTGAAACCTACTAACAAGCTTACAGGAATGTACCTCCCGATTACACCTACACAGAGGAAGACATACTGATAAGAGGCCGAGATGTTTTAAATTAATATATGTGCTTATTAATTTTAATTGTATCTGGCATAAAGCCACTCGCTTCGTAAGAACTGTATAAAGATCGAATACATTGTAGATTAAACAGGCATTTTCTTTGGTTAGCACATACGGTGTGGTGTCCATTGAACTCCTCAGAGTATACTCGCAAGATTCAAACAGATTGGGAAGCATGCAGCCTCAGCTGACGCGTCCCCTTGTGACCCCCCACAATACCATGGAGAAAAGAGTAATGATAGACACAGTGAGGCAATACCCGGCCCTCTGGGGTCCGTGCTGCAGCACCTACAGGCGGCGCATAGGCAAGGAGCTCCTCTGGCGTGCAGTAAGCCGCGAAACTTTTGGAGGACTTGGAGCGAAGAAACAAAACAGACTAAAACAGACGTCCAGCGAGGTATTACTGTATATTGGCAGCCTCTATGCTGTCGTTGCCTATCCAATGTGTCACCTCATGCAGTACAGAATTTAGGCAGCATATTGTGCCATTGTACAATAGCAGAAAAAGAGTAAGCTCCCTGGAAAAACCAGTATACCAATAGGATAGGAAAGGGTTAATGTTTGGAGGCCTTTGATGTGGCTTTTAAAATGTGCATAGTGTGAATTAGTGGCCTGAATCACTTGCATGCAATAGCCAAATGAATCGTAAATGTGCCATAAACCTTTGGGTTATTTTGACTTATATTTCATGTTTGCTGTAAGCTCCGTCATGACCAAGTGGCGTTCCATAAGGGATGCATACCGGTGGAGCCTTCAAAGGAGTTTGGAGAAGGGCTCCCGGGCCCCGTCATACAAGTATTCAGCAGCGCTCAGATTCCTCCTGCCATCCATGCAGCTACCACGGTAAGTTACGTGGAATTCACCGCCCCTCCCCCCCCCAATCGGTGATGTTGCCTACATAAAAAAGCTTATTTAGAAGCATCATAACATTATGGTTGGATGTGTTTATAAAGGCCTTTCTAAATTATTGGTTTGTCCTACATGCCTTGTCTGCAGCAACAAAAATGATATCATATAGCGCTATATTTAGTAGGTGCATCATTAATCCTTGAAATTTAGCTTTCACATAGTATGTAGCATTTGTGGTGAACTAGCTAAACCAAATGTGATAGCTTAAATGTTGTGGCAACTGTTCCTGCTGGATTCATACTAAATTGTATCCTCCCTTTTTTCCTTAGGAGATCCAGCAATGTGGGGGGATGGACGTTCGAGGATGATTCCGGTAGTGCCTCATCGGACGAGACATCATCCTCATCTAGGGCGCGGCAGGACCCTTTGGCTGAGAGACAGCCTCAACGGCCGCCCAGTCATCTTGGACCCGATTCTCAAAGACGGAGCCCCAGGAGGCATCCCCCACGGAGACGAAGCAGGACTCCCCAACGGTTTTCTGTTTCGCCTCCCCGTGGGGATGACTCTGACAGGCCCCGTCGGCCTCCCCAAAGGAGTCCAAACAGGAGACCCCCCCCTTAGGTCTCCTGTTTTGATTCCCCCTCGGGATTCCTCTGGCCGTCCTCCTACGGCTCCGCCTAGGCGTCAATCCCGATCTTCAAGTCGGGATACTGTTAGGTCACCACGTCGGGATTCTGGTCATCGCTCACGACAGAATCCCTTTAGGCGGACCCCAAGAAGGGGCCAAAGGAATCCCTCTCCGGCCACCCCTGAGCATCGGTGATCACAACAGCCCCCTCCTTTTCTCCCCGGTGACATTGAGCGTGCTGCATTGCAGTATTTGAGATCCCGGGCAGATGAGGATTGGGCTGATGCATCTGGTCGTTCGATCGCCTGGCGCTTGCGCCAGGTGCCCACGCTGCTACAGGGCATGGTGAGGGCTGCCATGGAGACGGTGCTTGAGGCCGCTCTCTTGGAGGGTCCAGATATGGAAGTTTTTTAGTTTTTGGACCACTGGCGTCTCCATGGTAGGGGGAGGCACCCAGAACGTGCTGTGTTTGAGGATCGGCTTCAACATACCAGAGGTATGTCCCGTGTTTTGCGGGCAGCGCAAGGTGACTATTTTACGCCACCACCAGTTGGAGACAGTAGGGAGCGCAGTTCCCCTGTGAGCAGGCCTTGCCTGCAAGGATGGGAGGGCCAAATTTGCAGCCTCCCCCAGAAGTCCCACCCGCTGATCCTGACTCTCAGCCACCATGTACTCCGCCCCTACAAGAGCCTGTTTTGCTCCCTGAGGATGATGTCTCGCCTGGTGAGGGCCCATCCTGGCCACATCCGTCCCCACCACTGGCTGAATGTCAGTGGCCAGCTGCAGAGGATCTGGGCGTACCGTATGAGGAGTTGGGCACCCCCTCAGAGGATCGGCACACACCGGCTGAGGATGTCGGGCCACTTGCCCCCCCCCCCCCCACAAGCCCCAGCAGGCGTTCTAGAGCCAACCCCTCCGAGGCGGAGCGTCCATTTTCCCCAGCCGTGACCCCCAGGCGTCGAGGACGGCCTCCACGGCGTGGACGGCCTCCGAAGAAAAGACGTTAAAAATAATGTGTATTGTTTGTTATAATTTGGGTGCAGAAACCCTTTTTTTCCTTTTTATATACATAAAAAATACCTTTTAACATTTGTGCTTTGTTTTTTCAATCCTTTTTAAATATAATAAGGCCTGATTCACACGTGCCAAAGTGCATTGCTGAGAGAAAATCGCAGCAATACCGCAGCGCTGCACCGTACAATTTTGCAGCGATTTTTCTCTCACCAATAATGGCATATAGGAGCGCTACAAAGTTGCATGTGACTTTCAAAAAGTAGGCAACCTTTTTGGTATCTGCTACTGTCAAATTTGCATTGCATCGCATGCAAACCACGTTGTTGTGCAATGCAATGGCTCAGAGAGGAAAGTTCACTGGAGAAACATGGACTACAAAACGGGCCTGTCGCGGGCATATTGCCGAACCTGCGAGGTTTGTGTGTAGTTTTGTAGCCTGCTACAAAACATCTCATGTTTGAAGTGACCGATAGGAAACCATTGCCTTCTCATACAGGCGATTGTTAGCATCATACAAATGTAACAAAATTGCGTGAGTTTGTCCCCCGGGTGAAGAATGCATTAAAACAATGAATTGAGGCACAAATTCCTGTGTTAAAATGGTAAGCGGACGTTCTCTAGTCACGCAACCTCTCTGTTTGTAGGCATTTCTAAGGCGTAAAAAATAGGCAAAAATGGCCAGCATAGGATGCTGCAAGTGACCAAACTTCTTCACTCAAAGGAACATTTGTCTGGTTTTATAGTTTTACCAAGGCAACATTTGTACCTCCATGCGGTCTTTCTCAAGGCAAAAAAACACCAAAACAAGGTGTGCTGTCCATGTTACACAGCTTCCTAAAGACCTCATTGAGCTGTAAACGTTGCCTTTGTAACTCTGAAACTAGACAAATGTTCCTTTCACTAAAAGAAGTTTGGTCCCTCGCATCATCCTCTGCTGCCACTTATTTCATTTTGGTTCCCAAATCTCTTGCAACTGGCATCTGCGCATAGTCCTGAACTTGGCTCAGCATTTGTGTGGAGCTGTTGTGGTCCTTTTCTGTCTCCGCCCCCTTTAAATAATATTTAATGCGGGGTTGTTTTCAGTCAGTCCCTTGTTAGGGTGGGGTTTCATATTGTAGACAGTTCTAAAGAAGCCTCAGGTACGCTCATCTTGTATTAATATCCTTAGTTTAAGCATAGTACAATAAAGAGGTACCAGGTCTGCTGGAAAATGTATGTTACTACACTCTGAAAGCGCTTGGTAGCTCCCGACTATACTCCACGCTATGTAAACTTTGGTTTCCAAAAGGTCTGAGTGCATTTGGTAGCAGATGCATCCAGAATGATGCAAAGTGATGAAGGCCAACTTCAAACAAGGTGTTTATTTCTAAACTCCTTCCACAAGTTGCCCATCACATGCAACTGCACTAATACAGACCTAATCGTGTAACACCAATAGGTCACATGAACACTACCACCCAGCCATTTTGACTAAATAGTTCTGTATGTTTGGTCGTGGCCAAATACTCTGTTATATGTGTGTGTGTGTGTGATGTGGGTGGTAAATAGTTATAGAATTTGTCGTTCCCCTTTTTTTCGCTTTCGGACGAACAAACGACGTTATTATGTCGTGGCTATTTTTTGGGGAAAATTCGCCCGAGTATTGTCAAGGCGGGCGAAAGTGTGCGTCTGGTGTCATCTGTGCGTGCCCCGCCCCGTGCCTGAGCGTTACGCGCAGCACTCGCTGCGCAAAGCCATTTTGTTGCCACAGTTTGAGCCGGAAAGATGGCTGGCAGATGTTCGCCTCTGGGACGTCGCGAGACACGGCTGCTGGTCCGGATGATGAATCAGCATGATTATGATGGGCACCATGGCCCCTACCAGCAGCCCCAGCAGCGCAAACGTATCATAATGCGCAATGTCCGAAGGGCGATGGGGCGTCAGTTTGGGACTGTGCGGAGCAGGATACAACTGCAGAAGCGGTGGAGCGACCTCAAGTCGAAAGACCCGGAGCAGCTTGAGGCCATCAGGCGCCGACTCTGTTGTCGGCAAGGAGGTAAGCACAGTCTGTGGTTGGGCTCAGAACGTGTCACCTATTTAACCTCCTGCCAGTGTTTGTAACCCCTTAAATGACATGGCCTATTTTGGCGTACAGGAGCCACCATTTTTTTTCCATTTGCAATCTACATTTTTGAAAAGCCATACCTTTTTGCATTTTCAATGTACGTAGCTCTATGAGGCCTTTTTTTTACACAAAAAGAGATGTAGTTAACATTTTGACCATTTGGTGAAATGTATGGTTTCTGTGATAACTTTATTTGTAATTGTAGTTTGGAGGCAAAAGGCCTAAACTTTGCATAGTTCCTCGGTAGTTTATGGGTATTTGAAACGTTTCTAGGCGTTGCTAATGCAACCAGAAAAAAAAAACGTTCTTTTTGTGGGTTTTTTGGGCATTTGGTGATGCGAATATTTTAACTAAGCTTATTTGTTTTTAAAAGAAAAACAATTGTGTCCCTCTGAGGGACTTGCAGCACAGCACTTATTATCGCTGTGATAAGGCATGTCAGAACTAAGGCCCTGCAATGCCTTAGCGCTTACTATAGCGGTCATAGGCTCTGGCAGTACCAGACACCTCTGAACTGTTTCCCTGCCGTGATCTACAAATATTGCAGCAGGGAAGCATTTCACAGCGGTGTGGCGCATCTCAAATGCACCCACGCTGTTGCATTGGGGCACTGACAGCCAGCTCCCGATGCGGGATAGCGTTAGTTCAGTCATGATCTTGCAATATCCCAATGACGTTGCGGTACGTCATGTTGCAGGAAGTACCCCGCTAACAGGAGGTACTGTTACGTGATGGGGAGGAAAGTGGTTAAGGAGGCGTTGCTTATAGCTCTAGAACGCCTTTAAAGGTTATATAAATGTTCAGGATTTAATTAGTATCCGAGTAGTTAAAACTTGTTCCCAACATTAACAAGTGTTTGTGTTACTGTCACCACAGATGCAACACAAGGTCACAGGGCGGATTCGGGAGAGGAGCAACAGCCCTCTCCAGCACACGAGGCTACACCTCCACCTCCACCTCCACCTCCACCAGAAGCCAGTCAGGAGGAGGCAGTTGGTAAGTGGAATAAATCTTCTGTGCAACTTTTATCAGCTCTCACTTGACCACCAAAATAGGGCTCCCACACACTTGCAAATGCCTGAAGGTTTTTTTTAATGTGATTTGGTGTTCGCATAACGAATGCGTATCCGCAAATCACGTGAGGGGTCGCTGATTCGCTGAAATATCAGCACCTAGCAATGTTTTCAGCAAAAGGGCCCCAATCCACGGAGTGGTTCCCGCTATCCACTGCCACTGCTGTAACAGCTGTGGCAGAGTTGAACGATCCTTAGTATATGTTCTCAATGTGGTTGGCGCTGCTGCCGCCGGCCACATTGAGCGTATATATAGAAGAGAACGCTTTGCCAAATGCAGATAGGCGCATTCTGCAAATTGTTGTGTCCTCTAAATTATCGCACATCCGCCCCCAAAAAATGACATGCAAGCTCCTATTGTGATGCATTGGGTCTATGGATCTGCATATGGCCAGCGCTGGTGCCGATTGGACACAAAAACACTAGTGTGACCAAGCCCTCACGCGATTGTCAATGGGACTTTCTAATGTGTACAACGCAATGCAACAACAACGCTGTGGCGGCCGTTCCTTTTTGGGAACATGAAAAGTCACATTGTCAATGTGGTTAGCCCACAAAAACCTTACAAGTGTGTGTGACAGCTTAAACTCTGATTTTGGGTGAATACCCAGTATTTTTTTGGAAAAATGCACAATTCACTTGTTTATTTTCTGCTGGGGGCTATGGGAATTGTCAGATTAAAATGGCAAGGGCGCTAAATCTCAACATCGCGCTACATTGTGAATTTGCGCTAACTCCATTTTAACATTACAAGTCCCATAGCCCCCTGCCAATGACACAATTGTGCTATTTTTGCTGTGAGCTTAAAAAATGGTGTTGGTAGTCACCCTTTGATGTACCCTCCCAATTTAATTAAAACCTTTTTTTTTTCATTGTCAACTCCAGAACCCCTGCATCTGCAACATCATCGGCAGAGGGGTCCCCATGGAGCCTGCCTTCCCTGATGTCCCCACAGCCACTGGTGGAGGTGGAGCAACCGAGTATGGACCCTGGCCGCCCTGTGACAGGTAAGGATGACACACGTGGGCCTACAGACACTAACATCATGATCACATTTTTCACACATATTTGGTAGTACACACATTCTCCAGAGTAGGCTACATAAATGTGAACACAGACTAGGAGACAAAGCAACACTTTTACACATGCCTGATTGCTTGTCTTTCTCTTTTGTCACATTGTGGAGAGATGTCCCCCCTGATGAGAGGGTGGCCTGGTACTTCCAGGAAATCCGTCTCTGCCACCTGCAGATCGATTTTCTGCAGTGTGGCTTAGACGGAGTCCGGGAAAGGCTGGCCAACCTCCATCAGTGGGGAGTGCATCACTTCCCGACAATGGAAACGAGGTCGCTCCCCCGCCAAGCAAGCTCCCCACAGTCCCAATCCACCCCATCGCCCTTGAACCTTTTCCAAAACTGATCCTGTTTGTGGGGGTACCGAAGGGTCCATGGTTGCCCATCCTGCCAGCTGGTCCATCATCTCTACAGCCGTGTTTTGCGACGTCCCAGAAATGACATTTTTAAGCCATGTTGGCTGAGTCCCCAGACTTCAAAACAAATTTAAGCCATGTTGGCTGAAAACCTTTTTTTACAAAGTAAAAGATTTTTACCAAAAAATACAAACAACCCTGTGTTTTGATTTCTTTATCAATCTTATTTGTCACATGCACAAGGTAAGCAAGACTTAAGACTAGTAAACACACATAGTATGCTCGTAGGCAACTCATGGCTCTAACTTTGAACTCTTGCGTTAGGTTTAATCACTTCTCTTGGACGGTACAAAGGGTGCAGCAGAGATCCATGGTTAGAGCCTGCATTGAGTGGTTTTTCTTGCATGTCACGGACAGCATTTCAACCCTCAATACTCCTTTCTAACACATTTCACACAGTGGGACATGCGACAATAGGTAGAGAAAACACACTGTTAACGGGCTCAGTCACACGGGCGCATCGGCGCCTGTGTTACTGCAGCCAGTAGACGGCCGTACCTGAACACGGACATCTCTCTGCAGCGCCAGGAGAAAGAGCCTGTGACCGGCCTAATTGCCGGTCATGTGTTGTTTAATCTGCGCTGGAGAGAGATGGCCATCTTCAGGTAAGTCTTCTCAGTCACACGGCCGCATTGGCGCCGGGGTGCGGGTCCCGATGCACCTGTGTGACTGAGCCCTTAGGTGTTTGTAGTTTCTAATCTGTACAGGAACACATTTGCAGCCTTAAGCCCCCCCCCCCTCCCCCCACTCAACAAATGAAAAGACAAAATTCCGTTTACATGTTCCCTTGGCTAAGGGACCCAAATGAGGTATTAGTTTACTACATTGCCCTACTTCAGCTAACTGATTTAAAAGAGTGCCTCATATTGAAAGGCCCTTTCCTATATGGAGCTCAAGGTGGGCAAGGTAGTCCTAGCTCGCAATCCACGTCAAGGATCCTCGTTACTTGCGAGTCCCTAACTAAGAGAATGTGCCAATAATCACCTACCTCAAAAAAAGGAGCACAGCCAGCTTGAAAAAAATACAATCTTGAGAAACCAGTGCTCCCTGTGGAGATAGGAAATACTCGGTGAAGAGGTCCCTGACGAGGACAGCAGATTGTTCTGCCCTACCATGCTGCACAGCCTCCTCCAAAACTTCGCCCCCAAAAGCTGTGGGTAAAGGCTGCAGAACATTCAAAACTGTATCATGTCGCCGGCAGAAATTATGTAGAACCACACAGGCCCTAATTACCGCAGACACGTTCTCAGGAGCCAGCTGAGTGGTACTTAGTAAGACTCGCCAACGATTAGCGAGAATACCAAATGCACACTCCACATAACGCCGGGCACGTGTGAGGCGGTAATTAAAGACCTGCCTCCTGGTGTCAATGTTTCTGCGAGCAAAGGGCCGCATGACATTATTAGACAGGCCAAATGCATCATCCGCCACAAAGACAAATGGGGCTTCTGTACCTGATGAGCCAGGAACGGCCTGAGGTGCAGGAATAGAAAGCTGCTGTTCCCTCATCCGCCTACCCATTCTGGACGTGCTGAAAATGCGTGCATTCCAAGCACTTCCAAAGGCCCCAATATCAACCAGTAGGAATCGATAGTTACTGTCAGCAACAGCAAGGAGGACCACCGAAAAGAACTGCCAATAGTTGAAATATTGCGACCCCGAGTTAGGTGGCTTCAGGACACGAATGTGCTTCCCGTCCAACGCCCCAATGCAGTTTGGGAACTGCGCAGTGCTCATAAATCCCTGGGCGACGTCCAGCCAATCTTGACGAAAGGGAGGAGCCATCACCAAAGGTTGAAGACACTGCCAAAGGACGTCACAGGTCTCCCTGACGTTTCCCCCAATGGTAGAGCGGCCAATCAAGAACTGCGAATGCTGCGAAGCATAGGAATTCCCAGTAGCCAGAAATCTGTGGGAGAAGAGGAAAAAGAAAGGGTTAGAACTTTGCTACATGACATGCACTTTTTATATATAGAAATGCATCATTTGACCTAAAATACTGCAAACATAATGGCTCGTTGACACGGGCGACAATGTTGCATGCTTTTGGAGCATTGCTACAATCCTACAAAATGCATATATTTGAAGCCCATGGTTTGCTATGGGTTCCTACACCCATGAGATGTTTTGTAGCATACTCCAAAACAAAACACAAACCTCGCCTGTCCGGCGATATGCCCATGACACGCTAGGTTTAGTAGCCCATGTTTCTCTCTGGAGCCTTCCTCTGTTGCATCGCATTGCACAAAAACATGGCTGTCATGCGATGCGGTGCAGGTTTGACAGTAGCAGATGCTACAAAGTCACGTGATTTTGTAGAGTCCGTTGCGAATTTTTAGCACTTAAAAAAACACTGTATTGCTGCGAGAAAATCCCAGGAATATCATACAGTGCAGCGATGCAATATCACAGCAATTTTCTCGCAGCCATGCAGTGTGGGCCGTGTGAAGGAGGCCTAATACTCAGACCAATAACAAACATGGTACATTGGCGCGCTGCCTTTTCGTCTCGCTCTTGGCTGTTTCTCAAAACATGTTTGCTATAGTAACCATCTGCAAAATGTTAACTCGGGGCAAACTACCTCAGTGCTACATCAAGTATTTACACAACACAAGGAGCCTTGCCCCCCCCCCCCCCCCCAAACAAAAGCTACAAAACAATGGTTGGTAAAAGAAAGGGCCAAATAAGGGAAAATTAGACGCCTGTATTACTGCTTGAAGATTGTGCCATGATTTCAACGCCGTCACAGGCCTACTAAGATTTGAAGAATGGGGATAGATCCACCATCACTTTGTGAGAAGCTCACCGTGGAACACAGGTGAGACTAATTATTCTGCTGCATCAACCCTCCCTTGATACAGACTAATGAAGTGCTGTCAAGCACCCCACAGCAAGATGGGGAAAAACAAAGGACAGCAATAATTAACAATGGATCAGGAAGGGGTGTGGCCGATGTACGTTGTCCTTGTCTGCAGGGGGAGGAGGATGAAAGAACCAGGATGAGGGACTGAGCTCCTGCCCATTGTCCACCCCTCCCCACTATTTGCTCTCAAAGTTCCACTGCTTAGCTCAGCCCCCGTCCCGCAATTCCCATTGATATTAGTGGTGAGGCGCGTTGAATGGGCAGGAGTTCAAAGCTCCAGGGCTGACCACTATCCCTCTTCCATCATCCTCCACCTGCAGACAAGGACAACGTATATCGGCTCCGCGTTAAAACACGAGGTGATATACGGTCGTCAGAATAAGCCCTAACATGTATAGACAAAGGTACAAAGGCTACACGGGGAAGGGATGAACGATAACAACAGATGATGTGACCTCGAGACGGATGAGAACTTACCGCAGAGTGACCAGGAGTCTTTCCTCAGCAGAGATACTGTCACGCATGTTGGTATCTTTGTGCGTAATCCCGGCACGCACCACCTCCAGAAGTTCATCGAACATGCTGACCGACAAACGACAAAAGGCAGTGAACCGGTCCGGGTACTGCCTCAGGTACCCGTACAGGGAGCGGTACATCCCAATACGTTCCCGCAGCTCCACCAGCGGATGCAACCAGTACCTCATAGTCCTCCTCCTGACCGGCCCAGGACTATCGCTAACCCTAGGTTGGTCACTAGCAAGGTAGCCAGACACATCCTCTGGCAGACCAGCAGAAAGCCTAGATAGACGCATCATAATCCAGGTAAAGTATCATCTTGCGACGACATCTCTCCAACTCCAGTAATGTCACGCACACCCAGGAAGAACCAGAAGCAGAATGAAGAACAGGCTTCATTAGCAGCTATTTATAACACCTGGTAGTAGGCTGCAGCATGATTACTTGCACAGCGAAAAAGGTGCGAAAAACTACAGAAAAAAAAAGTTCCGGCCTGTCTAAGATTCATGCGCATTTTGATGGGCACCGCGAAAAAGGTGTGAAAAAGTTCAGAAAAAAAAGGTCCGGCCAGTCTGAGATGCATGCGCATTTTGATGTGCACGGCGAAAAAGGTGAGAAAACGTGCCGACAAACAAAGTTCCGGGCATTGTGAGGGCCTTAAAAGTCATTGTCCCTAGATGGATACTACCTATTAGTAAGTATTGTAAAGCGCTATTAACCCCTTAAAGACTAGGGTGTTTCAGGCATCTTAGGGACTTTACCCATGTGGTGGTTTTAAGGCCCTAGTCTTTTCTTCAGCTGCCAAAATTATTTTTGCTGTGGATATTTTTTTTATGTAGAGCTATTTTTAAATATCTTTTACACAGATTTTTCATTCCTTTTTTTTTTGTTTTATTATGGTTTAAAAATAGAGATGAGCGAACGTACTCGTCCGAGCTTGATATTCGTGCGAATATTAGGGTGTTCGGGATGCTCGTTACTCGTAACGAGTACCACGCGATGTTCGGGTTACTTTCAGTTTCCTCTCTGAGACGTTAGCGCGCTTTTCTGGCCAATTGAAAGACAGGGAAGGCATTACAACTTCCCCCTGTGATGTTCCAGCCCTATACCACCCCCCTGCTGTGAGTGGCTGGGGAGATCAGATGTCACCCGAGTATAAAAGTCGGCCCCTCCCGCGGCTCGCCTCAGATGCCTTGTGAGATAGCTGAGGGACAGTGCTGCTGGTGGTGGAGTTGCTGTAGGGAGAGCGTTAGAAGTTAGTGTAGGCTTCAAGAACCCCAACGGTCCTTCTTAGGGCCACATCTAACCGTGTGCAGTACTGTGGAGGCTGCTTTTTGCAGTGGTGCACATTTTTTTTTTTTCCCAAATCGGCCGTGCAGAGCATTGCGCCCTGCAGTAATACTACAGGGACAGAAGTGGTGGTTAGGCAGGGAGAGTGTTAGGAGTTAGTGTAGGCTTCAAGAACCCCAACGGTCCTTCTTAGGGCCACATCTAAAAGTGTGCAGTAGTGTGGAGGCTGCAGTTAGCAGTGTTGCACTTTTTTTTTTTTCCAAATCGGCTGTGCAGAGCATTGCGCCCTGCAGTAATACTACAGGGACAGAATTGTGTAGGCAGGGCCAGAAGACATATTTTATTGATTGAATATACGCAGTGGGCCTTTCCTTTAAAAAAAAGGGAAAAAATTCTATTTGGCCTGCAGGCTTGCGCCAATTTATTTCCTGCCTGGGAAATCACCGCTCTGCTGTAGTTAATAACTCTGCAACACTGCAGTTCTGTGACACATTTGCAGGGCCACCACAACACATTTATTATTGATTGAATATACGCAATGGGCCTTTCCTTTAAAAAAATGGAAACAATTCTATTTGGCCTGCAGGCTTGCGCCAATTTATTTCCTGCCTGGGAAATCACCGCTCTGCTGTAGTTAATAACTCTGCAACACTGCAGTTCTGTGACACATTTGCAGGGCCACCACAACACATTTATTATTGATTGAATATATGCAGTGGGCCTTTCCTTGAAAAAAAAGGGAAAAAATTCTATTTGGCCTGCCTCTGACAGTCCTCAGCCTTCTGGGTACGTGTGTGCTGGGTGGAGAACGTAAACAAAAATCATACGCAGCCAGCTAAGTTTAACAGCAGGCTTGCGTCAATTTATTTTCTGCCTGGGAAATCACCGCTCTGCTGTAGTTAATAACTCTGCAACACTGCAGTTCTGTGACACATTTGCAGGGCCACCACAACACATTTATTATTGATTGAATATACGCAGTGGGCGTTTCCTTGAAAAAAAAGGGAAAAAATTCTATTTGGCCTGCAGGCTTGCGCCAATTTATTTCCTGCCTGGGAAATCACCGCTCTGCAGTAGTTAATAACTCTGCAACACTGCAGTTCTGTGACACATTTGCAGGGCCACCACAACACATTTATTATTGATTGAATATACGCAGTGGGCCTTTCCTTGAAAAAAAAGGGAAAAAATTCTATTTGGCCTGCAGGCTTGCGCCAATTTATTTCCTGCCTGGGAAATCACCGCTCTGCTGTAGTTAATAACTCTGCAACACTGCAGTTCTGTGACACATTTGCAGGGCCACCACAACACATTTATTATTGATTGAATATACGCAGTGGGCCTTTCCTTGAAAAAAAAGGGAAAAAATTCTATTTGGCCTGCGTCTGACAGTCCTCAGCATTCTGGGTATGTGTGTGCTGGGTGGAGAACGTAAACAAAAATCATACGCAGCCAGCTAAGTTTAACAGCAGGCTTGCGCCATTTTATTTCCTGCCTAGGAAATCACCGCTCTGCTGTAGTTAATAACTCTGCAACACTGCAGTTCTGTGACACATTTGCAGGGCTACCACAACACATTTATTATTGATTGAATATACGCAGTGGGCCTTTCCTTGAAAAAAAAGGGAAAAAAGTCTATTTGGCCTGCAGGCTTGCGCCAATTTATTTCCTGCCTGGGAAATCACCGCTCTGCTGTAGTTAATAACTCTGCAACACTGCAGTTCTGTGACACATTTGCAGGGCCACCACAACACATTTATTATTGATTGAATATACGCAGTGGGCCTTTCCTTGAAAAAAAAGGGAAAAAAGTCTATTTGGCCTGCAGGCTTGCGCCAATTTATTTCCTGCCTGGGAAATCACCGCTCTGCTGTAGTTAATAACTCTGCAACACTGCAGTTCTGTGACACATTTGCAGGGCCACAACAACACATTTATTATTGATTGAATATACGCAGTGGGCCTTTCCTTGAAAAAAAAGGGAAAAAATTCTATTTGGCCTGCCTCTGACAGTCCTCAGCGTTCTGGGTACGTGTGTGCTGGGTGGAGAACGTAAGCAAAAATCATGCGCAGCCAGCTAAGTTTAACAGCAGGCTTGCGCCAATTTATTTCCTGGCTGGGAAATCAAATCACTGGTAATACAGCATGCTGAGGGGTATGGGTAGGCCTAGAGGACGTGGACGCGGCCGAGGACGCGGAGGGCCAAGTGAGGGTGTGGGCACAGGCCGAACTCCTGATCCAGGTGTATCGCAGCCGACTGCTGCGCGATTAGGAGAGAGGCACGTTTCTGGTGTCCCCACATTCATCGCACAAATGGGTCCACGCGGGAGACCTTTATTAGAAAATGAGCAGTGTGAGCAGGTCCTGTCGTGGATGGCAGAAAGTGCTTCGAGCAACCTATCGTCCACCCACAGTTCTGTGCCGTCCACTGCTGCAACTCAGAATCCTCTGGCTGCTGCTCCTCCTTCCTCCCAGCCTTCTCACTCCATGAAAATGAGACATTCTGAGGAGCGGGCAGACTCACAGGAACTGTTCTCGGGCCCCTGCTTAGATTGGGCAGCAGTGGTTCCTCTCCCACCAGAGGAGTTTATCGTCACTGATGCCCAACCATTGGAAAGTTCCCGGGGTCCGGGGGATGAGGCTGGGGACTTCCGGCAACTGTCTCAAGACCTTTCAGTGGGTGAGAAGGACGATGACGATGAGACACAGTTGTCTATCGGTGAGGTAGTAGTAAGGGCAGTAAGTCCGAGGGAGGAGCGCACAGAGGATTCTGAGGAAGAGCAGCAGGACGATGAGGTGACTGACCCCACCTGGTTTGCAACGCCTACTCAGGACAGGTCTTCAGAGGGGGAGGCAAGGGCAGCAGCAGGGCAGGTTGCAAGAGGCAGTGCAGTGGGCAGGGGTAGAGGCAGGGCCAGACCGAATAATCCACCAACTGTTTCCCAAAGCGCACCCTCGCGCCATGCCACCCTGCAGAGGCCAAGGTGCTCTAAGGTCTGGCAGTTTTTCACAGAGACGCCTGACGACCGACGAACAGTGGTGTGCAACCTTTGTTGCGCCAAGATCAGCCGGGGAGCCACCACCAACAGCCTCACCACCACCAGCATGCGCAGACATATGATGGCCAAGCACCCCACAAGGACGAAGGCTGTTCACCGCCTCCGGTTTGCACCGCTGCCTCTCCCCCTGTGCCCCAACCTGCCACTGAGATCCAACCCCGCTCTGAGGACACAGGCACTACCGTCTCCTGGCCTGCACCCACACCCTCACCTCCGCTGTCCTCGGCCCAATCCACCTATGTCTCGCACCGTCCAGCCGTCGCTAGCGCAAGTGTTGGAGCGCAAGCGCAAGTACGCCGCCACGCACCCGCACGCTCAAGCGTTAACCGTCCAGATAGCCAAATTTATCAGCCTTGAGATGGTGCCATATAGGGTTGTGGAAACGGAGTCCTTCAAAAGTATGATGGCGGCGGCGGCCCCGCGCTACTCAGTTCCCAGTCGCCACTACTTTTCCCGATGTGCCGTCCCAGCCCTGCACGACCACGTCTCCCGCAACATTGTACGCGCCCTCACCAACGCGGTTACTGCCAAGGTCCACTTAACAACGGACACGTGGACAAGAACAGGCGGGCAGGGCCACTACATCTCCCTGACGGCACATTGGGTGAATTTAGTGGAGGCTGGGACAGAGTCAGAGCCTGGGACCGCTCACGTCCTACCCACCCCCAGAATTGCGGGCCCCAGCTCGGTGGTGGTATCTGCGGCGGTGTATGCTTCCTCCACTAAAGCACCCTCCTCCTCCTCCTCCTCCAACGCAACCTCTGTCTCGCAATCAAGATGTGTCAGCAGCAGCAGCACGTCACCAGCAGTCGGTGTCGCGCGGCGTGGCAGCACAGCAGTGGGCAAGCGTCAGCAGGCCGTGCTGAAACTACTCAGCTTAGGAGATAAGAGGCACACGGCCCACGAACTGCTGCAGGGTCTGACAGAGCAGACCGACCGCTGGCTTTCGCCGCTGAGCCTCCAACCGGGCATGGTCGTGTATGACAACGGCCGTAACCTGGTGGCGGCTCTGCATCTCTGCAGCCTCACGCACGTGCCATGCCTGGCCCACGTCTTTAATTTGGTGGTTCAGCGCTTTCTGAAAAGCTACCCACGCTTGTCAGACCTGCTCGTGAAGGTGCGCCGGCTCTGCGCACATTTCCGCAAGTCCCACACGGACGCTGCCACCCTGCGGACCTTGCAACATCGGTTTAATCTGCCAGTGCACCGACTGCTGTGCGACGTTCCCACACGGTGGAACTCTACGCTCCACATGTTGGCCAGGCTCTATGAGCAGCGTAGAGCTATAGTGGAATACCAACTCCAACATGGGCGGCGCAGTGGGAGTCAGCCTCCTCAATTATTTTCAGAAGAGTGGGCCTGGTTGGCAGACATCTGCCAGGTCCTTCGAAACTTTGAGCAGTCTACCCAGGTGGTGAGCGGCGATGCTGCAATCATTAGCATCACCATTCCTCTGCTATGCATCTTGAGAAGTTCCCTGCAAAGCATAAAGGCAGACGCTTTGCGCTCGGAAACAGAGCCGAGGGAAGACAGTATGTCACTGGATAGTCAGAGCACCCTCCTGTCTATATCTCAGCGCGTTCAGGAGGAGGAGGAGGAGCATGAGGAGGATGAGGAGGAGGGGGAAGAGACAGCTTGGCCCACTGCTGACGGTACCCATGCTGCATGCCTGTCATCCTTTCAGCGTGTATGGCCTGAGGAGGAGGAGGAGGAGGAGGAGGATCCTGAAAGTGATCTTCCTAGTGAAGACAGCCATGTGTTGCATACAGGTACCCTGGCACACATGGCTGACTTCATGTTAGGATGCGTTTCTCGTGACCCTCGCGTTACACGCATTCTGGCCACTACGGATTACTGGGTGTACACACTGCTCGACCCACGGTATAAGGAGAACATTTCCACTCTTATTCCCGAAGAGGAAAGGGGTTCGAGAGTGTTGCTATACCACAGGACCCTGGTGGACAAGCTGATGGTAAAATTCCCATCCGACAGCGCTAGTGGCAGAAGGCGCAGTTCTGAGGGCCAGGTAGCAGGGGAGGTGCGGAGATCGAGCAGCATGTACAGCACAGGCAGTGCAACAGTCTTTAAGGCCCTGGACAGCTTTATGGCTCCCCAGCAAGACTGTGTCACCGCTCCCCAGTCAAGGCTGAGTCAGCGGGAGCACTGTAAAAGGATGGTGAGGGAGTACGTAGCCGATCGCACGACCGTCCTCCGTGACGCCTCTGCCACCTACAACTACTGGGTGTCGAAGCTGGACACGTGGCCTGAACTCGCGCTGTATGCCCTGGAGGTGCTTGCTTGTCCTGCGGCTAGCGTCTTGTCAGAGAGGGTGTTTAGTGCGGCTGGGGGAATCATCACAGATAAGCGTACCCGCCTGTCAACCGACAGTGCCGACAGGCTTACACTCATCAAGATGAACAAAGCCTGGATTTCCCCAGACTTCTCTTCTCCACCAGCGGACAGCAGCGATACCTAAGCAATACGTAGGCTGCACCTGCGGATGGAAGCATCGTTCTCTCTCACCATCCAAAACAGGGACATTTCTGCTTCATCAATCTGTGTATAATATTCCTCCTCCTCCTCCTCCTGCTCCTCCTCCTGAAACCTCACGTAATCACGCCGAACGGGCAATTTTTCTTAGGGCCACAAGGCTCACTCATATAATTTTTCTAAACAATTTTTATACATTTCAATGCTCTTAAAAGCGTTGAAACTTTAACTTGAACCAATTTTTCGTTCAACTGGGCTGCCTCCAGGCCTAGTTACCACTTAAGCCACATTAACCAAAGCGATTAATGGGTTTCACCTGCCATCTTGGTTGGGCATGGCCAATTTTTTCTGAGGTACATTAGTACTGTTGGTACACCAATTTTTTTGGGCCCTCACCTACAGTGTAATCATAGTAATTTCTATGTTCTTCGCCTGCACTCATGGTACAGAAAGGTGTGTGGGGTTGGCCTACACTTTAGCTACATAAATGTAACTGGGGCCTTGTCTATACTGCAGCTACTGAAATATGAAAGAGACTGTTATCTCCCTAAACTGCTGCAATGGGAATGTTACTGGGGCCTGTCTTGAGTGCTACTATTACTGAAATGGAACTAAGACTGCGCTCCCCCTATACTGCTGCTAGTGATATGTTAGTGGGGCCTGTCCCTAATACTACCGCTGAAATGTTAATAATTCTGGGCTCTGCCTATACCGCTGCTAATGGTATGTCACTGGGGTGTGGAAACAGAGGCTTCACAAAGACATGATGGTGGCGAGGCCATTTCCCACCAATGCTGTTACTGTTAAGGTGCATATAACCACGGACACGTGGAGAGGACACATAGTGCCTCCAAAACATCCCCCTCCTCCTTCAACAATGAAAACATTCTTGGCAAATACCTTTGCATTGGTCCGTCTGGTGGCAGTCCAAGAATTTCACCTTTAACGACACAACAAGAGAGCACCACCACCATCCCCCCGTCACGGCCCACTTAATCCTGGCCACATTCCGAAAACCAACTACATAAAACCGCGCTACCAGGTCCGCAGTCACCACCACATTACCACCAACAAGGTTACTGTTAAGGTACATATTACCAGTCAGACTGGGGCATGCAGTGTGGGCCGAAGCCCACCTGCATTAACCACGACATTACCTCAGCTGTGATGGGCAATGCAATGGGATATTTTTATGTACCGCCAGAGGGTTCCAGGGAGCCACCCATGCTGTGGGTCCACAGGGAATTATAAATGCATCTGTTTCCACTTCTAAAGAACCCCAGTCTGACTGGGGCATGCAGTGTGGGCCGAAGCCCACCTGCATTAAGCACGACATTACTACCTCAGCTGTGTTGGGCAATGCAATGGGATATTTTTATGTACCGCCGGTGGGTTCCAGGGAGCCACCCATGCTGTAGGTGCACACAGAGTTTAACCTATATCTGTCCACTTGTAAAGAACCACAGTCAGACTGGGGCATGCAGTGTGGGCCGAAGCCCACCTGCATTAAGCACGACATTACTACCTCAGCTGTGTTGGGCAATGCAATGGGATATTTTTATGTACCGCCGGTGGGTTCCAGGGAGCCACCCATGCTGTAGGTGCACACGGAGTTTAACCTACATCTGTCCACTTGTAAAGAACCACAGTCAGACTGGGGCATGCAGTGTGGGCCGAAGCCCACCTGCATTAAGCACGACATTACTACCTCAGCTGTGTTGGGCAATGCAATGGGATATTTTTATGTACCGCCGGTGGGTTCCAGGGAGCCACCCATGCTGTAGGTGCACACGGAGTTTAACCTACATCTGTCCACTTGTAAAGAACCACAGTCAGACTGGGGCATGCAGTGTGGGCCGAAGCCCACCTGCATTAAGCACGACATTACTACCTCAGCTGTGTTGGGCAATGCAATGGGATATATTTATGTACCGCCGGTGGCTTCCTGGCACCCACCCATGCTGTGGGTCCACAGGGAGTTGTAAATGCATCTGATTTCCACTTCTAAGGAACCCCAGTCTGACTGGGGCATGCAGTGTGGGCCGAAGCCCACCTGCATTAAACATGACATTACTACCTCAGCTGTGATGGGCACTGCAATGGGATATTTTTATGTACCGCCGGTGGGTTCCAGGGAGCCACCCATGCTTTCGGTCCACAGGGACTTCACAATAGGGAGTTGTACCTGCCTGTGTCTATGAATTAAAAAGCCCGGTCTGACTGGGGCATGCAGACACCTTGACAGAATGAATAGTGTGTGGCACATAGGTTCCCCATTGCTATGCCCACGTGTGCAGCTCCTGATGGCAGTGGCACAGGATTATATTTCTCATTGCTTCTGTACAGCATTGTGGGCTATCGCCCCGCCCCTTTTAAAGAGGGTCGCTGCCTAGCCGTGCCAACCCTCTGCAGTGTGTGCCTGCGGTTCCTCCTCATGGCAGACGCACTTCTAAATAGACATGAGGGTGGTGTGGCATGAGGGCAGCTGAAGGCTGCGCAGGGACACTTTGGTGTGCGCTGTGGACACTGGGTCGTGCGGGGGGGGGGGGGGGTTGGGCAGCATGTAACCCAGGAGAAGTGGCAGCGGAGTGTCATGCAGGCAGTGATTGTGCTTTGTGGGAGGTAGTGTGGTGCTTAGCTAAGGTATGCATTGCTAATGAGGGCTTTTCAGAAGTAAAAGTTGTTGGGAGGGGGGGGGGCACTCTTGCCGGTATTGTGGCTTAATAGTGGGACCTGTGAACTTGAGATGCAGCCCAACATGTAGCCCCTCGCCTGCCCTATCCGTTGCTGTGTCGTTCCCATCACTTTCTTGAATTGCCCAGATTTTCACACATGAAAACCTTAGCGAGCATCGGCGAAATACAAAAATGCATTGACTTCAATGGGGTTCGTTACTCGAAACGAACCCCCGAGCATCGCGATAATTTCGTCCCGAGTAACGAGCACCCGAGCATTTTGGTGCTCGCTCATCTCTATTTAAAAAGCAAAATTGTTTTTTTTTTAATTAAGGCCAAATGCCCCGGATGGATTTGCTGCAGAATTTGCGGTCAGACACCTACGGTGAATTCTGCAGCAATAGCCATCCATAGATTTGCTATGTAAAACGATTCTCCCCTGCCGACGAGCGGAAATCAACTGCGATTTTCCGCTTGTGGGGAAGGATTGCAGCACGTTCTATTCAGTGCAGAAAATCATACAGACTGTTTCCATTGCAGTCAATGGAAGCCGTCCATCCCACGATACGTCTGCTGTGAGCACAGCGGAAATACCGCGAGAATCCGCATCACAGCCCGGCGCCGGGGCATCATACACCGCAAGCCATCAAGTCAGAAAACCGCACAGAAATGGAGCAAGCTGGGTTTTTTTGGCCGTGAGCGGAAATCACAGTTGATTTCCGCTTGCGTGCAGGAAGCTGCAGTTCATGATAAGAGGCTATGGACAGTATTTGCTGTGGAACCCAGGGGCAGCCGCTGGTCCTGGATTCTGCAAATCAAATCTGCCCGTGTGCAGGAACCCTTACAGCAGCCTCCTGGCCATTCACACAATGGACAGGCGGGGACTCATTGACTTGTATGGCAGTGGCGTAGGAAGGGGGATGCTATCACTGAAGAGGGATGGGGGGCAGTGGTGCTCAATTGCCACCAAATTTTCTGACGAGTGACCGGCCGGACAAGTGACACCAGCAAACTGACTTCCAGATGAGTTCTATCAGTTCTGTACGGTTGGGTTCACACTTTGCCGTAGCGCGTATAACAGCCAAACCATATGTATTTTCTTGTTTCTGCTTTGTAAGCCCATTCACACCTGCTTTGGGGTTCCGTTAGTTTTTTAATCTTTGTTCCATTTTGGAGCAGAGAAGTGGAATTAAGATGGGAAATAGACGGATCCATTTTTTCCTTTTCTCCATTGATTTCAACGGGTTTTCAAAAAACCAGGAAGCAAACAGAAAGCTTCTCCTCTTCTGTTTTTTAGCAGAACAAATAGCGCAGTAGACTGCAATTTAAAAAAAATTAAAGCAGAAAGGAAGCAAACGGACATCTTACCATTTGCTTTCTGTTTTGTTAAAAAACCCATTGAAACCAACGGAGAAACAAAAACTGGATCCATTTATCATCATTCTAATTCTGTTTCCCTGATGCAAAAACGAAACAGAGATAGAAAGCGAAACGCAGGAGTGAAGGTTTATTTATTTAGGGTTTGCCCTGTAAGAACTGCGTTGCCAATAACTAGATCCGAAGGGCTTGTTCACACGGGCCTAAGCGCATTTCTGCCATGTAGATACTCTGTGTATTCACACTAATGAAAATCGCCTGTGTTTTGTCATTGTGTGTAACCATGCAGCGATAACGCAGGTTTCCTGTATATTTAGGGGGACCATTCACTGCAGTTGACTTCTACAGTGTGTAACACGCACCAAGATAGGACATGCTGCATATTTTATCCTGTGAATGAACATAATGAAATCCATGTGTTCTATTCACTGCGTATTACATGTGCAAAAACTGTGCACGTAATACGCAGCGCAAATAGGCTCATGTGAACAAGCCCCGAAAGTGTTGCAACTAAAACACATGCAGTTTTTAGCCCCCACCACAGAGTGAAGCCAGCGCAGGAGACCGGCTCATCATCATTGACGCCATCACTGCGCCTCATGTATCACATGCAGTAGATTTGTTGTCTGTGAATGTCTTCTTCGTGTAAATGGAGTTTTTAGAAATCCAAGCTCATTCGGAGAAATGGCGCCATTCACAGCTACCTGAGAGATTTCTCAATCACAGAAATATAACAAATCTGCTGCGTATGCGCAAAACTTCAGGCTTCACTCCAGTCCTATCAGTGCGGGCGATCTGCTGCGGTGTAGTATGATTGTAGTCCATCTAGAGTCATGTCTACCTCTCCGCTGTGAGACGTGAACAGTACAAGAACGCTTCATTCACAGACAGCAAGCAGCTTTATGTACAAAAGTATGAAAATCCCTTTAAGCGCCGACTTTAGTTACTTCTACAACCTCACACAGTTTTTAGCAAAAATCACCACATTACAAAAAAATGTATCGAGAGGTTAGCTGTAAGTCAGCAGGGAGACAGTGAACATGATACAAATAGCGTATTTTTCACATGTGTGCTTTTGGTCAGCGTCTATTATTTGGCTTTTTTTAAGATGTTTTTACTTAGACTTCTCTATGAATAATGGTAGAAAAAAAATGCATGCAAAACAAAAGTAAGCAAATAGTCACCACCCAAAAAACACTCGTGAAAAACTCTGTTAAAAAAACATTGACAATTTCTAAATCCATTTTTTTTTTGGGGGGGGGGGGGGGGGAACAAAACAAAGCAAGAAAACGCCCTTCTTTTAAGCATTTCAAAATGGGGGGAAAGGTGGTGGGGGGGTTGCCAAAAATTTTTTCCGCCCCCGGAACCACCTAGCCTTGCTATGCCACTGTTGTATGGAGACTGTTCTAGACATGTGACGTGCGGAGGTCATTCTGCAGGGAGGGGAGTAGATAGTCACAGCTTATACCGATTGTGAATGGTGGATGCTGTGTTCTCTACATATGGGCTAATACCCACGAACAGATTTTTACCGCGGTTCTCGCAGCATACCTCCGAAGCGGATTCATGCTGCTATTAGGTTCTATTGAACCTAATAGCTTTTCTGCCAGCCAATGCCGACATGTGTTATTTTACCACGGATTTAAGCGAGCAGTAAATGCGGCATGTTCTATTTTTCGTGGATGTACGCCACGGGAGGTCTGCCTCAATATAGCCTTGATGGAGACCGCGGAAAAACGTGTGATATTCCACAATCAGCAGCGGCAGTGGTCTGTTCACAGTCGCGGTACCCGGCATCGTATCCCGCGATGGCCCTGGGCATAAGCCCTACGGGTGTCACCTCTCAGTGTAATCCTGCCTGTGATGTCAGTGAGATGACGGCTGCAGAGCTCTCCCTACAGATCAGGCAGTGACAGTCTAGTATTGGGCTCCGTGGTCAGTGGGAGAAATGCAGGATTGAAGGATTAAAAAAAGGAATGATTGCGACCAAAAATTCTTAATGCGTTTAACAAAAATGGGGTTTATATAACAGGTCATTTTCTGCTAACGCATCCCCTCTAAGGTGGTGGAGACTCTAACGTGTTGGAGTAGCAAGTTCCGGAGTGTGGGGGACGCACGGGAGAATTCATGGATATACTTGTGTGAGGAGCAGACTAGAGGAGGGTAGAAATGGAGGTCTTGTAAAAACCGGAGATTATGTATGGGGAGGTAACGGGATATTAGGGCAGAGATGCTACCAAACATACAGTATATGGCAATATAGAACTGATCAGGCAAAATACACAACTGCATACAGGGACTCACCGGGGTCTCCTCTCTGATTATAGACTCTGTTTTCTCATCTTCATTCAGTTCAGACCGCTATCAATGCTATTTTCAGCCATATGCCAGGGGTGCTGACGGGTGAAGAAGGATCCCTATGGGCTGGAAACCATCCTTCTTTATCTTAGGAAAAAAGCCTAGAAAAAAGCTGTTAAGCTCTCTTCCACCACTAGGAGGAGCTCACTGTGGATGTATATAGTAAGTTCAATGGAAGTTGTACATTTCCTTTGCAGTGAGCTCCCTCTAGTGGCAGCTGCAGGAACACAGCATAATATCATGTTGCACTACAGAAGGGAAACAGGATTTACATCTCTTTATTAAAAAATACAGCGCCGCAACAATTATAGGAATTCTGAACCTACAGAATCCATTAAATACATTATTAATAGCTACTGTCCACTTTTCTACTCCAGATAACATAAAAGCCATTTATATCAATTATATGAAGTGTTAACCAGTAAAGAACCATAGACCTTCAAGCATATTACATATTAACCCGTAAGTACCATGTATAATGTATAGCAATGCTCCTTCACCTTAGACCACCAATCCACCATAAGGCTTTAACCTTTATACCACTCTTATACCACCAGAAGTACATCAAGAATTCTATCACTAACCCTAAACTAACCCATATAATAGTGTATGATGTATTCTATGTATAGTAGTTGAGGGTCCTTATAACTTGGATCGAAAAAGGAATCAGGGAGAACATCCAGATTGAAATAAATGTATGTAGGTGCTTGTTACTTTCTAAGTGGCTGGAATGCAGAAGCCGACATAGAGGGAGTAACAGTAGACTTAGGCCCCCTGTTCACGGCCACGGCTGAATATCGCTAGTGATATTTTGCCGTGGGGGACAAGGGGAGAGAGCTGAAATGACTCAGTGGTGAGCCTATCGAACAAATAGGCTCACCACGGAGAATCGCAGCAAATCGCATCATGCCACAATTTAGATCCCACATGCGGAGAATCGCTATAATTCTCCGCTAGTGGATGCTGACGCTGCGCTTTCCATAGCAACGCTATGGAAGGCTTCACACAGCATGATCTGTCGGCGATTTATCAACGGCGGATCATCGCTCGTGGACATGCAGCCTAAGGCATGCACGGATTCCAAGTGCAGAATCCCACAGCGGATTCTACCCGTGCCCGCAGCCATGGACATTTTCTCACCTGTCCAGATGCAGTGCGGGTCTTCTCAGTCCCAGACAGATTTTATTTTCTTTTGCACTGTGGAGTGTGCGGGCGCTCTGGACGGCGTGCCACACGCATGTAGAGTGCATTTTTTTTTCAAATCACCTGCTCACCTGCAGATCTGCGGCCCTCTCTCTCCCTCTCCCCCCAACTCCCCGCTGCAACCCCCCACTCACCCACGGCACCCCCCGAATCTTTTCACCCGAGTACGGAAGTACTCGAAAATCGCGGCGCTTGGGTAAAAAAGGGGCGTGGCCGAGTAGGCTCGCTCATCTCTAGTCACTATGAAGAAATTGCTGGAAAGTCACTCCCCAATAAGTCTCAATGACAAGGGGACTCCCCACAGGGATGAAGGAATCCCCTGCCACAGCTGTCACAGGCAACCCCCACAGTGGCCTTCGGGGAAGGGCTTGAAACATAAGAATAAAGTCCAAGTAAATGGGGAGCTTGGTTAGCTTTTAAAAAGTGTCTTGCTTTATTGAAACATTCGTGCCATAGAATACAGGAATTCACTGAGTACGCGTTTCAAACCCTCAAGCGGGTTCTTGTTCACCACAAGCCCTTCCCTGAAAATAATCCCTAGCTGGTGTAAAAAATAAAATAAATATATATACACCACCTTCCGGCACTGTCAGGGCTCCAGCACGTGTTCTTTGCTCCATGCCACCACTGCTGTGAAGTGATGGGCACGGAGCTTCGGTCACACGCATTTTCAACCATCCAGTCTAACTTTGCACTCTAACCTTTAGACGGTATTAGTAAATAAGCCCCGCTGTCTTGGAATTCAGTATATTTGTTTAATGAGGAGTCTAATTTTTGTTTATTGTGGTTCAGCGCAATTATTGCAATACCAAGTTTATCTAGATGTTTTTTTAAATTTTTTTACTACTTTTGTACAATAAAAACACGTTTTAAAGGAAAACAATAGAATCCACATTACAGCATTCTAAGATCCATAGCTTATTTTTTTTTTCAGCAACAGAGCTCTGTGAGGTCTTGCTTTTTGTGGGAAGAATTGTAGTTTTTTGGCACTATTTTGAAGCATATTTGACATTTGGATTGTTTTTCCAGAAATAAGAAAAGAAAAAGAGAGTAATTCTCGCAGGCTATTAGAAAGAGAGCTGCCTGTTGTTTGGACAAAACTGGTATGCATTGTAAGTCTGCACTTTATAACATCCCCATGTCATGATCTCCGCATTTACAAGTTATTAAACTAACAGCATTAAAAGGGTTGTCCCGCGAAAGCAAGTGGGTCTATACACTTCTGTATGGCCATATTAATGCACTTTGTAATATACATTGTGCATTAAATATGAGCCATACAGAAGTTATCCACTTACCTGCTCCGTTGCTAGCGTCCCCGTCTCCATGGCACCGTCTAATTTCAGCGTCTAATCGCCCGATTAGACGCGCTTGCGCAGTCCGGTCTTCTCCCTTCCGAATGGGGCCGCTCGTGCCAGAGAGCTGCTCCTTGTAGCTCCGCCCCATCACGTGTGCCGATTCCAGCCAATCAGGAGACTGGAATCGGCAATGGAACGCACAGAGCCCACGGTGCACCATGGGTGAAGACCCGCGGTGCATCGTGGGTGAAGATCCCAGCGGCCATCTTACTAAGGTAAGTAAGAAGTCGCGGGAGCGCGGGGATTCGGGTAAGTACTGGACGTTTTTTTTTTTTTACCCCTGCATCGGGTTTGTCTCGCGCCGAACGGGGGGGCTATTGAAAAAAAAAAAAACCCGTTTCGGCGCGGGACAACCCCTTTAAGATTCCTTGTGAATGATTAAATGGATTTAAATATTTTACATATATAGATTTTGAACTTTTAGAGGCTTTCATCATACTGCAAGAGCCAATTTAGTGCCAGCATCCTGAGACTTACAGCAATCTATATGCTCTGTTTATGTATACTCCATTGATAACAAGGAATTACTAAACAACTTTGCTATAGCTATAAGAATGTCGATCCATTTAGTATACATCTAATGGATTGCCCTTATTTAAGATGGCCGGCATGGATTTGCCCTCAGTGTAACGTCACCACATCGATGATTTCCTCATGTCTGGGCACCTGAGAGCGCCGTACGTGCGTGCGGTGGCGTCATGACGTCACAAGTCACGCTGTGTGTGGTGACGTCAACGTGTCACATGGATGACTAGGGAGTGGTCATTCGACCCGAGGAGGCGCTTGAGGTTGCCGCTCGCATGCGGCGCAGTGTCATGACGTCAGCAATTACGCTGAACGCGGTGATGTCCATGTGTTACAAGGACGTTCTAGCAGCAGCCACGTGACCTGAGAAGGGAGGATCTATATGACGCGCACCAATGGATGATTATAGGCGTGACATTCAAGGAGTGGTTACTATGGTGACTAGGACGCACTGTTAAAAGCTTATTAAGTGCCGCTATAGCATATGCCAATGATTTATTTGCAATTTGCTGTATCTGCCATTCATAGCGCCTAGATTATGACTAGAGATTACTCGAGCGAGTAGTGCCTTAGCTGAGTATCTCCCCGCTCATCTTCCCCTCCGGCCCCCGAATCTTTAGAGACGAGCTGGGAAATACTCGGCTAAAGCACTACTCGCTCGAGTAATGTGACTTAGCGAGTATACTCGCTCATCTCTAATTATGACTTATCATGACAACATATGCAGCGCTATCAGGCAGCGATGATTGTAGCAATGTATATTTACATGAACTGTACAGAGGGAGGAGCAGTCATTTATCCCAACCTAGGGGTGGAGTTAAAAACGCTATATATACCATGTCACTAAGAGACTGTTGATACTCTAGTCCACCATCAGGGCTATGAGTAATTTCTTATTTTTTGTATAGCACTCTATAGAGGGAGTTGTTTCTATGCAGGACACTACTTGTTACTGCATAGGGAGTAGTGGAGCATCAGCATTGAAGCTTAGTATGTGATGGGCTCAATCTTTCCACCATGTTAGAGTCTAGCAATAGATTTGGGGTAGTAGTCTGGGAGAGCATCTATTGGTAGCCCATACTCCCAAGTCTCCTATATGGTGCTTCTTCTCCCCATCAACATGTAACCCTGTCTATTATGGTAGCTGCGATCCATACGTGAATCTAGTTGCAGCCCACAGGAGCTAGGCATTATGGTAGCTGGTCTATTATGGTAGCTGTGATCCATTCGTGAATCTAGTAGCAGCCAATAGGAGCTAGGCATTATGGTAGCTGGTCTATTATGGTAGCTGTGATCTACACGTGAATCCAGTAGCAGCCCTTAGTCGCTAGGCACCTATACGGCTTCATTTAACCTCTCCCTCCAGCACGAATGTGCATTCTAGTGTGCTAAAACCACATGTCTCTATTGAGCTACAGTTTAGTGCTGATCACACTAGCTGTTATATGATTTATTATCAGTATTAATCTGGACGACCAACTGAGTGTTTGATATTTCACTTATAACTACTTCCTGATGATCCATGGTATCCACGGGAAAACGCGTTGAGGTTTCATGTCCCAATAAGTGAAAATTCATATACCAATCAAGTTCTAATTCTTAAGTGAAAACTTATATATCAATGTACACAGGGAGAACTGGTCTTAATAACGTAATGATCAATGCGGCCCTGTTACTGTTCTACATTCTCAACAAGAAGTTCTAAGTCTCAATAAGTGAAATTCACATATCTGCCTACACAAGTACCATTGGTCCTATCAAAGCAATGATCAATGTGGCCCTGCTACACGCTTTAAGTTGAAAGCAATAATAATACGTGCTAAGGTAGCAGTGGTCCTATTATAATAAAATGACCATTGCTGCCTGATAAGCCCTTGTATTTGACATACTGGGAGAGACACTATTTCTTCACGAAGCCTCCTGTTTGTGGGCCAAATATAAGATACAATACCTGAAATTCTCATAGAGTAGGCGTCCTCAGACACTATATCCTTCATGGGTACTGCTGATCGGCTATATCCCAAATGGGTTATGCCGCTCTGGTACTCTCACTTTATTGTACTAAGAGATGGGGTCTTAACTAGAGATGAGCGAGCACCAAAATGCTCGGGTGCTCGTTACTCGAGACGAAATTTTCGCGATGCTCGAGGGTTCGTTTCGAGTAACGAACCCCATTGAAGTCAATGGGCGATTCGAGCATTTTTGTATATCGCCGATGCTCGCTAAGGTTTCCATTTATGAAAATCTGGGCAATTCAAGAAAGTGATGGGAACGACACAGCAACGGATAGGGCAGGCGAGGGGCTACATGTTGGGCTGCATCTCAAGTTCCAAGGTCCAACTATTAAGCCACAATAGCGGCAAGAGTGGGCCCACCCCCTCTCCCAACAATTTTTACTTCTGAAAAACCCTCATTAGCAATGCATACCTTAGCTAAGCACCACACTACCTCCAACAAAGCGCAATCACTGCCTGCATGACACTCCGCTGCCACTTCTCCTGGGTTACATGCTGCCCAACCCCCCTCCCCCCCCCCCCCCCCCCCGCATGACTTAGGGTCCACAGCGCACACCAAAGTGTCCCTGCGCAGCCTTCAGCTGCCCTCATGCCACACCACCCTCATGTCTATTTATAAGCGCGTCTGCCATGAGGAGGAACCGCAGGCACACACTGCAGAGGGTTGGCACGGCCAGGCAGTGACCCTCTTTAAAAGGGGCGGGGCGATAGCCCATAATGCTGTACAGAAGCAATGAGAAATCCAATTCTGTGCCACCTCCATCAGGAGCTGCACACGTGTGCATAGCAATGGGGAACCCATGTGCCCCACACTATTCATTCTGTCAAGGTGTCTGCATGCCCCAGTCAGACCAGGGTTTTTTATAAATAGTCACAGGCAGGTACAACTCCGCAATGGGAGTTCCGTGTGCACCCACAGCATGGGTGGCTCCCTGGAACCCACCGGCAGTACATAAATAAATCCCATTGCATTGCCCATCACAGCTGAGGTAACGTCCGGTTTAATGCAGGTGGGCTTCGGCCCACACTGAATGCCCCAGTCAGACTGGGGTTCTTTAGAAGTGGACACATGCAGTTACAACTCCGTGTGGACGGACAGCATGGGTGGGTCCCAGGAAGCCACCGGCGGTACATAAATACATCCCATTGCAGTGTCCAGCACAGCTGAGGTAACGTCAGGTTTAATACAGGTGGTCTTCGGCCCACAGTGCATGCCCCAGTGTGACCAGGGTTTTTAATACATAGACACTGGCAGGTACAAATCCCTAATGTGAAGTCCCTGTGGACCCACAGCATGGGTGGCTCCCTGGAACCCACCGGCGGTACATAAATAAATTCCATTGCAGTGCCCATCACAGCTGAGGTAACGTCAGGTTGAATGCAGGTGGGCTTCGGCCCACACTGCATGCCCCAGTCAGACTGGGGTTCTTTAGAAGTGGACACATGCAGTTACAACTACGTGTGGACCGACAGCATGGGTGGGTCCCAGGAAGCCACTGGAGGTACATAAATATATCCCATTGCATTACCCATCACAGCTGAGGTAACCTCCGATTACATGCAGGTGGTCTTCGGCCCACACTGCATGCCTCAGTCAGACTGGGGTTCTTTAGAAGTGGACACATGCAGTTACAGCTCCGTGTGGACCGACAGCATGGGTGGGTCCCAGGAAGCCACGGGCGGTACATAAATATATCCCATTGCATTGCCTATCACAGCTGAGGTAACGTCCGATTAAATGCAGGTGGTCTTCGGCCCACACTGCATGCCCCAGTCAGACTGGGGTTCTTTAGAAGTGGACACATGCAGTTACAACTCCGTGTGGACCGACAGCATGGGTGGCTCCCTGGAACCCACCGGCGGTACATAAATAAATCCCATTGCATTGCCTATCACAGCTGAGGTAACGTCAGGTTTAATGCAGGTGGTCTTCGGCCCACACTGCATGCCCCAGTCAGACTGGGGTTCTTTAGAAGTGGACACATGCAGTTACAACTCCGTGTGGACCGACAGCATGGGTGGCTCCTTGGAACGTCAGCTTTAATGCAGGTGGGCTAAAAATTACTAGGATTACAATGTAGGCGAGGGCCCAAAAAAATTGGTGTACCAACAGTACAAATGTACTTCAGAAAAATTGCCCATGCCCCACCAAGAGGGCAGGTGAAACCCATTAATTGCTTTGGTTAATGTGGCTTAATTTGTAACTAGGCCTGGAGGCGGCCCAGTTAAAATAAAAATTGGTTCAGGTGCAAGTTTCAACGCTTTATTGAATTGAGAATTGAAATGTATAAACATTGTTTACAAAAGTTATATGACTGAGCCTTGTGGGCCTCAGAAAAATTGCCCGTTCGGCGTGATTACGTGAGGTTTCAGGAGGAGGAGCAGGAGGAGGAGGATGAATATAATACACATATTGATGAAGCTAAAAGGTCCCCATTTTTTATGGTGATAGACGATGCTTCCATCCGCGGGTGCAGCCTACGTATTGTTTAGGTATCGCTGCTGTCCGCTGGTGGAGAAGAGAAGTCTGGGGACATCCAGGCTTTGTTCATGTTTATATGTTTATGATTGTAAGCCTGTCGGCACTGTTGGTTGACAGGCGGGTACGCTTATCCGTGATGATTCCCCCAGCCGCACTAAACACCCTCTCTGACAAGACGCTAGCCGCAGGACAAGCAAGCACCTCCAGGGCATACAGCGCGAGTTCAGGCCATGTGTCCAGCTTCGACACCCAGTAGTTGTAGGGGGCAGAGGTGTCACGGAGGACGGTCGTGCGATCGGCTACGTACTCCCTCACCATCCTTTTACAGTGCTCCCGCCGACTCAGCCTTGACTGGGGAGCGGTGACACAGTCTTGCTTGGGGAGCCATAAAGCTGTCAAAGGCCTTGGAGAGTGCTCCCTGCCTGTGCTGTACATGCTGCCTGATCTCCGCGCCTCCCCTGCTACCTGGCCCTCGGAACTGCGTCTTCTGCCACTAGCGCTGTCGGATGGGAATTTTACCATCAGTTTGTCTGCCAGGGTCCTGTGGTATAGCATTACTCTCAAACCCCTTTCCTCTTCGAGTATGAGAGTGGAAAGGTCCTCCTTATACCGTGGGTCGAGCAGTGTCTACACCCAGTAATCCGTAGTGGCCAGAATGCGTGTAACGCGAGGGTCACAAGAAAGGCATCCTAACATGAAGTCAGCCATGTGTGCCAGGGTACCTGTATGCAACACATGGCTGTCCTCACTAGGAAGATCACTTTCAGGATCCTCCTCCTCCTCCTCAGGCCATACACGTTGAAAGGATGACAGGCAAGCAGCATGGGTACCCTCAGCAGTGGGCCCAGCTGTGTCTTCCCCCTCCTCCTCATGCTCCTCCCCCTCCTCCTCCTCAACGCGCTGAGATATAGACAGGAGGGTGCTCTGACTATCCAGCGACATACTGTCTTCCCCGGCTCTGTTTCCGAGCGCAAAGCGTCTGCCTTTATGCTTTGCAGGGAACTTCTCAAGAGGCATAGCAGAGGAATGGTGACACTAATGATTGCAGCATCCCCGCTCACCATCTGGGTAGACTCCTCAAAGTTTCCAAGGACCTGGCAGATGTCTGCCAACCAGGCCCACTCTTCTGTAAAGAATTGAGGAGGCTGACTCCCACTACGCCGCCCATGTTGGAGTTGGTATTCCACTATAGCTCTACGCTGCTCATACAGCCTGGCCAACATGTGGAGCGTAGAGTTCCATCGTGTGGGCACGTCGCACAGCAGTCGGTGCATTGGCAGATTAAACCGATGTTGCAGGGTGCGCAGGGTGGCAGCGTCCGTGTTGGACTTGCGGAAATGTGCGCTGAGCCGGCGCACCTTTCCGAGCAAGTCTGACAAGCGTGGGTAGCTTTTCAGAAAGCGCTGAACCACCAAATTAAACACATGGGCCAGGCATGGCACATGCGTGAGGCTGCCGAGCTGCAGAGCCGCCACCAGATTACGGCCGTTGTCACACACGACCATGCCTGGTTGGAGGCTCAGCGGCGAAAGCCAGCGGTCGGTCTGCTCTGTCAGACCCTGCAGCAGTTCGTGGGCCGTGTGCCTCTTCTCTCCTAAGCTGAGTAGTTTCAGCACGGCCTGCTGACGCTTGGCCACCGCTGTTCTGCACACCGCGCGACACCGACTGCTGGCGAAGTGCTGCTGCTGACACATCTTGATTGCAAGACAGAGGTTGCGTAGGAGGAGGAGGAGGGTGGTTTAGTGGAGGAAGCATACACCGCCGCAGATACCACCACCGAGCTGGGGCCCCGCAATTCTGGGGGTGGGTAGGACGTGAGCGGTCCCAGGCTCTGACTCTGTCCCAGCCTCCACTAAATTCACCCAATGTGCCGTCAGGGAGATATAGTGGCCCTGCCCGCCTGTGCTTGTCCACGTGTCCGTTGTTAAGTGGACCTTGGCAGTAACCGCGTTGGTGAGGGCGCGTACAATGTTGCGGGAGACGTGGTCGTGCAGGGCTGGGATGGCACATCGGGAAAAGTAGTGGCGACTGGGAACCGAATAGCGCGGGGCCGCCGCCGCCATCATGTTTTTGAAAGCCTCCGTTTCCACAAGCCTATACAGCAGCATCTCCAGGCTGATCAATTTGGCTATGTGCACGTTTAACGCTTGAGCGTGCGGGTGTGTGGCAGCGTACTTGCGCTTGCGCTCCAACACTTGCGCTAGCGACGGCTGGACGCTGCGCTGACAGACATTGCTTGATGGGGCCGAGGACAGCGGAGGTGAGGGTGTGGGTGCAGGCCAGGAGACGGTAGTGCCTGTGTCCTGAGAGGGGGGTTGGATCTCAGTGGCAGGTTGGGGCACAGGGGGAGAGGCAGTGGTGCAAACCAGAGGCGGTGAACGGCCTTCGTCCCACCTTGTGGGGTGCGTGGCCATCATACGCCTGCGCATGCTGGTGGTGGTGAGGCTGGTGGTGGTGGCTCCCCGGCTGATCTTGGCATGACAAAGGTTGCACACCACTGTTCGTTGGTCGTCTGCACTCTCAGTGAAAAACTGCCAGACCTTTGAGCACCTCGGCCTCTGCAGGGTGGCATGGCGTGAGGGGGCGCTTTGGGAAACAGTTGGTGGATTATTCGGTCTGGCCATGCCTCTACCCCTGGCCACCGCACTGCCTCTTCCAACCTGCCCTGCTGCTGCACTTGCCTCCCCCTCTGAAGACCTGTCCTCAGTAGGCTTAGCAAACCAGGTGGGGTCAGTCACCTCATCGTCCTGCTGCTCTTCCTCCGAATCCTCTGTGCGCTCCTCCCTCGGACTTACTGCAATTACTACTACCTGAGTGATAGACAATTGTGTCTCATCACCGTCATCCTCCTCACCCACTGAAAGCTCTTGAGACAGTTGCCGGAAGTCCCCAGCCTCATCCCTCGGACCCCAGGAACTTTCCAAAGGTTGGGCATCGGTCACGACAAACTCCTCCGGTGGGATAGGAACCATTGCTGCCCATTCTGGGCAGGGGCCCGAGAACAGTTCCTGGGAGTCTGCCTGCTCCTCAGAATGTGTCATTGTAATGGAGTGAGGAGGCTGGGAGGAAGGAGGAGTAGCAGCCAGAGGATTCAGAGTTGCAGCAGTGGACGGCGTAGATCTCTGGGTGGTCGATAGATTGCTGGATGCACTTTCTGCCATCCACGACAGGACCTGCTCACATTGCTCATTTTCTAATAAAGGTCTACCGCGTGGACCCATTTATTGTGAGATGAATCTGGGGACGCCAGAAACATGCCTCTCTCCTAATCCCGCAGCAGTCGGCTGCGATACACCTGGATCAGGAGCTCGGCCTGTGCCCACACCCTGACTTGGGCCTCCGCGTCCTCGCCCGTGTCCACGTCCTCTAGGCCTACCCCTACCCCTCAGCATGGTGTATTACCAGTAGTGCAGAAACAGAACGCTGTAATTAAATGTGCCGCTTATTGGCCTGTGGTTGGAGACTGACTTCGCTTACGGAACGCACAGCAGAGCCTGGAAAGAATTTTGCGCAAGCCTGTAGTGAGACGTAGGTGCGTATGACTCAGCTAGAGGAATTCACAGCGCTGAAGCAGTCAAGTGGCTAAACGCCACTAGTAGGCCTTAAGTATTTTGCTTCTATTTTTTGAAAGGCTGAGCTGAGACAGCAGACAGATACTGTAGGCAGCGTATATATGTATACTGTTTCCCTCTAGACGGGATAACGGCGGTGATGTAACGGGCAACGCAGAGCCAGGAAACAATTTAGCGCACGCCTGTAGTGAGACGTAGGTGCGTATGACTCAGCTAGTGGAATTCACAGCGCTGAAGCAGTCAAGTGGCCAAACGCCACTAGCAGGCCTTAAGTATTTTGCTTCTATTTTTTGAAAGGCTGAGCTGAGACAGCAGACATATACTTTAGGCAGCGTATATATGTATACTGTTTCACTGTGGACGGGATGACGGTGGTGATGTAACGGGCAACGCAGAGCCAGGAAACAGTTTTGCGCAAGCCTGCTGTAACACTTACCTGCGTATTAATTAGGATTACTACCCCCAGCAGACACGCAGTACACTGAGGACGGTCACAGGCAGCCCAAATATAGTTTTTTTCCCAAATTTGTTTGAAAAAGCCCACTGCCTATATAGACAGTATATCTCTTTCACCTTTCCCACTGTCCCTGCCTCACCAGTACTGGCCCTATACTATGTACAATGACTGCAGACTCAGGACGCAATGCTCTGCACGCCCGAAAAAAAAAAAAAAGTGCAACACTGCTAAAAGCAGCCTCAACAGTACTGCACACGGTCAGATGTGGCCCTAAGAAGGACCGTTGGGGTTCTTCAAGCCTAAGATAACTCCTAACGCTCTCCCTATAGCAGCAGCAGCATCAGTAGCACTTTCCCTGATCTACGTCAGAATGCATCTGTGGCGAGCCGCGGGCGGCGCAGATTTAAATACTCGGGTGACACCTGATCTCCATAGCCACTCACTGCAGCGGGGTGGGATAGGGCTGGAACATCACAGGGGGAAGGTGTAATGCCTTCCCTGTCTTTCTATTGGCCAGAAAAGTGCACTAATGTCTCAGAGATGAAAGTGAAAGTAACTCGAACATCGCGTGGTGCTTGTCTCTAGTAACGAGCATCTCGAACACGCTAATATTCGAACGAGCATCAAGCTCGGACGAGTACGTTCGCTAATCTCTAGTCTTAACCCCTTAATGACATGGCCTATTTTGGGCTTAAGGACGTAATGATTTTTGGCGGATTTTCTTCTCCATTTTTTAAAAGTCATATCTTTTTTATTTCTCCGTCGATGCGGACGTATAAGGGCTTGTTTTTTGCGTGGCGAACTGTAGTTTTTATTGGTGCCACTTTTGAGTACATTGACTATATTGTAAAACTTTTATTATTTTTTTTATGATAACAGGGAGAGAAAACGCATCAATTCTGCCATAGATTTTATTTTTTTACAGCGTTAATCATGCAGCATAAATGACACAATCCATTATTTCTGTGAGTCGGTACGGTTACAACAATACCAAAATTCTTTTTTAGGTTTATTATTTTATGTACGGAGCTCTATGAGGGCTTATATTTTTTGTGAGACGAGCTGTAGTTTTTATTGCTACCATTTTGGGGTACATATGGCACGCTCCCTCTGTGAACCCTTCCCATGCCGCAATCTACATAGATCGTGTCAAGAAAGGGGTTAACAGCGGAGGGGGGGGGGGGGGGGCGCATCTCAGATGCACCCCCGCTGTTGCAGCGGGAGGCCGGCTATGACTGACAGCCAGCTCCCGCTGCGGGATAGCGCGAGATCATAAGTGATCTCGCGCTATCCCCAGGACGTTAGTTTACGCCCTGTTGCAGGAAGTACCCCACTGCCAGGACGTAAACTTACATCCCGGAGCAGGAAGGGGTTAATGAGCCTCCTACTATTGGCCCTATATTTGACATAGTATCCTGACAGTCTATATAAGAATACAGACCCACGGTTGGCACTCTGGTACATACTGTGGTTGAGAACTATCTCAGTTTGCCAATTATACGTTTTTCTGTTGTTTGTTGTCAGGTGTGCCCTATTGTGCTATATGTTTTTAAACTATTAACAATAAATATAATTTTTAGAATTTAGTCTAGACTGTGAAGGGCCTTTATATAAATTATAGACTACTGCTACTGTGAATAGATAGTTTTTGAATAATTGCAGGTTTTCTTTCGGAAAACATTAACACCTCCCAATGGCTGGCAGAAGCTGGGTTAGTTTTTTCAGAGGAAGTTTATAATTCGAAATCACAAAATATCTCTTTTAACACTTGCTTCAAAGGTCTCACTCAGGAATACAAAGAATTTGTTAAAAGTTGGTGGGAGGTGCAGGGGGTAGGCAAGTACGCAGAACATAAAATTGTACCAAGAGGTTTGAGAAGTCCTATCCCACCAGCCCGCTGCCACAGCGCTGGATTTATATCTAAGTGAATTTATATCTCACTGAAACTAATTGATTTATTGCTAGAAGAAGAAAAAGCCACACTAAGCAAAAATCAAAAGATTCTAGAGGAGTCAGTCCTGCAGGCAAAGAAATTTGTGACAGACCCTGAGTTCACGCAACAAGAGAAAGCCCTACAAGACTCCATTAATAAATATTAGAGATGAGCGAACGTACTCGTCCGAGCTTGATACTCGTTCGAGTATTAGCGTGTTCGAGATGCTCGTTATTGGAAACGAGCACCACGCGATGTTCGAGTTACTTTCACTTTCATCTCTGAGACGTTAGCGCACTTTTCTGGCCAATAGAAAGACAGGGAAGGCAATACAACTTCCCCCTGCGACGTTCAAGCCCTATACCACCCCCCTGCAGTGAGTGGATGGCGAGATCAGGTGTCACCCGAGTATATAAATCGGCCCCTCCCGCGGCTCGCCACAGATGCATTCTGACATAGTTCAGGGAAAGTGCTGTCTTGCTGGAGTTGCTATAGGGAGAGCGCCAGGAGTTATTTTAGGCTTCAAGAACCCCAACGGTCCTTCTTAGGGCCACATCTAACCGTGTGCAGTACTGTGGAGGCTGCTTTTTGCAGTGTTGCACTTTTTTTTTTTTGTTTATCGGCCGTGCAGAGCATTGCGTCCTGCAGTAATTTTACATTGTCCAGGGCCAGTAGTGGTGAGGCAGGGACAGAAGACATATTTAGTGTATATAGGCAGTGGGCCTTTCCAAAAACATTTGGGAAAAAAAATCTATTTGGGCTGCCTGTGACCGTCCTCAGTGTACTGGGTCTCTGCTGGGGTTAGTTGTCCTAATTCATACGCAGCCAGCTAAGTGTTACAGCACGCTTGCGCAAAATTCTTTCCTAGCTCTGCTGTGCGTTCCGTAAGTGAAGTCAGCCTCCAACCACAGGCCAATAAGCGGCACATTTAATTACAGCGTTCTGTTTCTGCACTACTGGTAATACACCATGCTGAGGGGTAGGGGTAGGCCTAGAGGACGTGGACGCGGCCGAGGACGCGGAGGCCCAAGTCAGGGTGTGGGCACAGGCCGAGCTCCTGATCCAGGTGTATCGCAGCCGACTGCTACGGGATTAGGAGAGAGGCACATTTCTGGCGTCCCCACATTCATCTCACAATTAATGGGTCCACGCGGTAGACCTTTATTAGAAAATGAGCAGTGTGAGCAGGTCCTGTCGTGGATGGCAGAAAGTGCATCCAGCAATCTATCGACCACCCAGACTTCTACGCCGTCCACTGCTGCAACTCTGAATCCTCTGGCTGCTACTCCTCCTTCCTCCCAGCCTCCTCACTCCATTACAATGACACATTCTGAGGAGCAGGCAGACTCCCAGGAACTGTTCTCGGGCCCCTGCCCAGAATGGGCAGCAATGGTTCCGAATCCTCTCCCACTGGAGGAGTTTGTCGTGACCGATGCCCAACCTTTGGAAAGTTCCTGGGGTCCGGGTGATGAGGCTGGGGACTTCCGGCAACTGTCTCAAGAGCTTTCAGTGGATGAGGAGGACGATGACGATGAGACACAGTTGTCTATCAGTGAGGTAGTAGTAAGGGCAGTAAGTCCGAGGGAGGAGCGCACAGAGGATTCGGAGGAAGAGCAGCAGGACGATGAGGTGACTGAACCCACCTGGTTTGCTACGCCTACTGAGGACAGGTCTTCAGAGGGGGAGGCAAGGGAAGCAGCAGGGCAGGTTGGAAGAGGCAGTGCGGTGGCCAGGGGTAGAGGCAGGGCCAGACCGAATAATCCACCAACTGTTTCCCAAAGCTCCCCCTCGCGCCATGCCACCCTGCAGAGGCCGAGGTGCTCAAAGGTCTGGCAGTTTTTCACTGAGAGTGCAGACGACCGACGAACAGTGGTGTGCAACCTGTGTCGCGCCAAGATCAGCCGGGGAGCCACCACCACCAGCCTCACCACCACCAGCATGCGCAGACATATGATGGCCAAGCACCCCACAAGGTGAGACGAAGGCCGTTCACCGCCTCCGGTTTGCACCACTGCCTCTCCCCCTGTGCCCCAACCTGCCACTGAGATCCAACCCCCCTCTCAGGACACATGCACGACCGTCTCCTGGCCTGCACCCACACCCTCACCTCCGCTGTCCTCGGCCCCATCCACCAATGTCTGTCAGCACACCGTCCAGCCGTCGCTAGCGCAAGTGTTGGTGCGCAAGTGCAAGGACGCCGCCACGCACCCGCACGCTCAAGCATTAAACGTGCACATAGCCAAATTTATCAGCCTGGAGATGCTGCCATATAGGCTTGTGGAAACGGAGGCTTTCAAAGGTACGATGGCGGCGGCGGCCCCGCGCTACTCAGTTCCCAGTCGCCACTACTTTTCCCGGTGTGCCGTCCCAGCCCTGCACGACCACGTCTCCCGCAACATTGTACGCGCCCTCACCAACACGGTTACTGCCAAGGTCCACTTAACAACGGACACGTGGACAAGCACAGGTGGGCAGGGCCACTATATCTCCCTGACGGCACATTGGGTGAATTTAGTGGAGGCTGGGACAGAGTCAGAGCCTGGGACCGCTCACGTCCTACCCACCCCCAGAATTGCGGGGCCCCAGCTCGGTGGTGGTATCTGCGGCGGTGTATGCTTCCTCCACTAAACCACCCTCCTCCTCCTCCGCAACCTCTGTCTCGCAATCAAGATGTGTCAGCAGCCGCATGTCGGCAGCAGTCGGTGTCACGCGGCGTGGCAGCACAGCGGTGGGCAAGCGTCAGCAGGCCGTGCTGAAACTACTCAGCTTAGGAGATAAGAGGCACACGGCCCACGAACTGCTGCAGGGTCTGACAGAGCAGACCGACCGCTGGCTTGCGCCGCTGAGCCTCCAAGCGGGCATGGTCGTGTGTGACAACGGCCGCAACCTGGTGGTGGCTCTGCAGCTCGGCAGCCTCACGCACGTGCCATGCCTGGCCCACGTCTTTAATTTGGTGGTTCTGCGCTTTCGGAAAAGCTACCCATGCTTGTCAGACCTGCTCGGAAAGGTGCGCCGGCTCTGCGCACATTTCCGCAAGTCCCACACGGACGCTGCCACCCTGCGCACCCTGCAACATCGGTTTAATCTGCCAGTGCACCGACTGCTGTGCGACGTGCCCACACGGTGGAACTCTACGCTCCACATGTTGGCCAGGCTCTATGAGCAGCGTAGAGCTATAGTGGAATACCAACTCCAACATGGGCGGCGCAGTGGGAGTCAGCCTCCTCAATTCTTTACAAAAGAGTGGGCCTGGTTGGCAGACATCTGCCAGGTCCTTAGAGACTTTGAGTAGTCCACCCAGATGGTGAGCGGGGATGCTGCAATCATTAGTGTCACCATTCCTCTGCTATGCCTCTTGAGAAGTTCCCTGCAAAGCATAAAGGCAGACGCTTTGCGCTCGGAAACAGAGCCGGGGAAGACAGTATGTCGCTGGATAGTCAGAGCACCCTCCTGTCTATATCTCAGCACGTTGAGGAGGAGGAAGAGCATGAGGAGCATGAGGAGGAGGGGGAAGAGACAGCTTGGCCCACTGCTGAGGGTACCCATGCTGCTTGCCTGTCATCATTTCAGCGTGTATGGCCTGAGGAGGAGGGGGAGGAGGAGGATCCTGAAAGTGATCTTCCTAGTGAGGACAGCCATGTGTTGCATACAGGTACCCTGGCACACATGGCGGACTTCATGTTAGGATGCCTTTCTCGTGACCCTCGCGTTACATGCATTCTGGCCACTACGGATTACTGGGTATACACACTGCTCGACCCACGGTATAAGGAGGACCTTTCCACTCTCATACCCGAAGAGGAAAGGGGTTCGAGAGTGATGCTATACCACAGGACCCTGGCGGACAAGCTGATGGTAAAATTCCCATCCTACAGCGCTAGTGGCAGAAGGCGCAGTTCCGAGGGCCAGGTAGCAGGGGAGGCGCGGAGATCAGGCAGCATGTACAGCACAGGCAGGGGAACACTCTCTAAGGCCTTTGACAGCTTTCTGGCTCCCCAGCAAGACTGTGTCACCGCTCCCCAGTCCAGGCTGAGTCGGCGGGAGCAGTGTAAAAGGATGGTGAGGGAGTACCTAGCCGATCGCACGACTGTCCTCCGTGACGCCTCTGCCCCCTACAAATACTGGGTGTTGAAGCTGGACACGTGGCCTGAACTCGCGCTGTATGCCCTGGAGGTGCTTGCTTGTCCTGCGGCTAGCGTCTTGTCAGAGAGGGTGTTTAGTGCGGCTGGGGAAATCATCACAGATAAGCGTACCAGCTTGTCAACCGACAGTGCCGACAGGCTTACACTCATCAAGATGAACAAAGCCTGGATTTCCCCAGACTTCTCTTTTCCACCAGCGGACAGCAGCGATACCTAAGCAATACGTAGGCTGCACCCGCGGATGGAAGCATCGTTCTCTATCACCATCAAAAAAGGGGACATTTTTGCTTCATCAATCTGTGTATAATATTCATCCCCCTCCTCCTGCTCCTCCTCCTGAAACCTCACATAATGACGCCGAACGGGCAATTTTTCTTAGGCCCACAAGGCTCAGTCATATAATTTTTGTAAACAATTTTTATACGTTTCAATGCTCATTAAAGCATTGAAACTTGCACCTGAACCAATTTTTATTTTAACTGGGCTGCCTCCAGGCCTAGTTACAAATTAAGCCACATTAACCAAAGCGATTAATGGGTTTCACCTACCCTCTTAGTTGGGCATGGGCAATTTTTCTGACGTACATTAGTACTGTTGGTACACCAATTTTTTGGGCCCTCGCCTACAGTGTAATCCAATTAATTTTTAGCCCACCTGCATTAAGGCTGACGCTACCTCAGCTGTGCTGGGCACTGCAATGGGATATATTTATGTACCGCTGGTGGGTTCCAGGGAGCCACCCATGCTGTCGGTCCACACGGAGCTGTAACTGCATGAGTCTGACTGGGGCATGCAGTGTGGGCCGAAGCCCACCTGCATTAAACATGACATTACCTCAGCTGTGATGGGCAATGCAATGGGATATATTTATGTGCCGCCGGTGGCTTCCTGGCACCCACCCATGCTGTCGGTCCACAGGGACTTCACAATAGGGAGTTGTACCTGCCTGTGTCTATGAATTAAAAACCCCGGTCAGGTTGGGGCATGCAGTGTGGGCCGAAGCCCACCTGCATTTAATCTGACGTTAGCTCTGCTGACCAGGGCACTGCAATGGGATACATTTATGTACAGCCGGTGGGTTCCAGGCAGCCACCCATGCTGTGAGTGGACACGGAATTCCCATTGCTGAGTTGTACCTGCCTGTGACTATTTAAAAAAAAAACGCGGTCTGACTGGGGCATGCAGACACCTTGACAGAATGAATAGTGTGTGGCACATAGGTTCCCCATTGCTATGCCCACGTGTGCAGCTCCTGATGGCGGTGGCACAGGATTATATTTCTCACTGCTTCTGTACAGCATTGTGGGCTATCTTCCTGCCCCTTTTAAAGAGGGTCGCTGCCTAGCCGTGCCAACCCTCTGCAGTGTGTGCCTGCGGTTCCCCCTCATGGCAGACGCACTTATAAATAGACATGAGGGTGGTGTGGCATGAGGGCAGCTGAAGGCTGCACAGGGACACTTTGGTGTGTGCTGTGGACACTGGGTCGTGCGGGGGGGGGGGGGGGCGGGGTTGGGCAGCATGTAACCCAGGAGAAGTGGCAGCGGAGTATCATGCAGGCAGTGATTGTGCTTTGTTGGAGGTAGTGTGGTGCTTAGCTAAGGTATGCATTGCTAATGAGGGCTTTTCAGAAGTAAAAATTGTTGGGAGGGGGGGGACCCACTCTTGCCGCTATTGTGGCTTAATAGTGGGACCTGTGAACTTGAGATGCAGCCCAACATGTAGCCCCTCGCCTCCCCTATCCGTTGCTGTGTCATTCCCATCACTTTCTTGAATTGCCCAGATTTTCACAAATGGAAACCTTAGCGAGCATCGGCGATATACAAAAATGCTCGGGTCGCCCATTGACTTCAATGGGGTTCGTTATTCGAAACGAACCCTCGAGCATCGCAAAATTTTCGTCCCGAGTAACGAGCACCCGAGCATTTTGGTGCTCGCTCATCTCTAATAAATATACATTCCGAATAAAGGGAAGGAAGCACAATCTCTTCTTGAGAGATTTGCAGGATTTCCGAGAGAACCGTGTTTTCTCTCAGACAAGAGTACCATCTGAAACAGAACCAAGCTCATCCGATATTAAACCCTCAGACACGGAAAGGCCCAGATATACAAATAATCGGGCGTTGCCACCTTGGGAGGGGACAAGCTAGAAATAACGTAGAAGGTTTTCTCGAACAACCGATTTTGCAATATTTTTTGCGGGGTCGTCGGGAATATCCACCCCCGCACTAACCCCCAAAGAACGTTCCAAAACCAGCAAATGTGTTGATGCAAGTGAAGGGAAAAAAACTAGCCCATCGGACAAAATGCGGATTATTAATTTATCTAGCCACATTCTGAATAAATATGAGACTGGTATATTGGAGAGAGGGCTATCCTTCATTCCCACGACCCGCTACCAGCCATTTGTCTGGGCGAAGGACTTCTCCCTCTACATTAGGAAATTGCGATGGAGGAAGTTTGTCTCCATCAGAGACAGAAGACAAGCTGAGGAGGTTAGTCTAACAGTCCAGATCTTCCAGGGCTATGAGCACTAGAGAGCCTGGAAAATCGACAATTTACTGAACTAAAAAAGACGAAAAAAACAAATCCTCCCCAGATGCACTGTCCGGAAATTGAAATTTTTGAAGAACTGGACCCCAAGAAAAATCTTCAAATTAATATGACCGAACAAGAATTCCAGTTCCTGAAAGAGCTAGAGAGAAATGAGAAAATCACAATCAAAATGTCAGATAAAGGTAGCAACCTAGTGATTTTGGACAATTCGCAATATGTCAAAATGTGTACTGCTATCTTGCAGAATAGGAACACGAACACTATCCTAAAAACAGATCCCACAAAATCCTTTGTATAGGCATTGAAAGATCTTCTCACAGAAGGAAAGAGTTGTGGATGTATCAATGACACAGAGCTAAAGTTTTTGACCCCGCTAAGCCCTAGAACGGCTACGTTCTACGCGGTACCAAAAATAGATAAAGGGCTGGATCCCCTAAAGGGTCACCCAATTGTGCTGGGGATCAGAAACTTAACTGAGAATGAGAGTATATATATTGATCAATTCCTCTGACCCTTTGTTACAGCGCTCCCTTTGTACGTTAGGGACATGATGGACCTCCTCAGACACATTGAGGGCATCTCAGTACCCCAGGGGACGCTTATCGCCACCCTGGATGTGGAGGCGCTTTATAGCTCCATTCTACACCAGGGTGGGCTACACCCGATTCAATACTTTCTATCACAAAGGGGATCACAGCATCAGGCATCAATAGGGAAGGGTTCTCCAGGAGGGTAGGGAACTGTTTATCCATTTAAAAAAGTTTTTTTTAAGTATTTAATAGAGATGAGCGAGCACCAAAATGCTCGAGTGCTCGTTACTCGAGTCGAACTTCACGCGATGCTCGAGGGTTCGTTTCGAGTAACGAACCCCATTAAAGTCAATGGGCGACTCGAGCATTTTTGTATATCGCTGATGCTCGCTAAGGTTTTCATTTGTGAAAATCTGGGAAATTCACGAAAGTGATGGGAACGACACAGAAACAGATAGGGCAGGCGAGGGGGCTACATGTTGGGCTGCATCTCAAGTTCCCAGGTCCCACTATTAAGCCACAATAGCGGCAAGAGTGCCCCCCCCCCCCCGTACTGTCAGCAAAAAGATCGTTTTCCTCTGCCACAGCTTTAACAGCTGTGGCAGAGAAGAACGATGTTAGCCCATTGAATTCAATGGAGGCGGCCATACAGCCGGCTCCATTGAAAGCAATGGGCTGCCGGCGAGCGTGGGATGAATTTTCGGGAAGGGCTTAAAAATATAAGCCTTTACCTGAAAATCATCCTAAAATGTGTAAAAAAAAAAAAAAAAATGTATACTCACCTTTCCACTGAAGCCGGAGTTCAGCCGCGTCTGGCCGGCAGTTCTCCTGAACTGCTCTCTGTAGTATTCAGCAGCCGGGGATTTAAAATCCCCGCCGGCTGAATGAGCTGCCTCTGATTGGTCACAGCCTCACCAATCAGAGGCAGCTCTCACTCACACCCATTCATGAATTCATGAGTGGGTGTGAGTGAGAGCTGCCCCTGATTGGTCCCTGCGCTGAGCCAATCAGAGGCAGCACTCACCCATTCATGAATTCATGAATGGGTGTGAGTGAGAGCTGCCTCTGATTGGTGAGGCTGTGACCAATCAGAGGCAGCTCATTCAGCAGGAGGGGATTTTAAATCCCCGGCTGCTGATAGATCAGCAGTTCAGCACCACAGTGCAGGGGACAGCAGGTGAAGACACGGCTGTGCCCCGGCAGCTGAAGGGAGGTGAGTATTAGAGATGAGCGAGCACCAAAATGCTCGGGTGCTCGTTACTCGGGACCAAATTTTCGCGATGCTCGAGGGTTCGTTTCGAGTAACGAACCCCATTAAAGTCAATGGGCGACCCGAGCATTTTTGTATTTCGCCGATGCTCGCTAAGGTTTTCATGTGTGAAAATCTGGGCAATTCAAGAAAGTGATGGGAACGACACAGCAACGGATAGGGCAGGCGAGGGGCTACATGTTGGGCTGCATCTCAAGTTCCCAGGTCCCACTATTAAGCCACAATAGCGGCAAGAGTGCCCCCCCCCAACAACTTTTACTTAGGAAAAGCCCTCATTAGCAATGCATACCTTAGCTAAGCACCACACTACCTCCAACAAAGCACAATCACTGCCTGCATGACACTCTGCTGCCACTTCTCCTGGGTTACATGCTGCCCAACCCCCCCTGCACGACCCAGTGTCCATAGCGAACACCAAACTGTTCCTGCCCAGCCTTCAGCTGCCCTCATGCCACACCACACTCATGTCTATTTATAAGTGCGTCTGCCACAGGAAAAGCAGGCACACACTGCAGAGGGTTGGCATGGCTAGGCAGCGACGTCCCCATAAATGGGGCGGGCCGATAGTCCACAATGCTGTACAGAAGCAATGAGAAATCCAATCCTGTGCCACCTCCATCTGGAGCTGCACACGTGGGCATAGCAATGGGGAACCTATGTGCCACACACTATTCATTCTGTCAAGGTGTCTGCATGCCCCAGTCAGACCGGGCTTTTTAATTCATAGACACAGGCAGGTACAACTCTCTATTGTGAAGTCCCTGTGGACCCACAGCATGGGTGGGTGCCAGGAAGCCACCGGCGGTACATAAAAATATCCCATTGCATTGCCCAACACAGCTGAGGTAGTAATGTCGTGCTTAATACAGGTGGGCTTCGGCCCACACTGCATGCCCCAGTCAGACTGGGGTTCTTTAGAAGTGGATGCATTTATAATTCCCTGTGGACCCACAGCATGGGTGGGTGCCAGGAAGCCACCGGCGGTACATAAAAATATCCCATTACATTGCCCAACACAGCTGAGGTAGTAATGTCGTGCTTAATGCAGGTGGGTTTCGGCCCACACTGCATGCCCCAGTCTGACTGGTAATATGTACCTTAACAGTAACCTCGTTGGTGGTAATGTGGTGGTGACTGCGGACCTGGTAGCGCGGTTTTATGTAGTTGGTTTTCGGAATGTGGCCAGGATTAAGTGGGCCGTGGCAGGGGGATGGTGGTGGTGCTCTCTTGTTGTGTCGTTAAAGGTGAAATTCTTGGACTGCCACCAGACGGACCAATGCAAAGGTATTTGCCAAGAATGTTTTCATTGTTGGAGGAGGAGGGGGATGTTTTGGAGGCACTATGTGTCCTCTACAGGTGTCCGTGGTTATATGCACCTTAACAGTAACAGCGTTGGTGGGAAATGGCCTCGCCGCCATCATGTCTTTGTGAAACCTCTGTTTCCACACCCCAGTGACATACCATTAGCAGCGGTATAGGCAGAGCCCACAATTATTAACATTTCAGCGGTAGCATTAGGGACAGGCCCCACTAACATATCACTAGCAGCAGTATAGGGGGAGCGCAGTCTTAGTTCCATTTCAGTAATAGTAGCACTCAAGACAGGCCCCAGTAACATTCCCATTGCAGCAGTTTAGGGAGATAACAGTCTCTTTCACATTTCAGTAGCTGCAGTATAGACAAGGCCCGAGTTACATTTATGTAGCTAAAGTGTAGGCTAACCCCACACACCTTTCTGTACCATGAGTGCAGGCGAAGAACATAGAAATTACTATGATTACACTGTAGGTGAGGGCCCAAAAAAATTGGTGTACCAACAGTAGTAATGTACCTCAGAAAAAATTGGCCATGCCCAACCAAGATGGCAGGTGAAACCCATTAATCGCTTTGGTTAATGTGGCTTAAGTGGTAACTAGGCCTGGAGGCAGCCCAGTTGAACGAGAAATTGGTTCAAGTTAAAGTTTCAATGCTTTTAAGAGCATTGAAACGTATAAAAATTGTTTAGAAAAATTATATGAGTGAGCCTTGTGGCCCTAAGAAAAATTGCCCGTTCGGCGTGATTACGTGAGGTTTCAGGAGGAGGAGCAGGAGGAGGAGGAGGAATATTATACACAGATTGATGAAGCAGAAATGTCCCCATTTTGGATGGTGAGAGAGAACGATGCTTCCATCCGCGGGTGCAGCCTACGTATTGCGCTGAACCACCAAATTAAACACATGGGCCAGGCATGGCACGTGCGTGAGGCTGCCGAGCTGCAGAGCCGCCACCAGGTTACGGCCGTTGTCACAGACGACCATGCCCGGTTGGAGGCTCAGCGGCACAAGCCAGCGGTCGGTCTGCTCTGTCAGACCCTGCAGCAGTTCGTGGGCCGTGTGCCTCTTATCTCCTAAGCTGAGTAGTTTCAGCACGGCTTGCTGACGCTTGCCCACCGCTGTGCTGCCACGCCGCGTGACACCGACTGCTGGCGACGTGCTGCTGCTGCTGACACATCTTGATTGCGAGACAGAGGTTGCGTAGGAGGAGGAGGAGGGTGGTTTAGTGGAGGAAGCATACACCCCCGCAGATACCACCACCGAGCTGTGGCCCGCAATTCTGGGGGTGGGTAGGACGTGAGCGGTCCCAGGCTCTGACTCTGTCCCAGCCTCCACTAAATTCACCCAATGTGCCGTTAGGGAGATATAGTGGCCCTGCCCACCTGTGCTTGTCCACGTGTCTGTTGTTAAGTGGACTTTGGCAGTAACCGCGTTGGTGAGGGCGCGTACAATGTTGCGGGAGACGTGGTCGTGCAGGCCTGGGACGGCACATCGGGAAAAGTAATGGCGACTGGGAACCGAGTAGTGCGGGGCCGCCGCCCCCATCATGCTTTTGAAAGCCTCCGTTTCCACAAGCCTATATGGCAGCATCTCTAGGCTGATCAATTTTGCAATGTGCACGTTTAACGCTTGAGCGTGCGGGTGCGTGGCGTCGTACTTGCGCTTGCGCTTAAACTGTGGCGCTAGCGACGTCTGGACGCTATGCTGAGAGACATTGCTGGATGGGGCTGAGGACAGCAGAGGTGAGGGTGTGGGTGCAGGCCAGGAGACGATAGTGCCTGTGTCCTCAGAGGGGGGTTGGATCTCAGTGGCAGGTTGGGGCACAGGGGGAGAGGCAGTGGTGCAAACCGGAGGCGGTGAACGGCCTTCGTCCCACCTTGTGGGGTGCTTGGCCATCATATGCCTGCGCATGCTGGTGGTGGTGGCTCCCCAGCTGATCTTGGCGCGACAAAGGTTGCACACCACTGTTCGTCGGTCGTCAGGCGTCTCTGTGAAAAACTGCCACACCGTAGAGCACCTTGACCTCTGCAGGGTGGCATGGCGCGAGGGGGCGCTTTGGGAAACAGTTGGTGGGTTATTCAGTCTGGCCCTGCCTCTACCCCTGGCCACCGCACTGGCTCGGCCTGTGCCCACACCCTGACTTGGGCCTCCGCATCCTCACCCGCGTCCACGTCCTATAGGCCTACCCCTACCCCTCAGCATGGTGTATTACCAGTGATTTGATTTCCCAGGCAGGAAAGAAATTAGCGCAAGCCTGCTGTTAAACGTAGCTGGCTGCGTATGATTTTTGTTTACGTTCTGCACCCACCACACACGTACCCAGAACGCTGAGGACTGTCAGAGGCAGGCCAAATAGAATTTTTCCCTTTTTTTGGTAAAGAAAAGGCCCACTGCGTATATTCAATCAATAATAAATATGTCTTCTGGCCCTGCAAATGTGTCACAGAACTGCAGGGTTGCAGAGTTATTAACTACAGCAGAGCGGTGATTTTTCCCAGGCAGGAAAGAAATTGGCGCAAGCCTGCTGTTAAACGTAGCTGGCTGCGTATGATTTTTGTTTACGTTCTGCACCCACCACACACGTACCCAGAACGCTGAGGACTGTCAGAGGCAGGCCAAATAGAATGTTTCCCTTTTTTTGGTAAAGAAAAGGCCCACTGCGTATATTCAATCAATAATAAATATGTCTTCTGGCCCTGCAAATGTGTCACAGAACTGCAGGGTTGCAGAGTTATTAACTACAGCAGAGCGGTGATTTTTCCCAGGCAGGAAAGAAATTGGCGCAAGCCTGCTGTTAAACGTAGCTGGCTGCGTATGATTTTTGTTTACGTTCTGCACCCACCACACACGTACCCAGAACGCTGAGGACTGTCAGAGGCAGGCCAAATAGAATGTTTCCCTTTTTTTGGTAAAGAAAAGGCCCACTGCGTATATTCAATCAATAATAAATATGTCTTCTGGCCCTGCAAATGTGTCACAGAACTGCAGGGTTGCAGAGTTATTAACTACAGCAGAGCGGTGATTTTTCCCAGGCAGGAAAGAAATTGGCGCAAGCCTGCTGTTAAACGTAGCTGGCTGCGTATGATTTTTGTTTACGTTCTGCACCCACCACACACGTACCCAGAACGCTGAGGACTGTCAGAGGCAGGCCAAATAGAATGTTTCCCTTTTTTTGGTAAAGAAAAGGCCCACTGCGTATATTCAATCAATAATAAATATGTCTTCTGGCCCTGCAAATGTGTCACAGAACTGCAGGGTTGCAGAGTTATTAACTACAGCAGAGCGGTGATTTTTCCCAGGCAGGAAAGAAATTGGCGCAAGCCTGCTGTTAAACGTAGCTGGCTGCGTATGATTTTTGTTTACGTTCTGTACCCACCACACACGTACCCAGAACGCTGAGGACTGTCAGAGGCAGGCCAAATAGAATGTTTCCCTTTTTTTGCTAAAGAAAAGGCCCACTGCGTATATTCAATCAATAATAAATATGTCTTCTGGCCCTGCAAATGTGTCACAAAACTGCAGGGTTGCAGAGTTATTAACTACAGCAGAGCGGTGATTTTTCCCAGGCAGGAAAGAAATTGGCGCAAGCCTGCTGTTAAACGTAGCTGGCTGCGTATGATTTTTGTTTACGTTCTGCACCCACCACACACGTACCCAGAACGCTGAGGACTGTCAGAGGCAGGCCAAATAGAATGTTTCCCTTTTTTTGGTAAAGAAAAGGCCCACTGCGTATATTCAATCAATAATAAATATGTCTTCTGGCCCTGCAAATGTGTCACAGAACTGCAGGGTTGCAGAGTTATTAACTACAGCAGAGCGGTGATTTTTCCCAGGCAGGAAAGAAATTGGCGCAAGCCTGCTGTTAAACGTAGCTGGCTGCGTATGATTTTTGTTTACGTTCTGCACCCACCACACACGTACCCAGAACGCTGAGGACTGTCAGAGGCAGGCCAAATAGAATGTTTCCCTTTTTTTGTTAAAGAAAAGGCCCACTGCGTATATTCAATCAATAATAAATATGTCTTCTGGCCCTGCAAATGTGTCACAGAACTGCAGGGTTGCAGAGTTATTAACTACAGCAGAGCGGTGATTTTTCAGGCAGGAAAGAAATTGGCGCAAGCCTGCTGTTAAACGTAGCTGGCTGCGTATGATTTTTGTTTACGTTCTGCACCCACCACACACGTACCCAGAACGCTGAGGACTGTCAGAGGCAGGCCAAATAGAATGTTTCCCTTTTTTTGGTAAAGAAAAGGCCCACTGCGTATATTCAATCAATAATAAATATGTCTTCTGGCCCTGCCTACACAATTCTGTCCCTGTAGTATTACTGCAGGGCGCAATGCTCTGCACAGCCGATTTTAAAAAAGAAAAAAAAATGCAACACTGCTAACAGCAGCCTGCACAGTACTGCACACGGTTAAATGTGGCCCTAAGAAGGACCGTTGGGGTTCTTGAAGCCTACACTCACTCCTAACACTCTCCCTGCCTAACCACCACTTCTGTTCCTGTAGTATTACTGCAGGGCGCAATACTCTGCACAGCCGATTTTGAAAAAAAAAAAATGGGCAACACTGCTAACAACAGCCTCCACACGGATAGATGTGGCCCTAAGAAGGACCGTTGGGGTTCTTGAAGCCTACACTAACTCCTAACGCTCTCCCTACAGCAGCTCCGGCACCAGCAGCACTGTCCCTCAGCTAACTCACAAGGCATCTGAGGCGAGCCGCGGGAGGGGCCGACTTTTATACTCGGGTGACATCTGATCTCCCCAGCCACTCACAGCAGGGGGGTGGTATAGGGCTTGAACGTCACAGGGGGAAGTTGTAATGCCTTCCCTGTCTTTCAATTGGCCAGAAAAGCGCGCTAACGTCTCAGAGAGGAAACTGAAAGTAACCCGAACATCGCGTGGTACTCGTTAAGAGTAACGAGCATCCCGAACACGCTAATATTCGCCCGAGCATCAAGCTTGGACGAGTACGTTCGCTCATCTCTAGTGAGTATCTATTTTTTTTAAATTTTTTTTACTATTTTAAAAGGCTTTTCAGGGAAGAGCTTGTGAAGCCCTTGCCTGCAAAGCCACTAACAGCTGCTGGGGCTCAGCGGGGACTTCTGCCGCTGTCCCCGGCTCTGTAGCGCTGCTGAGTTATCAGCAGCTGGGGATTTAAAATCCCCTCCTACTGGTAGCTCTGATTGTGATTGGCTGAAGCAATTCAGCCAACCACAATCAGAGCTACCAGCAGGTGGGGATTTTAAATCCCCAGCTGCTGATAGCTCAGAACTACAGAGCCGGGAACAGCGCTAGAAGTTGCAGCTGAGCCCCGGCAGCTGAAGGGAGGTGAGAATTATTATTTTTTATTTTCTGCACTATTTTAAATGGCTGAAAAGCCATTGACAGGATGCCAGCAGCAAGATTCTCTACCGCAGCTGTCATGTGTGACAGCTGCGGTTGAGAATTGAAGAATTCCTTTTGCTGCATCTGCCATAGATGTGGCAGATGTAGCAGCAGGGAATTCTTTTTACTTGCGGGGGTGAAGGATACATCTGCCGCATGCGGCAGATGTGTTCTTCATGCCCGCAGGGGTCACAGAAGCGGCGGAGAGGTAAGTTATTTTAAATTCTTTTTTTGTTTTGCACTAAAATGTTTCTTTTTCAGGGAAGGGCTTATATGTAAAGCCCTCCCCTGGAAAAGAATGCAGGGGGCCGGCAGAGCATTGTTTTCAATGGAGCTGCCGGCAGCAGCGAGGGGGGGTCTCACTCCCGCGCTCGCCGGCAGCCTAATGCTTTCAGTGGAGCCAGCTGTATTGCCGGCTCTATTGAATTCAATGGGCTAACATCGTTCTTCTCTGCCACAGCTGTTACAGCTATGGCAGAGGAGAACGATCCTTATGCTGACATATTTTAATTTTTTTTATTTTTACACATTTTAGGATGATTTTCAGGTAAGGGCTTATATTTTTAAGCCCTTCCCGAAAATTCATCCTGAGATCGCCGGCAGCCCATTGCTTTCAATGGAGCCGGCTGTATTGCCGGCTCCATTGAATTCAATAGTCAGTGCTCGTTTAATCGAGACGAGTACCGCGTGGTTCTCGTCTTGAGTAACGAGCATCTCGAGCACCCTAATACTCGAACGAGCATCACGCTCGGACGAATATGCTCGCTCATCTATAGTTTTTAACACTGAGATGGCCGAGGCCGAAAACAAAAGGAAAAAAAAGAAGAGGAAAAAAAGAAAAAAGGGAAAGGAAACTCAGAAAAAAATATAAAGACAGAAAAACATTCGATTGGGATATAAAGACCCTATGTTCTAGAGTGGAATTCTGACTATAGTCCGGAACAGACCGCCACATTGTGGCATCAACCCAGTGGGGCAAAGAGAAAAAAATAGAGGAAAAAAAACTTTGAATTTCAGGCATAGGAAATGACCGCCCCAACACTGCGACCATTTAGACCATTATTAATATATTAATAAACGACCTCTCTGGAGGAAGAAACTATAAAGTTCCCTTCTAGCCACATTGTGGCATCAACCCAGTGGGGCAAAGAGAAAAAAATAGAGGAAAAAAAACTTTGAATTTCAGGCATAGGAAATGACCGCCCCAACACTGCGACCATTTAGACCATTATTAATATATTAATAAACGACCTCTCTGGAGGAAGAAACTATAAAGTTCCCTTCTATAGAATATTATAAGGCAATTTTTTCAGAAATAGGCTCACAGAAATAAATCTAGAATATTTAAGTAAAGAACAACCAAACATAACAGAAATAATTCTCATATGGAGGGGGAAACAACATGGCCTTTACTATTTTGGCATCTTGATTTGCCCTCTTGCCACTTCTCTCTAGGCATCATAATGAGGAGCATTTGTATATTTGCCCAGTCTGGTATTGCTACCGATGGGAGCCCTGAAGTTCCCTGGAACTTAGATAGATCAGCCGGGGCTCTAAATATTGCCATTCTACCATTACTCGATACCACAAGCTGTAAAGTATATCCCCATCTGTAATTTATATTATGAGCACGAAGAACTTCTAAGATTGGCTGCATAGCTTTGTGCAGCTGTAATATGCATCTCATTAAGTCCGGCAAAACAGCAATAGGAGAACCGTTGTAATTGAAAGAGTTTCTTTTATCCCATGCAGATTGGCCTCCCTGGAGCTCCGTATTTAGGGCCCTAGGCCCTATGGATGCAATCTATTTCGACTGGTATATCAGTGTCACGTTTCAGCAGTGAACTAAAAAAGTTATGCGCCCATTCCTCTAATTGTGGGGGAAGTGATCTCTTCAGGGATACCCTTCAATTTCAAGTGATTACATCTATGGCGGCTTTCCAAATTATCCAGATGTAACATTACTTCTGCTATTTACAGAGCTTGAGTGTTTATAACCTGAGATTGGTAGCACCCCCTATGATCGACCTCTTGTTTTGTACTTTTAATCTAAGAGGCCTGAAGAACCCGGCTAAGAGGGGCCAGATATTGGCCCATATGCACAAGAAGCATGTCTTAATTGCCCTCTTCCAGGAGACACATTACAAAGGCAACCATCTTCCTAAAGAATCTGATACTTTATTAAATGGTACAATAGCACTCATCCTGAGAAAAAAAGAGACTTCAACCTGACCCTGGATCCAAGGTTGGATGCTTCTTCGGTAAGTCCGGTACCTCCCTGACTGCCTTATGTAGAATACGCAGACGACTAACTTGCAAGTTGCAGCTTGTAGATTTGTGGAGGGTACTCCATTCTGGGACCAGAGATTATAGTTATCATTCAGCTGCACATAATAGTTATGGGAGGCTGGATTATTTATTTAAATCCCATGGTCTTTTGGATTTTTCCCCTAGGGGTTCTATTGGCTGCTTCTTGTGGTAGGACCATGCACCTATCTACAGAGCCCTACTGGGATACAGTAATGGGGGAGGGAACAACATGTGGAGATTGAATGATAATTTATTAGGGGATTCTTGCTGTAAGAAGGAGATTCACCAAAATCGAGACTTTTAACCCCTTAATGACATGGCCTATTTTGAGCTTAAGGACCAAGCCTTATTTTTCAAATCTGACATCTGTCACTTTCTGTGCTAATAACTTTTGAATGCTTTGAATCAAGGTGATTCTGAGATTGTTTTTTCGTGACATATTGTACTTTATGTTAGTGTAAAAATTTCATCAATAAATTTTGTCCTTATTAGGAAAAAAAATCCAAATTTACTGAAAATTTGGAAAAATTCACAATTTTCAAACTTTGAATTGTTTTCTTTGTAAGATAGAAAGTCAAACACCACAACATAGTTATTAATTAACATTTCCCATAGGCCTACTTTACACAGCAATCATTTTTTAAGTGTTATTTTACTTTTTGCAGACTCCACAAAGTATATAAATTTAGCAGTAATTTTTCACATTTACTAGCAAATTTCAAAATCTAAATTTTTTAAGGACCAATGCAGTTCAGACATAGTTTTGCCGAGCCTGTATATCAGAATCCCCCATGAATTGCCCCATTTTAAAATCAGCACCCTTCAAAGTATTCAAAATGGCATTTAGAAAGTTTATTAACCCTTTAGATGTTTTACAGGAATTAAAGGAAAGTGCATCAAAAATTAGAACAGTTCCTTTTTTCTACTGATTTTCAATATAAAACCTTTTTTTATATATAAAACAGTAGGAGTTAGCAAAGAAACAAAACTTGGAATGTATTACCCAGATTCCGCAGTTTTTAGAAATGCCCCATATGTGGACGTAGCCTGTTGTATGGGCACATGGTAGGTCTCAGAAGGAAAGGAGCGCTTCTTGTCTTTTTGAATGCAGATTTGGCAGGAATAATTTTCAGACCCCATGTAGTGTTTGCAGTGCCCCTGAGGTAGCAGTACATTTGAAACCCCCAATAACTGACCCCATTTTGGAAACTACACCCCTCAGGGAATTTATTAAGGGGTGTAGTGAGCGGTTTGAACCCACAGATGTTTGAGGATTTTTTTTTAACAGTTTGAGTTCAATACGAAAAAATCCAATTTTTCACATAATGTTTAGCTTTAGGCCCAGATTTTCATTTTTCACCAGTGGCAGAAGGAAAAACGTACCCCATGATGCGTTACCCAGTTGCTCTCGAACACGGAAATGCCCCATATGTGGACGTAGCCTGTTGTATGGGCACATGGCAGAACTCAGAAGGATAGGAGCGCTTCTTGGCTTTTTGAATGCAGGTTTTGCTAGAATAATTTTCAGACCCCATGTAGTGTTTACAGTGCCCCTGAGGTACCAGTGCATTTGAAACCCCCGACAACTGACCCCATTTTGGAAACTACACCCCTCAACGAATTTTTTAAGGGGTGTAGTGAGCGGTTTGAACCCACAGGTATTTGAGGAATTTTTTTAACAGTTTGAGTTCAATACAAAAAAATCACATTTTTCACATAATGTTCAGCTTTAGGCCCAGATTTATATTTTTTACCAGTGGCAGAAGGAAAAAACGTACCCCATGATGCGTTACCCAGTTGCTCTCGAACACGGAAATGCCCCATATGTGGACGTAGCCTGTTGTATGGGCACATGGCAGGACTCAGAAGGATAGGAGCGCTTCTTGGCTTTTTGAATGCAGATTTTGCTGGAATAATTTTCAGACCCCATGTAGTGTTTACAGTGCCCCTGAGGTACTAGTGCATTTGAAACCCCCAACAACTGACCCCATTTTGGAAACTACACCCCTCAGGGAATTTTTTAAGGGGTGTAGTGAGCGGTTTGAACCCACAGGTATTTGAGGAATTTTTTTTAACAATTTGAGTTGAGAACGAAAAATTCACATTTTTCCAATAATGTTCAGCTTTAGGCCCAGATTTTCATTTTTCAACAGGGGCAGAAGGAGAAAACATAGTCCATAATGCATTACGCAATTACTCTCGAGCACGGAAATGCCCCATATGTGGATGTAAACTGTTGTTTGGGCACATGGCAGGGCTCAGAAAGAAAGGAGCGCTTTTTTTGATTGCAGATTTTGCTGGAATAATTTTCAGACACCGTGTAGTGTTTGCAGTGCCCCTGAGGTACCAGTGCATTTGAGACCCCCAACAACTGACCCCATTTTGGAAACTACACCCCTCAGGGAATTTTTTAAGGGGTGTAGTGAGCGGTTTGAACCCACAGGTATTTGAGGAATTTTTTTTAACAATTTGAGTTGAGAACGAAAAATTCACATTTTTCCAATAATGTTCAGCTTTAGTCCCAGATTTTCATTTTTCACCAGGGGCAGAAGGAGAAAACATAGTCCATAATGCATTACCCAATTACTCTCGAGCACGGAAATGCCCCATATGTGGATGTAAACTGTTGTTTGGGCACAAGGCAGGGCTCAGAAAGAAAGGAGCGCTTTTTTTGAATGCAGATTTTGCTGGAATAATTTTCAGACACCGTGTAGTGTTTGCAGTGCCCCTGAGGTACCAGTGCATTTGAGACCCCCAACAACTGACCCCATTTTGGAAACTACACCCCTCAGGGAATTTTTTAAGGGGTGTAGTGAGCGGTTTGAACCCACAGGTATTTGAGGAATTTTTTTTAACAATTTGAGTTGAGAACGAAAAATTCACATTTTTCCAATAATGTTCAGCTTTAGGCCCAGATTTTCATTTTTCACCAGGGGCAGAAGGAGAAAACATAGTCCATAATGCATTACCCAATTACTCTCGAGCACGGAAATGCCCCATATGTGGATGTAAACTGTTGTTTGGGCACAAGGCAGGGCTCAGAAAGAAAGGAGCGCTTTTTTTGAATGCAGATTTTGCTGGAATAATTTTCAGACACCGTGTAGTGTTTGCAGTGCCCCTGAGGTACCAGTGCATTTGAGACCCCCAACAACTGACCCCATTTTGGAAACTACACCCCTCAGGGAATTTTTTAAGGGGTGTAGTGAGCGGTTTGAACCCACAGGTATTTGAGGAATTTTTTTTAACAATTTGAGTTGAGAACGAAAAATTCACATTTTTCCAATAATGCTCAGTTTAGGCCCAGATTTTTATTTTTTACCAGGGGCAGAAGGAGAAAACGTAACCCATGATGTTACCCAACAGGGAAATGCCCCATATGTGAATCTAAACTGTTTTTAGGGCGCAGGGCTCAGAAGGGAAGGACTTAGCATGTGGCTTTATGTACAAGCTGTGCGAAGTGCATCAGGGTAAAACGTCAGGGCAATAAAAAAATTAAAATTTCAGGGACGTGTGGTAGATCTTAAAGCACTCATTAATACAGAGGCCGGGTTGTGTGGGGCACGTTTCACACTGGTATCTGGTGTCTTTTCTTATCCCCTGTTTGTAGCACACTCTGCACCTCTTTTGGGTCCTTCCCTTCGTCGCAGTGGAGGGAATTTCACTGAGAAAATGCTGCCCTGGTACAATTCTTGTGGCCTCGCTTCCAGAAGTACTGGGCCTCTCCCCCACCTCCTGGTCCCCAAACATTAGGTCCTTGATAACTTCCTCTTGAAATTCAAGGAATGTCCCCCTGTGGCCTGCACCTCGGAACAGCACGTAGGCATTATACAGTGCCATCTGTACGAGGTGCACGGCCAGTTTTTTGTACCACACCCGTGTTTTCCGCATGGCTCTATAGTGCTCCAGTACCTGGTCTGATAGATCGACCCCTCCCATGTACTTATTATAGTCGAGGACGCAGTCTGGTTTGGGGGTCTCTGCACTGGTACCTCGTACTGGGCAGGGGGTTCTGCTGTGGCCGTGTATTGTCGTCAACATAAGGACATCCCTCTTGTCCTTATATTTAACGCACAATACATTGTCGCTGCATTGGGCCCGGCTCTCACCCCTTCTGAGCAGTTGCCCAAGCAGCGTCTTAGGGAGGCTTTTTTGATTTTTCCGAACAGTGCCACATGCCACTGTTCCTCTGGAAGCGAGGCACTGAAACAGGGGGACACTGGTATAAAAGTTATCCAGGTACAGATTGTAACCCTGGTCTAATAGTGGGTGCACCAGTTCCCACACTATTTTCCCTGTTACTCCCAGCACGGGGGGGCATTCTGGGGGCTCAATTTTAGTGTCCTTCCCCTCGTAAATACGGAACTTGTGGGTGTACCCTGATGTACTTTCGCACAGCTTGTACAACTTCACACCATACCGTGCCCGCTTACTGGGCAGGTACTGGCGGAATTTTAGCCTCCCCTTGAAGTGTACCAGGGACTCGTCTACTGCAATGTTTATCTGTGGGGCATACGCCTGGGCAAACTTGGCGTTAAAATGGTCTATTACGGGCCTGATCTTATACAACCGATCGTAATTGGGGTGATCGCTGGGGGGGCACAGCTGGTTGTCATTGTAGTGCAGAAATTTTAAAATACACTCAAATCGCGTCCTCGACATCGCCATGCGGAACATTGGGGTGTGGTACAAAATATCGGTAGACCAGTACGCCCTGATGGTTGGCTTCTTTATTAGCCCCATGGTTAGTATAAGCCCCCAAAATTTTTTTATCTCTGGTGCATCCACAGGGGTCCACTTATCGGGTCTGGCATAGCTGGAGGTGGGATTTTCTTCTATAAAATTCTGGGCGTACAAATTCGTCTGGGTAACAATATGGGCAATGAACTCTTCAGAAAAAAAAAACTTGAAGAAGTCCTTCCCTCTGAGCCCTTCCGTGTCAAATTGAATCCCTGGGTTCCCAATAAAATCAGGGATCTGGGGTCTGTAATCTTCCGGGGTACTCCAGTGAGCATCTGATGCATTGGGGTCAGTGGCGGTCCTTGGACGCCTTCTCGGGGGTGCAGGGAGCTCAGACTCGCTGGATGAGGATGAGGATGAGGAGTCGGAGAATGCCAAAAAAGTGGGGTCGTCATCACCACTATCTGAGTCCGAGTCTGATGCAATGATTGCATACAGTTCCTCTGAAGTGTACCTCCTGCGGGCCATATTTATATAAAATGGGGCACACGGGGAAAAAGTTTTATTAGATGGGACACTGCGGGATGGGGTGACCACGGGACGGGGGTCGGAAAGAACGCGGAAACTTATGTGGTGTATTCACGTAAGTGTTTTTTTTTTCTTTTTTTTTTTTTTACACAGACGAATACACTGACACAACACGGACTAATGACACACTACACACTAGACGGACTAACGGCACGCTACACTAACTAATGACGGGTGACGGGACAGGTAACGAAATGGGAACAACAGGAACTTTTTTTTTTTTTTTTTTTTTTTTTTACACAGACGAATACACTGACAGTACACGGACTAACGACACGCTACACACTAGACGGACTAACTAAACGCTACACTAACTAATAACGGGTGACGGGACAGGTAACGAAATGGGAACAACAGGAACTTTTTTTGTTTTTTTTTTACACAGACGAATACACTGACAGTACACGGACTAACGACACGCTACACACTAGACGGACTAACTAAACGCTACACTAACTAATAACGGGTGACGGGACAGGTAACAAAATGGGAACAACAGGAACTTTTTTTTTTTTTTTTTTACACCAAGGGATACACTGACTACACGCTGCGCTACACTACACTGCTGATCGCACGCTACAGCTCACTCACTACACTTCTGATCACACACTACAGATCCCTCATTCACTACACTACACTGCACTTCTGATCACTCACTCCACTCTGCTACACTACACTGCCTGATCAATCACTCACTACACTCACTACACTACACTGCCTGATCAATCACTCACCACACTCACTACACTACACCACACTGATCACTAACACTCACTCCACTACACCACACTGATGACTAACTCCTCTCCACTACACTGATCACTAACTCCACTCCACTCCACTACACTACACTACACTACACTCACTCCCTGCCTAATC